>NC_092807.1:49873435-50199880 GCF_040954645.1 Diabrotica undecimpunctata
TAGTGTCATTTTCAGTATTGACGAGCGTTCCCAGGTATACAAATTCGTTAACTGCTTCGATGACGTCATTTTCTATAACAAGTGGCCGTAGTGTTTGTGGTTGCGTACCTATTTTCATGTATTTTGTTTTGTTGGTGTTTATTATTAAACCCATTTTTGTAGCCGCTTCCTTTAATGCTACGTACGCCTCTCGTGCTGCGTTTTCCGTTCTCCCAACAATATTGATATCATCAGCATATGCTAAGATTTGCACAGATTTGTTATATATTGAGCCGGTAGTTGTGATTTGTGACGTACGTATTACTTTTTCCAGAGCTAGATTGAATAGTATACAGGAGAGTGGGTCTCCCTGACGTAGCCCGTTATTTGTTTTAAAAGGTTCAGAGAGTTCCCCCTGGATTCGTACTTTGCATTCAACTTTTTCAAGGGTTAGTTTGGTTAAACTTACCAACTCATTTGGTACTCCTAGGTCTATCATTGCTCTAAACAATTCTCTTCTATTTACAGAGTCGTAGGCTGCCTTGTAGTCTATAAATATGTGGTGCGTGTCTACACCGTATTCCAGTGTTTTCTCTAGAATTTGTCTTAGGGTTGAAATCTGATGAATTGTTGATTTACCACCTCTGAAACCAGCCTGGTATTGTCCTATTATTCGCTCTGCATATGGTGCCATACGATGGCATAGTATATTGGAGAATATTTTATACGCCGCATTTAGGAGCGTAATTCCTCGATAGTTAGAGCATTCAAAGATATCACCCTTTTTGTGTATGGTGCAAAGTATTCCAATATTCCAATCATTGGGAAGGGACTTCTGTATCCATATTTCTTTTATAAGCTGCTGTAGGGCTATTATGATATCGTGGCCACCTTCTTTATATAATTCCGCTGGGAGATTATCTATTCCGGGTGATTTGTTTCTGGCTAGTTTGTTTACAGCGTCTTTAACTTCCAGGATCGTTGGTGGATCCTCCTCCCTCTCGTCTGCTCCGCTTACCTCGCAGCTTTCGTCTTCCGGGTTTTCTTCTTCCTCTATATTAAGTATCTGGTTAAAATATTCCGTCCATCGGTTTAGTACGTCTGTTCTTGTTGTTAAGAGATCGCCATTTAAACTTCTACATTGATTTGTATTTGCCTTAAATTCTTTTCTGTTGATGTTAACTTTCTTATAGAATGTTCTGAATTCTTTCTCTCTGTTGAGGTTTTCTATATATTGAAGTTCCTTTTTTAAGTGGTTTCGTTTCTTCATTCTGTGTATTTTCTTTTCTTCTCTTCTCTTTGTCTGGTAATTCTCTATACTTGTTCTAGTTCGGCGGGTAAGCATTTTTGCATAGGCTTCATTTTTTTTCTGTGTTGCGTCTTTGCATTCATCGTCAAACCAGTGATTTTTTCGGGTACAAGTTTCTGTTCCTATTTCATCTTGTGCTGCTGACTCAATATCTTCCCTTATCCTGTTCCAGAATTTCCTGTAATTTCTTGCATTAGAGTCATTAATTTGTCATGTTTTACTCTGTCAAATGTTTGCTCTGTTTTATTTTTCAATTGGTTAATATCGTACTTCATAATTTTTGGTCTTTGAACTTTCTTTAAACTAAGTTTCATTTTGGCGATAAGTGGATTGTGGTCCGAATTTATGTCGGATCCCGGGTACGCTTTAACAGATGTTATAAAGTTTCTAAATCGTTTGTTAATAAGAATATAGTCTATTTGATTTCGTACTGTGTGATCTGGAGTATCCTGGGGAGATTTCCACGTATATAGTCGTCTTGGAGGAAGATTATAAAAGGTGTTTGTCACTACGAGCTGTTCTTCAGCTGCAAATTCAATCAAACGGTCTCCGCGTTCATTACGTTCCCCTAGACCAAAGGATCCCACTAAATTTCCACTTTGTCCTTTGCCAACTTTGGCATTAAAGTCTCCCATTATTAGTATTATTTCGTTTTTCCGAATCCTTTTGACAATGTTAGTAAGGTCATTGTAAAATTCTTCTATGATTTCTTCTGGGGCGTCCGCTGTAGGAGCGTATACTTGAATAATGTTTGTTTTTATGGGAGTTGTGTTTAGCTGAACTAAGAGCATCCTTTCTGATACAGGTACAAAGTGATTGACACAATTGGCGATTTTATTATTCATAATTAGACCCACTCCATTTATATGTTCGTTCTTAAGATTTCCTGAGTAGAATATTTTGTGATCTTTGATAACTCGGTATCCCGTATCTGTCCAGCGCATTTCGCTTATTCCCATAATATTAATCGAGAGTCTTTCCATTTCTTGAATGGCATTATAGATTTTTCTCGCCTCGTACATTGCCTCGTTCCATGTACCTATCTTTATGGCTGTTCGCAATACTCTTAGAGATCCATCATCTAGAATGTAGTTTGGTTCGTGAGGATTTCTCTTGATTACGACCTGGAAGGCCTTACGGTTTGAGCTAGATTTACCTTCCCTGCCGGATCTTGAATTCCGATTTTCATGATCACGGAATCTTAAAGTTTTTTATCACCATGATAATTGTACTAGAGATACTTACAAGAAGTCTTTAATGCAGTGGTTTCTCCTTGCCTTCTGCATCCTTATGCCGTTCACTAAAAGTCTTAGTTCCTCCGCCTTCGAAGCCGATTTCTCAAACTCCAGGACAAAAGAGTGCCCTAAGATCGCAGTATCACAGCCGCTTAACTCATAATGTGAGTGTCGCCTGTGAGTATCTGGAATTAAGCCTACAGGATTTTTACTTCCCACAGCCTTAATCCAGTAATAACATTACTGCTTCCTAATGTCATATCCTCAGTTGATCCGCGGGTACTTATTTGGCAATGCCTTATTCGTACCTGTCCTGCATATCTGCAGGAACTTTCCCTATCAGCCATATGGGACGTGCCGTGTCGAGGTTGAGGATATCCCCCGCCCAGTCTGTCTTCCGTGAAGTACAGAAGAGCCCCTACTCAGTTCAGAGCTCCTCCTCCACGAAAGCTGAGACCGGCCACGGTCTTTTGTCTTTTGTTACCAGGTAGAAAAGGTAACGTGATGCATCTTGGAGTAACAAGACTTTTCCGGGAGCTGGCACTTGGCATTGAAGTTCTGCAACTCGACCGAACTTCCTTCGAAAAATGGATACTAACCCTGATGCGTCTTTGATACTGGCCGGGATGGTAAGGGCCAGTGAGTAGTCATCGGGAAGTGCGAGTAGATCTTGCTTTTCTTCAGTGGTAACACCATGTCTTCCTTTACCGATGCCTCCATAGGCCTCCATGAATTCCTTAAACGTGAGTTCAGACACATCTTGGACTTAGTTTACTTTCACTTCTTCATCTACGTCGTGGTCACATTCGAAAGACGCCAGCCGGTTATGGTGTACTATCATCGGCTTTCCCCTCGGAATCTTGCTTATTCGGTAGATGACATCGTTGATCTTCTCCATAATGAGGTATGGACCTTCCCAAAACTGCTGCAACTTGGGAGAACAACCTTTTCGCTTCTTGGGATTATGGAGCCAGACTTTGTCGTTCTTCTTAAAGCACCCCTTTTCGGCTTGAGTATCGTACCGTTTCTTCATTCGGTCGCTAGCGATTTGAAGATGTGAACGGACCAACTCGTGTACATCGTCCATTCTTCTTCGTAATTCGATCACATAATCTTCACCTGCTACATCCTCTCTAGGTCGACACCCAAACTCTAGATTGCAAGGTAGTCGCATCTCGCGTCCGAATAGGACTCTGGCTGGTGTCTGGCCTGTTGATTCATTAACAGCAGATATGTAGGCCATTGTGAACAACGGAAGATATTGGTCTCAGTCTCGCTGATGATCGGACACCATCTTTGTCAAATACTTGCCAACTGTCCTATTCATTCGTTCTACCATACCATCCGATTGCGGATGATACGCGGTAGTTCTTGTTTTCTTTATGCCCAGTCTATCACATATTCCTTGGAATAGATCGCCTTCGAAGTTCCTTCCTTGGTCACTATGGATCTCCAAAGGCACTCCAAATCGGCTGTAATATTCTTGGATCAACTTATCTGCAACGGTGGCGGCCTTCTGGTCTGGAAGTGCGTAAATTTCGACCCACTTAGTGAAGTAATCCATTACTACCAACATGTACTTGCCTCCATTTTCACTTTCTGGAAATGGCCCAACGATGTAAAAAGCTATTCTTTCAAACGGGCTTCCAACCTTATATTGTCTCATAGGAGCTCTCCTTTTTCGGTGACGCCCGTTACTCGTAGCACAAATAGTACATTTCTTACACCAGTCTTTTACGTCGTCGGAACTGTTCATCCAATAAAACCGTTCCCGAATTCGCTGAATGGTTTTCTTTACACCGAAATGCCCTCCTGATGGACTGTCGTGTAACTGACGAAGTACTTCGGCTGTTCTGCTCTTTGATATCATCAACTGTCTTCTCTTCTCTGAACCGTCATTATTTTCCAGTACTCGTTTGAGCAAGCCATCTTCCATGATAAATAAGTCCCACTGGGCCCAATACGTCTTAACTACTGAGCATAGATTTGATATTTCTTGCCAAGGTGGTCGACGGTTTTCCTCTTTCCATTTTCGAATTTTTTGTATAACTGGATCTCTCTCTTGTTCTTCCCTTATCTTAGTAGGCGTCCAATCGTCGTTGACCATCGTTGTTCTTAGCACTGCTGCTTCCTTGGATTCCGTTTTGTTGCAGTAGGAACACTCTGCTGGGCATGGCCTTCTGGAAAGAGAATCAGCGTTTCTGTGGCTAACTCCGGCCCGGTGCTCAATCTTGAAATCGTATTCTTGGAGTCGTTCGATCCATCTGGCTATCTGACCCTCTGGATTCTTAAACTGCATCAACCTTTAAGGGCGGCATGGTCGGGTCGGATTAAAAACTTCCTTCCGTAGATGTATTGATAAAAGTGCTCTACTGATTTCACTACTGCTAGAAGTTCTCTTCTCGTAACACAATAATTCCGCTCAGAAGAGAACTTTACTAAAATATCCAAGGACTCTTTTCTGTCCTCCTTGAATCTGAGATAGCACTCCTCCAATTCTGTATCTGTATCTAAGATGAACTCTCCTTCTGGCAGAGGGTATCCTAAAATTGGTGTTGTGATTAAATGCTTTTTTAAGGTCTCAAAGGCATTTTGGCAGTCTGTATCCCAGCGGTAATCTCTTGCTTCCTCTGTAAGTCGCGTTAATGGCTTAGCGATATCTGCAAACTTCTTAATAAACCTCCGGTAGTAAGTACATAGTCCAAGAAAACTTCTCACTTTATGTTTGTCCGTTGGTTCTGGCCATTCCTTAATGGAATCGATTTTTCCCTTATCCACGGCCACTCCTTCTTTACTGACTATATGACCCAGATAATTGACTTTACCTTGAAATAACTTCTTGGGGTTTAACATCAATCGGGCAGCTTTAAGTCAATTAAAAACGTTTTCTAAATTCTTCAGATGATCTTCAAATGTCTCCCCCAAGACGATTATGTCATCTAGATAAACCAGGCATGTTTTCCAAGGTAACCCTCTCAACATATTTTCCATAAGCCTCTCAAATGTCGCAGGGGCATTCTAGAGTCCAAATGGCATAACGTTGAATTGCCACAATCCAGATCCTGTGGTCTTCTCTTTATCTACTGGATCCATTTCTACCTGCCAGTATCCAGACTTCAAATCCAAAGTAGAAAACAATTTACTTCCAGCCAATGTGTCCAATGTATCGTCGATCCGAGGCAGAGGATAACTATCTTTCTTGGTAAAGTTGTTCACCAAACGGTAATCCATATAGAACCTCGTTGTGCCGTATTTCTTCTTAACCAGGACCACCGGAGAGACCTATGGGCTCGTAGAAGGTTCTATCACCCCGTCTTTCTTCATTTCCTGAACAATTATTTCAGCTTCCTCTCTTTTCGCCTGTGGTAATCGTCGAGCTGTTTGACGAATTGGCTTAGCATTACCAGTATCAATTTTATGCTTTACAACAGTAGTTCTTCCCGTCTTTCCTCCTTTCGTTACGAAAATATCACGATACTGCCGAAGAAATTTCCTTATTTTCCTTTTCTCGATCTGATTTAGAGACTGTCCCGCAGCAGCAACCGTTTGGTCGAATTTGACGTTGGAATTATCACATGTTGTCGCCTGATGGATTATGGATGTCACAGGTACACAGGTTCCTACTTTTGTTTCTTTCTTGATGGTCACTGGTCACCAATTCCTTTCCAGTTATGATTCCACGGCCAACCTCGTCGTCATGGTTCCAAGGCTCCATCATAACAGGTGTTCCTTCGTCCACAATTCCCTGTAGCCGCGCTACTATGATCGTGTCACTTCTCGCAGGCACGACTGTATCTTCTTTAACGGCTGCTTGCACAGTTTTGTCATCATGTGGATAAAGAAATACCTCCTCGTTGCCAACTTTGATTACCTTATTCTTAAAATCCAATTGGAATCCATGCATATTCATTACGTCCATTCCTAATATAACATCCTCTTCGATGTCAGCAACTATAACAGTATGGACGAACTTTTCTGCTCAAATTCCCAATTGTACCTGGATTTCTCCATGAATTTTGGCATTTTCACCTGTAGCGCTCCGAAGTCGCAACCTCGTTGGTAACAGTTTCTTACGGATGTTTATAACTGTCGGGCGTATAATGGTTCTGGTCGCTCCAGGTATCCACCAATAACGTATGCCTTTTACCATTTATTTCTCCATCTACATATACACTATCTTCACGACATTTAAAAGAAGCTATTAGTATGAGAGGGTCTTTGGGAAAGTTCAGGGTCGAAGCTGCCCCCCTATGGCTGACTTGTTCTAGTTTTCCTGATGGTGAGTTTCTTGATTTTATGGTCTTCGTTTTCTTGCATGTAATACTTTTCATCATATTAACGAGCTGGTCAAGTTTATCTTCATCTCCTTCATCTTTTACAGTCCTAACTTTACTGTACCCGCCAGAGGCCTGCGTAGCTGACTCGTATTCGAGGGCGGCGGATAAGACATCAATCAGCGTCTTGTGACGAGCTAATCGCAGTGTTCTCTGCATTTCATGATCACGAAGACCATCAATAAACGTTTGAACGGCCAACTTTTACATTAAGTCTTCGGGAGCTGTTGGATAAGCATATCGTACTAATCTGGCAATATCTACCTCATATTCTTGAAGAGCCTCATCTTTCTTCTGTCTTCGATTTTTAAGCTGCGACTGATATACATGCTCCAAATGTTCGTGGCCATATCGCATATTTAACCTCTTCTTCAGTTGTTCGAAATCATCCGTCTCCTCTACGGCTATAGTCTGAAACACATCTAAGGCATCTCCTCGAGGAGAGATAGTCAGGTTTACAGCCTTTTCTTTTTCAGACCATCCATTCGCTCTTGCAGCTGATTCGAACTGTTTCATGTAGTTGTTCCATGACGATTTTCCGTCGAAAGTTGGGACTTTCACATGAACAGAACCTCCACTTCCTTCAAATTTCGGCCGTATTTCCGACTTACATTTCGTCTCTTCTTCTTTTGTCTCTACTGTAATTGGATTGTTTCCTCTCTCTGCTGTCTCTGTTTCCTCCATCTTCCTTTCCATCTCTTTCCATATCTTTTCTTCGAAAGCCAACATATCAGCAGCAACTTGGTCTTTTAACGACGATATTCTATCGTCGAGGGCAGACATCTCAGAAGTGACTTTAGAGATTTCCAAAGAGATGTTAGCAGAAACTTTGCTTTCCAGAGAAGAAATCTCGTTAGAAACTTTGTCTTCTAATGATGCGATGTCACCAGAAACTTTGGCTACATTAGAAGAAACTTTCGAAATATCGTCAGAAACTTTGTTCTCTAATTTCGAAATCGACGAGATGACAGCATCATGTTCATCTTCAAATATATAAGTTTCCGGGTCTAAACCCTCTACCTCCAAAGCGTTCTTTAGTCGTTGGACTAACTCAGCCTTTTTTCCGCTAGAAGCTAATTCTCTATCCTCGAGATATCTTCTTAAATTCGTAGCTGCGAGCTCATAGGTCGCAGTCATTTTCACAAATTATTTTATAAATATTTAAATTTATAAAGTCTTTATTTGTACAATATAACTAATTTATTTCACACTAATAATTATATAATTTATTTACATTTATTACGATACGCGCATTACATTTTAAAAACTCGACGCGTTATTTTTCAGACTAGCCTGTCCTCAACAAAATTCTCTCTTTAAATATAAAATGGCGTTAATCGAGAATTCCGGCGATTCCCTTCGAATAGACGAGAAGGTCACTCGGACTGGTCTTTCAGCTAAGCGGCGAACTTACTAGAATTCGGTCCGCGACCCTTGCTGAATGATCTCGAACGCCATGGAACTGTTTTTAGCGTAGGGGTCCCTTGGATATTGCTTACTAGAAACACATGTTTACAGTTTTGAGTCATATTATACATCATTATTTATCGTAACACTATCATGGTTTTGTTGACTGTTCTGCGAAACAACTCCGCGAAGGTCATCTCAAACCATTGTCGGAGGTTTTTCAACCATGAGATACGACGGCGCCCCGCTCCTTTCCTGTCAAATACTTTACCCTGCATAACGAGTTGAAGAATTCGATACTTTTCTTCGTTCCGCATCACGTGGCCGAGGTACTCGAGCTTACGTTATTTTACTAAATTAAGTAATTAATTTTCACTTCTTTTCTTTTGTCATGCGCTGTAGGACTTCAACGTTGGTGACATGGTCCACACACGATATTTTTAGTATCCTGCTGTAAATTCACATTTCGAAGGCTTCAATCCACCTTCTAGTAGCTTGCGTCAATGTCCAGGCTTCAACTCCATATAGTAACACTTGAAGAATGTAGCACCTCACTATCCGCATCTTGGTTCCCAAACTGAGAGCACTGCAGCACAGCAAGGATCTCAACTTGATAAATGTAGACCGTGCCATTTCAATTCTGGATCTAATCTCTTGAGCTAAGTCCCATTGTGAGTTGAGGGTAGTTCCGAGCTAAGTGAATCTGTCGACTCTCTGGATCTCTTCGCTACCTGCCATTAGTGCCCCGGGATCTAAATTTGCACAGCTGACAACCATGAATTTAGTTTTCTTAATATTAAGGTCTAGTCCGTATGTTACGCTAACAGTTCTCACTGGGTCTAGTAAGGCTTGTAGATCATTTAGGCTGGTTGCTAGTAACAGTGTCATCGGCGAGCGGATATTATTGATGTATTCACCGTTCACTTCAGTTAACTCCTTCGTGCTCACTTCACTCATCACCTGAATAAGTTCAACGGGTATTTAGTTCGGACCTGTGGCCTTACCATTCTTAGACTGTTTTAAAGCTTCTTTCACTTCGCTTTCTAGTATTGACGACCCTGCCATGCAATTTATTTCTGGAAGGTTACCTCGGTAGTCTCAGAAAAGTTCTTCGATGTACATTTCCCAGGTCACCAACTTCTCCTTAACTGTCGTCGCCAGGTTCCCGTCTTTGTTTATGAGGAGGTGTGTGTTTCTCCTCTTGTATTGACCAGTGGCTTCTCGAATCTTTCGGTGGATATTTATATGATCGTGTTTCACTTGGAGCTCTTCGATTAATTTACACTTTTCTTGCATCCATGTCTCCTTGGCTCTTCGTATTTCTTTTTTAATTGTTTAGTTGATTTCTTGGTATTTCTTCGCGTCCCTGTTTTTCATTAATCTCCTTTGGTCGATCATCTGCAGAATGTCATCAGTCATCCATTATTAATTTTTTACTCTTGTTTTCTTTCCCAGACGTTCTTTTCCCGCATTTAGCATGACGTCTTTGATATAAATCATTCCATTTTTGTTCTACACTCTGTTCTTGTTGTTTAGCGGCTTCTAGTTTTTCTCTCATTACATCTCTTGCGTTCTGACGAACTACGGGGTCTTTTATAGTGTCATAATCCAGGTTTTGTTTAGGTTTACTTATGATGAGTTTCTTTAGTTTGAGTTTTATCTGACCCACTAATGGGTTGTGGTCCGATGAGATGTCTGCTCCTGGGAAGGTCTTCGCCAAAGTCAAGCTGTTCTTGAATCTTTTGTTAATGAGAATAAAGTCTATCTGGTTTCTGATGATATTGTTGGCTGTCTCTGCAGGTGACTTCCACGTATAAAGTCGTCTCGGGGGAAGTCTAAACCAGGTGTTAGCAATGGTAAAATCTTCTTCCCGACAAAATTGGATAAGTTGGTCTCCCCTTTCGTTTTTCTCGTCTAAGTCGTGTTTTCCGACGATGTCTTCTAATTGCTGCTAATAATTAGGCTGCTAATTTAGAAATTGATTTAGTTGTAGATGAATTTAAAAAATTGGCACCTTTCAACAGAAGAATGTCATTAGGTCTTAGGTATAGTTTTAAAATTCAAGATTAGGATTTTGTTTTATGTTCATGTTTGAAAATAATTTAAAATTATTTTACACGGATTTTTAATTTTTACTCATATTCTTTCACTTATTGCCTACAATAGAATGTTAAAATAATATTCAAAAGAAAAGTAACAAAAAAATTATGAGTGACAATTAGGAAGGAATTATCAAATCAATGACTAAACTTGATCATATAATAAAAATAATTATTAGTAAACAAAAAAAAATTACTAACTAGACAGGCGTTCACTTCCCACTTACGGTTTTTGTGTCTCTATTATATAAACCCAAATAAACATAAACTAAACGCAAAATTATACCCAATTTATAGTCACATAAATTAAAATCGACAATAATAAAACCATAGATGTAGTAATAAAAACCTAGATGTAGATCTGGAAGACAATAAGTAAAGCCCATTTTTTAATGTTTAGTGAGCATGTTGTGACTATGCTAGATGGACACAATCTTATTCAGTCATTCTTAAATTTAGTTTAACAAACGTACATTGTTTTAGTAATATACCTACATTATTGTAATATATAATAACAAATAATAAATAGGTATCCAAATTCAACAATCAACAATTTTTTTCTCCTTTTTATTAAAATTTATTTACTAAAAAGTGTAATTAACACTTACACAATACAATATCCAAATTCAACAATCAATAATTTTTTTCTCCTTTTTATTAAAATTTATTTACTAAAAAGTGTAACATTAAACCCACGAGATAGGTATCTTTTTTGTAATTGTTTTGTCATAAAACAGTCGTTTTGCTTGCTTACAACTTTTAAGTTGATAAAGGAAATCTGAAACTTCAGTATTCATTATAAAAAGCATAAATAAAGCTAACATAAACGAGACCTTTTAAAATTTTCTTATATGCAGTCAAATGTAATTTTCAAATTTTTGCCCCCTTATTTTTTCCGTCGAAAAATAGCGCCCTTTATCGCTTCAATTCTGCATTAAAATACGATCATAGGTATTTCGACCTCTAGGTTATTTAATAGAACTCTGTGAATGAAACTAACCGCGTTCCCGTTTGCCGACGTTTCCTGCAATAAATATACGTAATGTAGATTATTATATATAGATGGCAGCGCTCAGACAGAACAATGAAGTGGTTCTGATCTTCTCTGTTGATAGTTGATAGTTCTTTTATTTACCACTACTTGTAAAATGTCCGGTGCGATGTATATTTTAACCCTTTTTATATTTTATTAACTTTCTCATTAATTAATCATTGACTTTTTATATGTTTTATCATATTAACAAACTGGCAACTAGTTTTATTGTTAACGAACAGACTGAACTGTAGTGTTGTGGTTTTTGTAGAATTGTGGAAATCGGTAACGGAATTTGTTGATTGATGCCGTGGCCATTCTTGTTTTGTTAATTTATTATTACAATTAATTAGTAAATCAGCAACCACGATTAATTAGAAGTATCAACATAGGTTGTATATATCAAAAATGGTAAGTAGGAGAAAAAATAATCAAACAAAACCAAACGTCAAATAGGTTAGTGTGTCTCAGAACTGTTGTCAATTGGTACTTTTTTGCAGGATCCGAAAAATAAAATTATAGGAAACGGTGACAGTGATCTAGAGGTGAGTTTCTCAAATTTTATTAAATGTAATGTATGTGTGCGAGTTACTCAGACTTAGTTTACATTAGTAGCTATTTTTAGACCAGGAATCTGTTGAAATAACTACATTTTTTAGTATGAACTCATGTCTCATACACATTTTTGTGTTCATTTATTCATTTTCGCATGCTAGTTTTTAATTTAATTCAGCTGGTGTGCGGAAGTAATGTAATTTAAAACCAATATTTTATTGCTTACATTAAATATGTGGACATTGAGTATTTTACAAAAATGTATGTTTAGAATCCTAAATACCTTGCACATAAATATTATGAAAGCAAATATTTTACTCTTTTAAATAATAGGATAATACATAGGCCAGTCAGTTAAGCTATGCTTTTGTTTGAACAACATTGTTTTTAATGAAATCTATTTTTACAATGAGCTGAAGCTGGGAATACTTACATAAAACATATTATGTATATGTGTATTATAGGTATGCTGGCTTATAAGTATTTCTAAAACATAAATGGATTTTACTTAATATCTTCATTTAATGTCATTATTAAATATGAGTTTAAAAAACAAATATCAATATTTTGAATAAAGAAAATCTTGTTTAAATTTGCAATATGTATACTGTTATGATGTATACACTCTGTATTTATATGATGTCAAACACTTACAAATTCTCATGGTGATTAATTGAATAAGTGTAGTTTATAGGATTAATTAATTAATGATAAAAATGGCATACTGTAGAAAGAGAAATAACATAGATACATTTTAATTCTTTTATTTATTTTTTTGTAAAATGATTTATCCTTTTGTGTTTTTTTTATGGTAAACGAGAGATGAATATTATTGAATATCTTATTTTATACCTTTAAAAATTGATCATTATTTATAAGACTCTGCTATTACTAAAAAATACATTAGCAATGTCAGTCAATATGGTTCTGTACTATGGACATTTTTTTTGAGAACAATTTCAAAGGTGAAAATTGAAATGTCAAATATTCTACTAAAATACTAATAAAGTATTTTTGTTAAAATTGTGGTTTTTATAAATACATAAGTACATATTATATCAAATCAAATTTTATTGCCTAAAAGGAGAAATCTCAATTCAGAGACAATCAGTTCACTGCCAAAAATGTGCCACTGCCAGATATTCAGTTCAAAATGACAAAATAAAGAATCATTTTTTTTTAATTAAGTCAAATAGCTACTAAATATATCAATTTTATTATTTGTAAGGTGTCAAACTAAGAACAGGTTCATTCTGTGCTCTATTTTCAAGATAAAAACTTCCAACTTGTCTTCAGGAAATCAATATATACATTAATAGGATGCATGCAAATGATGCACAGGAGATTTAAAACATTGTGAAGGATCTTGACAAACTGTGTGTTTGTTTTTCATTCTTCTAAGGGCATCGTAGACATCATCCTCAGTCAAATCATAGAGCATTATATTTTGACAGCTAGAGTCTTGATAAAATCGAAATCTCGAAAAATTACTCAGAAAAAAATTAGCAATTGTATATTGACAGTAGTTTGAGGTGTCTTACATGTCGATAGGCCAAGGATTATAGGCCAGGTATGCAAGATTTATTCTTTTTGGGGAATATATTTCCTAAATTGTTTTGGAATGAATCTTTAGAGATGATTCAGTTTCATTTATATAGGAAAGATGCTGGAATATCATGTTTAACTATAAAAGTAAAACACCTCCACCTCTTAACCAGTTCATTATATCAAACCTTTGATCCTTTCTATATACAATGTAATTATCACAAAATAAATCACAATTTAATAAACCATCCTGGATTCAGATTCTGTTATTGTCACCAAAAGATTTGCATACACAGACATACATATATGTATAGAATTCACTAGTTTTTGTTTTCACGCCTCTAACATTTTGATAGGGGGGCATATCTTCTTGTTAGATAAAGTAGCTAGTTTAAATTATTATTAGTAATAATTTTAGGCTTTCTGCATCAAGAAGCAATCTTTAAATTAGTTTCTCCAGAGTTTATGTGATCAGTCATTACCTGCTTTATTTTTCCATATTCCAGGAGTTGCTTTTTTAGTCCTGTTATAACTAATTGACAAATGTTTAGCAGTGAGGCTATGTATCAGTTTTCTGAAGATATGCATGGTACTACTAGCCAGCTCATCTGATTTGTAGATCACCTGGATCAGTTTATATTTATTTCTAAGCCGAAAACTTTGATATCTAGCTCTCTAATTTGATTTAGTACACTGTGTAATAATCTGGGCTGTGAGGTCCTCAATATTATTTGCAGCTTCAGGACAGTTTAATACTATAAAGTTCTTCATACAATTTGTTCTTTCATAGTACTCCTAGAAGAAATTTTCAAATGTATCTATAAGCTGCTGTACCAAATTGTTTGCGACTACAGAAGATGAGCCAGTGACTTTTAGTGCTTCAAGCTCAGTTGTCATTGATGCGATTTTCTGACTAAGTTGGATAAACTATGATTTTTTATTGGATTTGTATTGTTCTATTGTTGCTATTTGCTATTGCCTCTACTATTTTCAAATGTATATTTGTATTGGTGTTTATGGCTGAAGAATCTGTTGTTAAATCTTAGACTATTTAATCTTTATTTAAACCTTTGTCTGTAAAATTCAGATATTAAAACAGTTTCCTTAAGTTGCTAGTAGACAGTTTCACATTCTGTTTTTATTGTTGTTGTTTTAACACAATATGAAGTCTATGAATGTCTGTTATTATTCTTCTAATGATAATGCGTTCTGAAACTGAAATGTGAGTCATCATTGTGTAGACTGTCCTAATCCGAGGCATAGTATCAGTTCTCAGGAGTATATTGTTTTTTTACTCCTATAAGTAGGTTACTGGTCTGATTTAACATCAAACTGGTACTGGGATTGCTAGTTTTGGTGTCTAGACATGCCAATAATTATTTCATTTGCTAGATATTTGATCTTAGGGTTATACTGCCCATATTTAGTCAACAGAGCCTCGTATGTTTCAAACAGGAGTTACCAAGGAAAGGTGAGATTCTTTGTAGGGTGTGTGACGCATCTCTACCTCATTAAACTCCCGGAAAAGGAAACTAACTGTAATAACTATGGGATTATAAGATGCCCACATACATGTTTACAAAACAAGATTTCAAGCTCAAACTAAATATCATAAGCAAGTCTGAGTTAGCACAGAATGATATCGCTCAAATCACAGGAGGTACCCTCACAATTTTCCCTGATGAGTCAAACACACAAGATAAGAGGGAGTAGGAATAGTGGTTATTGGTCCTAACAGCAGACTGTCAGTAGCTCTCGGAAATACTCATTACAATATTTTTAAAGTAGAACTACTAGCAATCGATTTTTGTGCTCAAGAGTGCCTGAAAAAACGCTTCAATTTAGCTAAAATATTTATTGCCTCAGTCAATGTGCACTGAACCCTCTTAAGTCTACAACTTATGGGTAGATAACAGCTTGGAGTTGCAAACCTTCAGTCCCTCAAGCTGCTGACATGGTGCATCAAAGTAACTTTGCTGTGGGTGCCAGGGCATAAAGGAATTGTTGGTAATGAGATTGCTGATAGTCTTGCTAAAGAAAAAGCAAATACTCTTTTTAACGGACCACAACCACTCTGATGTACCAAAAATCCGCATAGTGAAGGATATCCGAAAATGGAAAAATGAACTTAGTGTAGTTAATGAGAAATTATTCCCGGCCAAAGGCAAGCAAAAAGGTCACTACAACCTCCTCGCTACACAAAAATGCTCTTGGTGCTTCAGAAGACATAACTTATAGAAGAATAGTCACAGGTGTTCTCACTGCACATTGCTCACTCAGATATCATCTCTGTAAAATGGGTGGGTGTACAGAGCAACATGTAGATTCAGCTAAATGAACAGATCATTTTAAACCCTGACCAGGTAATAAATATCCCCTAAACGGATAATAGACTTCCTTAGGGGCCTAGATCTGTTGGACTGTTTATATATGTAGGTTATACAAACAAGACCTAACTGTCGAGTTTGGAAAGATCTACAATGCTAATCAACTCCTTTGGAATCAACAATCTACAACCATGTGGGTATCAAAATATTAAAAGAATAAACAATAAATTTACACACCATACATATTTAATCCCAAAAATTACAACATAGCATAATTATCTATTCTAACACGTCAATTGATTGAATTCAAAACTTAGATTGATAAATAATTAATGCATTTTCACATTAGTATATCTCATAAATGTTAGTAACTTCCTGGTATACTGCTTTTTATGAGATATGTTATTGATATATTATTGATTCTTATTGTCTAAACAATTTTTAATTGGATAATATACCTTTGACAGTTTTTCTTAAATTTACAAATTTTTCCATTATGATCATTGAGTAATTTTAGTTAGTATTAAAACAAGCATGTATTAAAATGGCAGCTGTATTTAGTAATATTTCTATAAGGTCTTTCACATTAATAATGCTTTTGTTTAATCACAGATTTGACTAATAATAGTTGATTATGAATGGACAATATAAAATTTCCCCAAATCATCCAATAAATTTTTTGTATCAAATTACTGACATAACTTGCTTCATTCCCTGCACCCACAATGATCAAACTTTGGCCTTTGGAGACGGATTTTTTAAGCCCACTGTTAGTTCCATCAGTTGGTGTGGTGTATAAGATTTTGCATTAAAAGTTTTCCATTATTTGCTGTTTTCTTAGTTTAAACGCCTTTGCCTTCTTTATACTCAAATTGTTGAACAAATCTTATTTACAGTGGGTACTTGTTTCTCAGTTATACGAAAATTAATAATCTGCCGATGTAACAAACCTTATTCAACTATTTGTAATTTTATTTTTGAAGATTTTTTATTGTCTCTTATTAGTGTGACAAAACCGAATATATTTCCTGCTTCAATTTCGCGGTCTTCCTTTGCAATATTTTGATGCTACACACAGAAACTCCTGAAAATGCAGCCCAAAAAATCTCAGATTATTCATTATTCTTTTTAGTATATTATTTATCAAATTACCTGTCATAGTAGCTTCACTTTATTGTACTTTTTTAAATTCAATAATAGGTTTGCCAGCAGCTGCTTCTCATTGAGCAAATTTTAACAGTGAGTGTATTATTTTACAAACTTGAGCAATCAAAATTTTTCGCTTCACTTTATACTGTTGATCAATTTTTAAATTAAATAAACACTTACAAGATTCAAAATCACTGTTATTAAAAATGACTAAAAATTAAGATTTTACACAAAATTTGTCAACATTGCGAATCTGAGTGCTCTGTGGTATTATTTGAAATCAGCTAGTGCGCAGTGTATGTCCACGCCTATTCATCTTCTGGATCTATTGTACTACTAGTTCTACTTCGTCATCAAGGTGTTATACATCACTCAGTGGAATAGCCAGATTACTTTTGTCTTCAAGGTTTGTTTTGAAACCTTCCCAATCTGTCTTTTTATTGGCCAAGGGTTTGTCATTCTCTTGTTTGATTGGAGCACAGGTCTGATGTGTATCTGTATCCCTCATAATTAAGACTATATGGGAGTAATTATTAAGTAAATAAATAAAATCTGGTACCTTTATTTGTATCAGTGGACTACATTATGAAATTAGATTTTGTTCTTGGGTCTTAGTTATTTAAAGGGGATGACATACAGTTGTCATTTTTCTTAAATTTCACTTATTTATATTTAATTTGCCATCCTTGTAATGTATGTATTGATAAATGCCTAATTGTTTTCAATATTTTCTCTTTCTCTTTTAATCTACTTTTAGATTAATAAAGATAAGTTAAGTACTTCTAGAACCTTGTTGACCTTGAGTACTTAAAAAAAAGAAAGTGTAAAAATATAAACAATTTAAAATAGTAATTCTATACATTACCAAGTAAACACTAACGACTTCATATTAATAACAAGTTTACATAAATTAATATATTAGCTGTTTTATATTGGAACTGGTTTTCTACAACTAAGAGGTGATACTACAATACAGAATGTAGACATTAACCAGACATAATAAAACAATCATTCATCCAGAATATCTAATATGATACAATCAACATTTTTTATGATTCTTCCTGTAAAAGATGAACATTTTTATATTTGTCATTTAAATTAAATGAATATAGAGCACGAACATTACTGCTTTTTATTCATAAATATTGCTTTTTATTCACAACAACTAATTGGTTTGTGACTAGCGCTGATAGATATACAGCTAGCAAATACAGGGTGTTTCCCAAAAACCGCGCAGTAGACTACATAAGTGCAGCAAACCAAAAAAGGTCAGAACTACTAAGTCCAACAGAAGCGATAGGGAAGCCTACCATAGAAATCGAACACATGCTGGAAAACGTTGAAAAGAAAGAAAAAAACAAGCTTAGAAGCACAAATACAACATCTTGAGAGTAACCCCAGAACAGCGTAGTCTTAAAGGGAACTAAAAATACTAAAGACAATAAGGTTAACAATCCAGGATTTATAAAAGATGATGCGGAACAGTGAAGACTCTTTCAACCAATTGTTAAATACTGATATAGTCCAGTCGGGTTAGACGGGTTGCAATTTCTTTTTCACAAATGTGGTCACAAATTTTTCATGCGGTCAATAGTGGAAGGGGAAGCATAATTATAACCGTAATAGGCTATTTATTGATTATGTATTTTCGAAAGGAACTATATAACGTTAAAGGGGTTTTATTGTTTCATATGGTCAATGGACCTCCAAATATGAAAAAACCGCGGAGTGATACCATTTAAAGGGGTGTGTTTTTGAGAAAGGGGTGAATTTGTCCCTATGCACTAGGGTGCATTCGGGTGAAATCTATGTAGTTTTCGTATACATACATCCACAGAAAAGTTATTTTTGCGCCATAACTTTATTTCGCGAGGGTATTGGTATAGTCATTGCTGTATAGTAAAAAAAAACTTTTATCCTTTCTCTTTAAAATTATATTTGGTAGAAGTCTTCAGGATTCACAGTATAAGAGATACGATTGTTCAAAGTTCGCCACTCTCACCATTTTTGGGCCATTTTTCCTATTTTTTCGCAAAAATTGTTCTATAACTGTTTTTTACGCATATTTAGGTATAATTTAGGTATATGAAATGGTTTATTAAATAGAAAGAAAAGATATTTATCTTTAAAATGGTCTACTGTAGAAGACTCTAGGACTAATTTTAAGTAAGATACGGTTCTTCAAAGTTTTTTATTTGTAAAGACTTCTGCTATTTACGGCAAAGTGTAAAAATGACATAGGAAAGCTGCACTCTTCATCTTTAAAACCCAGTTTAATTTTTGTCGATAGGATATTTTGGTCAAAAGCTATCGAATTTTTACCATGGAGTTGATATATTTATAAAAAATGGATAACACATTTTAAATCGCCAATCGCTCCAAGCGTTGTTTCTGAGAGAACGGTTCATTCTACTGAAAAAGTGCTAATATACATTTCTGTTCAATGTTACATTTTTTGTTTAGGAACATTTTTTTCTACGGCGTACAGACTTGGTAAATCGATGTTCCCCCTACGAGGAGTAGTTTTAGGGGGAAGCCCGGGATAAGGACTTCATATAGAAATACAACGCCTCATAACCGAAATTAGGGAAAGAGAAGAAATGTCGTTACAGTGACATGAAAGCCATATAGTACCTATCCACAAAAGAGTCACAGAAAGAAGCATAACTTGCTTGATTTTAGGGGGAAGCCCATAGGTAGAAGTGGCAAACTTTTTTGGTGTCTCAAAATTGACATTCTCAGCAAAATGCAGCTTGTTCATATGATTTTTAGAAGTTCAATGGCATTTTCGTCTCGGATGACTGTGGAGTATTTTTTCCGTGTACACATTTAGGTCTATATACACTTCTCAACAATTGAAGTGGATATTATGACAATGTGTATTTTATTTTTTGTTCATAAGGTTAAATAGAAAAATGGAGTGATATAAATAAAGATTTATTTTAACTTTGTATTTTCATACAGATGAACCGAAAGAAAGAAATTCTTTAAGAAAAAAAAAATAGAAAATAAACAAAAATTGTAAAATTAACAACCTAAAATTTCGATTCTTGCTCAATTTCTAATATCCCGAAAAGCAAAATTAATAGTGTGTGGGTCCACCTCTGTGTCGCCCTAGTGCTCTAACTCTATTTGGAAGACTTCTTATTAAATTATTGGTGAACTGATGCGGTATACGTTTCCAAATCGGGAATTGATCTAAGGTTTGGGGCGGTTGAAGGAGCCTGTTTTTTTTGCCTAGACATTTCGGCCCAAACATGTTCAATGCAATTCATATCAGGTGATCACGGTGGCCACTCCATTCTTGTAACGCCATGAGCTTCTATACACTCGTTGACAATTCTTGCACGGCGAGGGCGAGCATTATCATCAATCAGAACAAATTGTTCGCCTATTGCACAAAAAAATGGAACAACTATTGGTACTATGACTCTGTCTCGATATCGTGTAGCAATCATTGTCTCATTAATTAAAACGACTAAGTCCGTGCAACCTTAAAAACATATGCCTCCCCACACGCAAACGGATCCACCTCCAAAAAGAGTGGTTGGGACTCTCAGATTTTCATTGTAACGCTGTCCTCTTTCCCTCCACACCAATATTCGGCCATCATTCGTATACAAACGAAATCTGGACTCGTCAGTAAAGAGACAATTCCTCCAATTTTCGAAATTCCACTGATAGTGTTCCATCGCCCAGCGATATCTGCATGCACGCTGCTCTCTAGTTAGTCGTGGATGGATAGCGCGCCGTCGAGACCTTAAATTTGATGCATGTAACCGTCTTCTGATAGTTTCACTGGAAATCGCTCGTCCAGTATTATGCCTGAAGATACTGTTAATTCTGGAAGCCGTGAATGTTGGGTTTCTTCTTGCCGTCAGAACTACAAAACGGTCTTGCCAACGAGTTGTAGATCGTTCTTTTCCTCCTCCATGCCTGTATGTTGCAGATCCAGTTGCTATATACCGATTTCATGCACGACTTATCACAATTTGCGACACATTTAGCCTCATAGCAACCTCTTGTTGAGTTATCCCTTGTTGGATCCAACGAACTAATTGTTCGAGCTGCACTAGTTCTAAACGTCTTTGCGGCATAATGTTTTTGTGATAAATAGATTTCTTGACTTATTGACAACTGGTAAAGCCAATACAAGCACTTTTATACGAATGATATATTCATGTTTGGAACAACATATCTCTCTTTGTACGAGATAAGGAGCGATAAGAATAGGGAGAAAAAAACCACATGCAAAAAATATTGGCAATAAAATAGTTTTATATGTTAATTTTAGGAATTTTAAAATTATCCACTTCAATTGTTGAGTAGTGTATATACAAATCGTTGCAAGTATCACAATTTGACGAACCATATGCTAGTTACCATTAGTCCTAGAATATTTTATTTGGTAATGCATAAAGGTAAAACCTAAATGTACAAGAAAAAAAGTTATGAGAAATTTAAAAAATAGCCGTAAAGTCGTTAAAAGTAGAAGACTTTAAAGAACCGTATCTTGCTTAAAATGAGCAAGATACTCTTGTACAATATGTACTATTAAATGTACCACTGCAAAATCACGTGTGTTCCTATTTTTTTTTGTTTCGTTTTTTGAATATATTTTTATAAAAAAAATATTTATGACTTTAAAAGGTGGATATTTCGATAGAAAATTTAATTTTGAACAATTTTTCTGTAGATGTATATGTACGTAAACTGCACAGAATTTAACCAAATGCATAGGGACAAATCAATCCCTTTCTCAAAAACACATTCCTGTAAATGGTAGTACTTTAAAAACTTTGTAGTACTTTAGTATACTTTAAAGTAGAACTTTATACTTTAAACCGCTAGTACTGGTATTACTCTCAGTTTTTTCATATTTTTGAGTCCATTGACCATATGAAACAATAAAACCCCTTTAACGTTGCAGTTCCTTTTAGTCCTATTTTTTTTTTAACATAATCAATAACCTATAACTTTACGACATGTACATGTACATAAACAAAAATTATAGAGAGAATTATATATAATTATATTATGGAGAGAATTATATTTTATACAAATTTGATATTCATTTTTTTTTTTGCTAAAATCAATATTTGAGGTCGTACGTATGCGATAAAACGCGAGCGTAAGACCTTGAGGGAATTGATTATATAGGAATTGTTTTTGTATATTTCCTGTCCATTTTCAACTTTTCAACAAAATGGTACAGACCTAAATTGTTTCGCGATTGCGATTTACATACTACAATTCCTTTGCAAATTTTTTCGAGCGGTCGATATTTTCCGAGTTAAGGGGGACAAAGCATAATTATTGAATTATCTCGTTTATTAAGTAATACCATTACGACATAAATGTGCATAAACAAATATGTAGAGAATTATATTTTATAAAATTTTGACCTTTCATTTTTTTGTTGAAATCAATGTTTACCTATAAAGGCGCCAGCATAAGACCTTGCGGGGATTGGTTTTGTAGGATTTTTTTTATGCAATATTTGGGCTATTTACAAAATGGTAATAACTTCAATTGTGGCAATTGCGATTTTCTACAATTTCTTCTTAAATGAGAAAAAATTGACTAAGTCCTCCTCCTCCTCTATTTTTTCTCCTTCGTGAGGATGTAGTGGCGTCATGTAATTTGTTTGACTATTTCTGACCAATTATCTCTCTCCTGTGCGTTTTGTTTTGCTTCGGAGTATGAGTAACCAGTCATGTCCTTTATTTGGTCCGACCATCGTACTGGAGATCTTCCTCTGGATCTTTTACCTGCTACGTTACCTTCAACTATCATTCCCTCCATGCCTTCTCTTCTTCTAGTTATATGTCCAAAATATCTCAGTATATTTTGGTTGATAGTTGTGATGCGTCTAGTGTTTATGTTAAGTTCTGCTAAAATTGGGTTATTTGTGCGATGGGCGGTCCATGGTGACCCACATTTCAAATTATACGCTTTGAATAGGCTTTTTTTTGTCCAAGTTTCGGAAGCATAGGTGGAGATAGGAAATATCAATGCTCGAACAAGGCGTAATTTTGTGTTTTTTGTGATGTCAGTGTTCTTCCAAATTTTTGTAAGTTTGGCTTTTGCCGATCTGCACTGTTAGTAATAACGGAGTCTAAGTAATTAAATTGCCTGATCCCTTCGTAACCTGCCATGTTTCTTATCTCTGCTTGGTTGTTTTTGAAGTTATACTTCTATACGCGCGGTCGACGTTGAAAATTTGCACGGGAGTGAATAGGTGAAATCATTACATATGTAAGATATGACTAAGAGAGAAATAGAAGATATATTTTCTCTCTCTTTCTCTATCGGGAATAAAAATGTTCCTTTTGTATATATATTTAATATTATATATATTATATATACAATATATTATATAATAATATTATTATTTATGTGATATGTTTTGTATTATTTATTAAATGTTCATAATTCTTTTAGGCTTTTGTATTTCAAAATAATAATTACAATAAATCACTGTATGACCGAGAACTGTCAATTTTGAAATACGTTAGTGTCATGTCTTTTTGGCAAATTTCTTACGTGTTTGGTTTATACGCTGGTATATAATTACAATAAATCACTGTATGACCGAGAACTGTCAATTTTGAAATACGTTAGTGTCATGTCTTTTTGGCAAATTTCTTACGTGTTTGGTTTATACGCTGGTATATGTGAGTTCGAATCTCAATATGAATTTCCTTTTTTATTTTTGAAATTTTTAAAAACCCCACGTTAATCTTATTAAATATATGTATAATACGCAAAAATGCTAAATTTTAAAATAAAATGAAAATTTACAACATAATCCGAGTTGTTGGTTTTTTATTTTTATCTTCCACAAACATTTTTTGAAGTTATACTTCTATACGTGCGTTCAAAGTTGGAAATTTGTGTGTATTCGTATATATTGAGTGAATCGGCAAAATCATTACATATATGTAAGATATAGGTAAGAGAGAGACAGAAGATATATTTTCTCTCTCTTTTTCTCTCGAGAATAAAAATGTTTCTTTTGTAAACATATTTAATATTTATTAATATTATTATTTTTTTTATTAATATTATCATGGTAAATTAAACATATGCGTAAGTTATGTATATTGTCATTTTTAAATACTTATGAATATTGCATTTTAATTTATATTGTATTATAATATTGAATTATGTGGCAGTGTATTGTATTGTATTTTTATATTAATAACAAAATTAACAATGAATTTTACTGCAGAGTATGTGTAAAAAAATCTTCATTTACTTACTATACTCCTATTACAGGTCAAATGTTTATATACAGCAAACGATACACCATATACCTATATACCTAATTCTGTTTCTCTTTCTGCTCTCTTACCTATAGCATTACATATGTAATGATTGTGCAGATTGACTCCCATATAAATTTGTAACGACGAACGCGTGTATAGAAGTATAACGTCTACCGGCAGTCCCACTGGACTGCCACACCCGTTTTTTATTCTATCGATGATCATCACTTTGGTTTTCTGTATATTTATTTTCAAACCATATTTCGTACTCACCGTGCCTAGCCTATTCATAATTTGTTCCATTTCTTTCTCCTATCGTTGCTCCACCTTGCCATTCCTCAAAAACTTGACGCATAATATGTTCACTATGTGAACCATTTTTTTTTTCAGTGACCAGAATCAGTGTTTAAATAAATTTTTATCAAATATCTTATTGGACAATTACAAATTAAACAGTAATTTATTTATTTGACTTTTCGTCTTCCAGTTTTGAAGCCGAATTGTAAATTAAAGAATTTGTTTTATAATTCCTAGTTTATTCCCATTAAGAAGTTTCATAAAAACCGAAACGCCACAAAGAAACAGTGTTAGAACAACTTTTACTTTAAAATAGATTTGTTTTCATTTTTCATTGTGTTTATTCTGTGTAAGCCTGGTGTGGAGGCTGAAACTTATAATTTATTTTTGGATTCTCTTGGCTATTAGTTGATATAAATTACGGATATTATTTTCTCCGGAGCATACAATCTGTATTATTCATATTGATGTCATTTCAGTTACGTGCCCTAATCTATAGTAGAGTAAGTGATTTTGTAGCAATCGGAAGCTGATCAGTTCGATTTTAAAGATATTGTTTATTCTGAGTATAGAATATGCATGCTTTAGC
The DNA here is from genome assembly GCF_040954645.1 of Diabrotica undecimpunctata. NCBI lineage: Eukaryota > Metazoa > Arthropoda > Insecta > Coleoptera > Chrysomelidae > Diabrotica > Diabrotica undecimpunctata. Next base: position 49,898,565 of record NC_092807.1, read on the forward strand.
ATTGAAGCAGCGTAAAGCAGAGAATATGGAACCAGTTATTGAGTTACAACAAAGATCAAGAACATGTAGCCCGTGCAACTGGGAAAAATTTCGATCTTTTCAAAAAATAGCCCAAGAAAAGAGAAAAATTGAAGATGGTGATCTGAGAAGGGAGCTTGTCTGCGACAAATAAACTAAGATATTAACTAGTCATATTTATTGTACATAGATAAAATATAAAATTGAAATTTTAAAATTAAAATAAAAACAGCAAATCTTGCGTATAGCTTTACATAAAGATTTTAAAATGATACTTATGGCTTCACATGATAACTTGCTCCTTCTTCTTCAAGTGCCATCTTCGTTCCGAAGGTTGGCGATCATCAGGGCTATACGTATTTTCGAAACTGCTGACCTGAAACTGACCTGAACTGCTGACCTGAAACTGATAACTTGCTAATGACTTCTTATATTGGATTCACAGGATAACTTGCTGATGGGTAGCTAGTGAGGTTGGTGGATATGCCGGGATCGAGCCCGTTGTGGTCCTAAGCAGCTATTAAGTTCTGCTATGCTGCTGTAGTTGTTATCGCATGTGTGGTGGACCACAAGGCTTTAGGAACTTCCACCCAACAAGGGGAACAAAAAAAAATTGACTTTATGTCAAACAATTAAAATGATAAAGCTTGAGTTAGTGACTCCATAGATTTTAAAATATTTCCTTGTCATAGAAGATAGAAAATAATTTCAATATTAAATGGAAAATAGAAAATTGACAAGGGTAAAATTAATATAATTAATAATAAAGTAAACTACACTTGAGTCCAAAACAATCGACTCAAAATTATTTTGCTAAAGTACGTCTAAAAGTGCAAATTTTAAAATAGTTAGTGTGCAATCATTATCCTCGTTATTGCTTTTAAAAAAGTTTTGTTTTTTGGTGAATAGGATGACGTATTACAAATAAACTGTGCAACACGTAGAGAGGGGATCTGAATTTAACTCATTGAAATCGACACGCACCGACTTAACGCGTTCGGTTGACATCGTACGCATTAATTTCCGTAATAACCCACTAATAGATCAGTCACTTAAGTTCGCAACTGCATTACAAGTGAATACCACATCCATCAAAGCAGCTCAAGCAGTAGTATTATTGAGAGAAGGCCTGAGCCAAAGGGCTGTGGCAAATCGACTAACTTTAAGCCAATCTGCTGTGTCCCGAGTGCATCGTCGTTACCAAGATACTGGTGATCATGCCCGCCGACAAGGAGGAGGCAGTAAACGAATAACTACGGAGAGAGATGATCGATTTCTTGTATTGAAATACCTAATAAATCGACGTTTGACTGGTGCTAATCTCAAAGAAGAGCTTAGGGAGGTCCGAGGTATAGTTACCAGCGTTTGAACAGTTAGAAGGAGACTAAAGGCAGCCAACCTGACACCAAAAAGGGCAGGTATAAGTCCCAAGGTAACTGCAGCCCAGAAGCAAAGGCGATTAGAATTTGCTCGCGAACATCTGGATTGTTACGACTATCAATGGAGTCAGGTATTATTCTCCGACGAAAGTAGGATCTGCCTAAATGGTAACGAAAAGAAGTGAGTCTCTAGAAGACCAGGAGAGCGATTTGCTCAATGTTGTATACGAGAAATTGTGTCGTATGGAGGCAGTTCTTGTATGTTTTGGGCAGGCATTTCCATGGATAGGAAAACCGAGGTGGTTTTCGTGCCTGATGGAGGAGGTTTAACGGCGGATCGTTACATCATGTCTTTATTTTAATGAACGATGCCATACCGCATGAGTCACCACCACCTATCTGACTGAGATCGGTATACCTACAATAAATTGGCCTGCGTTGAGCCCGGACGTAAATCCAAGAGAGCATGTTTGGGATGAGCTTAAACGAAGGGTCCGGGACAGAAATCATGCACCAAGAACCATAATGGAATTGAGAGCTACGCTTCATGATGGATGGGAAGCAATGCCACAAGAATTTATTTGAAACGTCATCTCTCTTCGAATTGCATATTGTTTTTATAATGCGTCTTCCAAATAATGCAATAGCAGTTTTTGTAAGTTCAATAATAGAATTATTCTTTTCACATTGCATCCTTTCATTTTCATATTTCTTACATTAAAACTGAAGGTGTAATATCAAATATCAATAATTTTCAATAGAAGCATGTCTTTTTATAGATGAAGGATATTTATGAAGTATGAAGCCTTGAAGTACAACTGACATGTTAGTCAAGAGTAGCCAACTGACAGATATACTTTGTCGACTGTAGTGGGGCATAAAAATTTATATATGTATTATCTCATAAAACATAATGGGGTGTGAATACATGGAATTTAGAATTTGAATTGAAAATTATAATTGGAATTTAGATTATGATAGAATATTTAGTTGATCGAAGAGTTGAGCGGCAACTATTTGTAGAATAAAAATTGTAAAATGAAAGATAAAATTAATAGATGAATAAAATCAAAAGACATTGAAATAAAATAATAATTTAAAGAACAATAACAAACATGAGTTGTTTATAACGTTACAATATTTAAAAATGACTAAAAACATTGATTTTTCTACTTTCCTTGCATATTATAACTTTAAAACAATTCTTTTTGGAGAAAAGTCGCAAGGAAATAAAATAACGACAATTGAATTTTCTTTAAGATACAGCTAGTTAAAAATGTTTTAATTATCCGGTTTAATGTATAAAAACGCATTACCAAATCTAAAAGATGCTTTAGTTTTGTTACAAAATAAATTTATTTATTTATGTTATAGTCTTCACGAGACGAAAATGCCACTGAACCTCTAAAAATCATACAAACAAGCTGAATTTTGCTGAGAATGTTAATTTTGGGAACCCAAAATATACGCAAAAAGGTTTAATCCTACCCCTGGCTTTCCCCTATCCCCCTAAACCACCCTCTCTCGTAGGAGGAAAACGGAAAAAATCGATTTACCAAGAATCTGTACGTCATAAAAAAAAATATTTCAAATAAAAAATGTAGCTGTTGTGTATTGATTTTTGGCAACAAATGTGAGGCATTTGAATTATGCCTAAAAATGATGAATTTAAACTTTCACATTACAAACGATTGCACGTCACGGAAAATACTTCCACGAAGACGGTATTGGGTGAAATTTGTAGTTAAATTGTGTAGTTCAGAAAAACGTACTTGTGTAATCGAAAAGAAGCAGTTTTAAATGTTTTAGATTTTTTGTAATGTGAAAGTTTAGCGTTTTTAGGCATATTTCAAATGCCTTTTTGTTGCCCAAATTTGTTGCCAAAAATCAAAAACCGAAATTTTATGCCATCAGTTTTAAAGACTGGGCTTTAACAATGGAAATTACATAGTGACCGGTAAATGGAAAAGTGATAAATTTTAATGATCTCATGATAATCTGAAAAAATGGCAAAAATCATGCAACCTTTATTTATTTAACACTTTTATAGAAACTGACTTTAGAAAAAATGCAAAAATTAGATAAGAAAGCTCTTCACCCTAAAAACGCTTTGTGATTTTTACCGGTAGGACACTCTGTTAAAAAAAATGTTTACCGTCGAATTGATAAACATTAATTTTAAAATTGATTTACTAAATGCACGAATCGACACATTACGAATGTTAAACCACAGTTTACGAGAGAACGTGATGCAAAAGACGTAACAAAAGTAAAAATGCAGGCATTTATAGGTTTGCTTTTGTTATCTGGATACAAGAAGCAAAATCATACCCACTTTTTGGAACTCTGGACAACAGATGGCACCGGCTCTGAAATTTTTCGGGCATGGATGAGCAAAAACAGGTTCTTATTTTTACTCGCAGTGATTCGATTCGATGATAAAAGTACCAGAAATGAAAGAAAAAAGGTAGATAAGTTAGCTGCAATAAGATGGGTCATAGATACATTCGTAACGAATTGCAAAGACAATTACACTCTGGGTGAATTTTTAACAATTGATGAAATGTTGATACCTTTCCGAGGGCGTTGTAGTTTTCTTCAATATCTTCCCAACAAACCCGCGAAGTATGGACTGAAACTTTTTATATTGTGTGATGCAAAAACATTTTATGTGTCAAACTTTGAAGTTTATTGTGGTAAGCAGTCCGAAGGCCCCTACAGCATGGCAAATACACCTAGTGCAATTGTGCACCGTTTGTTGAACGAAGTAAAAGGTACTAATCGGAACTTGACATGTGATAACTGGTATTCAAGTTATCCGCTAGCGAAGGAATTATTGGAAGAGAAAACTACCATGATTGGGACCATGAAAAAAAATAAACGGGAAATACCGCAAGAGTTTTTACCTCATAAAAATAGACCTGTTAAATCTTCGTTATTTGGATTCCAAAAAAATGTAACATTGATTTCCCATGTACCGAAAACAAATAGAGCGGTTGTATTGATCTCAACGATGCACGATGATGGATATATAGATCCAGTGTCGAGTAAACCTGAAATCATCTTACAATATAACGCAACTAAATGTGGAGTTGATACTGTTGATAAAATGTGTAGCACATACTCAGTATCAAGAAGAACAAGACGATGGCCATTATCTATATTTTTCCAACTCATGAACATTGCGGGAATCAATGGACTACTTCTCTATAATGCAACTCATGTCAATGCAGCTTATAAGCATAGACGGGAATTTTTGAAATTGCTTTCCTTAGGTTTGATGAAGCCATACCTCTCTGAACGCGCCAGTATTCAATCACTGCCAAGTGATATAAAAGGTTTTCTGGCGAAATATAAAAAACCAACAGAGGACAATGAGGAATCACCTGCAAAGATCAGAGCGCGGTGTTTCATTTGCGGTAGGAAAAACAATCGAGTCACAACAATTATCTGCGGAAGTTGCAATAAGTCAGTTTGCAAACAACATATTATGACAACAGTTGTTACATGCGATTGTTGCAAAAATGGAGAAGCAAGCAGTGAATAATACAAACTAACAGTGACACATGTGAAGTTTTCATTTTAAGAATTTACTTGTTTTCTTGAGTTATTTCTTTGTTAAGATTTTGTCTTTAAAAAAAAGTATTTTTTATTTATATCATTAAAAATGCATAAAAATTAAGGAATCATGTTTTTTGTCCCTATACATTAATATAAATAATTCGTATGTATTGAATCTGATATTAATAAATATGGTGTATAGAATACACCGCGCGGGTAGCTGCGTGAGATTTTGGAGCACGGGTAGTTAAAGGTTAATTTTCCGTCGGTTATTTTTTATAAATTTTATTTCAAATAAATTGTTTTCTTTTATGTGTCGTTATTTCGTTACTGAATTAATAAACAATAATATCAAACTGTCAGTTTCTGACAAATCAATCATGGCCAACTCACAATAATTATTGGTAAACGTTAAAATATCTACCAAATTAATACTTTGATGGAAAAATAAAAATATCTAGAAAACTGATGACTTTAGGTATAAGGAGTACTTCATAAAATTTGAAGTACGATATTAGTACTTTTCGATAGTGATATAAAATACAGGGTGTTCTATTTAAAATTACCAAGAAAATAATGTATTTGCATTTTGACTTACCCTGTATTTGATTTAACGAGTATTATAAAAACTAATATATTTTATAATTTTTAACAATTATTAAAAAACTATGGTTGCAATAGATCAATGTTCCTATACTCTTTTTTAATTATACAGGGAGTTAAACTTGATACGATTTTCAGGTAATATTGGTTATAACTTTTTAAATAACCGGTATAACATAATTACTTGTTGTGATGTGGAAGTGAAGCAGATTTCAAATTTAAAATAAAATACAGGGTGTTCCGTTTAAAAGAACATAAGTTTGGTCTGTCACCGTCTTATGGAACACCCTGTAAGATTGTAACTAATTTTAAAATGTAAAGTTTAAAGCTGCCTACAATTTTTGTCAATAACTTTTTTTTGTAATTTTTACTATAACAGATCTACTGAGCTTCCTAACACTAATCAATCACCCAGTATATATATATATATATATATATATATATATATATATATATATAAATATATATATATATATATATATATATATATATATATATATTTGCGATTTAAGTAAAATCTTATTTTCGGACTGACTGGCCTATAATAAAATATCACTGCCGTGGAAAATATTTTGTTTTATATTTAGTGTTCTAATACCTATTTACGCTGTGGCTTGGTTTAGTGTATCTATCTATTTAAAGACTTTGTTTACTATTGGCGAATCACATCTACATGAAACACTTTTGAAATTAAAACAATTTTTGTCACAAGAAGAAAAAACAATGGCTCTCAGTGGAATATTTCGCAGGCGTAAAAAGGATGTAGTCGAATTGGTAATAACTAGAGAGTATGTGTATGTGAAGTGTGTAGTTAAACGTAGTGTTTTTTCAGTCTAACAGCATTTCTCTTCCTCCTCAGAGTCCAATAAATAAGAACAAAATGACAGCGGGAGCAGCCGCGAATGCTAGAAAGGAGAAACGGCAGTCGAGATTTAACATTCCCAAAAATCAGGAGTTGGATGTATTACCATCACTAAGAGGTAAGTTATTGTAGTAATTATAAAGATTTTTATCTCAGTAAAAATATCGCGATATATAAATAAACTACGGATTTAATATTTATAATCGAAGAAAGCATTGAACAGATACAAATATTAACGTAACTTTCCTGAATATGCTTTGATAGATCAACAAGTTTTTTTACAGTTTTATGACTTTTGCTGCTCCTGATTTGCCTCAATTAGTGTTGTTTTTTTTGTGCAATCTAATTTATGAAGTCCAAATGTTACAACACCCCACATAATTTTACAATAGCCTAATCACATAGATTAAGATCCGGTGAGTTTACTGTCCATTCAATGTATGATATGTTTTTCCTGGAATTATTTCGTCATGAACTTAATAATCCCTTCATCTTATCTTTATAAGAAACACAGTCCAAAATATCTTGCAGGATATTGTAATTTTTTGACTCATATGAGCTGTCGTAAGTTTGTCGTTGTCACTTACTCTAACAAAACGATATCGATGTCTTTGTATCAAAAAATTATCTTGATTTGAGCAAATACTTTTCTGCCGTATCTACCAATTTTGTTTTTTCCGACAGATTTTCGTTAGCGATTGTTCTGTCCCAGCTTGCGTCTGGTATACGTGTGCTTTACGTCTGATATGAGTTGGATCGCGTCTGCTATACGTCTGATATGAGTTAAATTGCGTCTGCTATACGTCTGTTAGAGTTAGATTGCGTCTACTGTACGTCTGATATGCGTTAGATTGCGTCTGCTATACGTCTGATATGAGTTAGATCGCGTGTGGTTAAAAGTTTAATCTCACACGTTATGTTTTGTATTGTTGTTGCTTCTTTTTTTTTTTTCAAAATACATGTTTTCTCTCCATTAGAAATAATCTTAAAATGGTATTGTTGGTTTCTTGCAATGATAGGCGCTGGATATAACCGAAGAATTTGAGTCTTGGTCGTATGTCTTATCTGCGACATCTCTCACCTGTACGTTTAATGTTCCTTTGACGATTCCAATATGTATAAGTTTTCTATGATACCCTTCCAACTTTTATTTGATGCCTCGTAAGTCTCAATTGGACCAATAGATGCGAAGATTTTTCAATGTTGTCATGTTTAATTTTTCTATGACCTCCTTCCACCTTTTATTTGATGCTTCGTAAGTCTCGGACCCAATAAAAATGTCTCGTTGTCCAGTCTTGTCATGTTTAATTTTTTCTTTTCTTTTTGTATTCGTCATCCCCTCACACGTTCCATTTCCTCTGTAACTATACGTTTCGTACCGTATTCTTTCTATTTCCTGTGATACCTCACATGTCGTTCTACAAACCTAATGCCTCTGACCGGTCGCCATGTTTGAGTTTTGTCATTATATTCTTTACGTTATATTCTTTCCAGCGATACATGAATTGCTTTGACTTTCTAACTATCTTCTTCTTAAAGTGCCTATCCGTTCCGGATGTTGGCGATCATCACGGCTATCTTTACTTTATTTATTGCAGCGCGGAACAGTTCAGTGGTAGTCGTGTTATACCACTTTAGTAAATTTTGAAGCCAGGAAATGCGTCTTCTTCCCGGTCCTCTGTTACCATTTACTTTCCCTTGGAGAATCAGCTGGAGAAGGCCGTAACGTTCTTGATTTCTCATTACATGTCCTAGATATTCCAACTTTTTAGTTTTGACGGTCATGAGAATTTCACATTCTTTCCCCATTCTACGCAGGACCTCCACATTAGTAACTCTGTCAACCCAGGATATACGTAAGATGCGCCTATAACACCACATTTCGAAAGCTTCGAGCCGATTCATAGATGCAACAGTCAGTGTCCATGCTTCCATTCCGTAGAGCAGAACTGTGAATATGTAGCAGTTCAATAGACGGCATTTTGTTTTTAATGATATGTCTCAACTGTTGAAAATGGTTCTCATTCTAACGAATGCTGCTTTTGCTTTTATTATTCGCTGTTTAATTTCTGTTGAGTGGTCCCATTGGCTATTTAAATTGGTGCCTAGATATGTATATTGCTCGACTCTTTCGATATTCTGTTGGTTGATTGTAAGTTGAGCGTTTAGTATTGGTTTTTTACTAATTGTCATAAATTTGGTTTTCTTTATGTTAAGAGCTAGTCCGTATCTGTTGCTGACTTCTGTTATGCGATTTGTTAATATCTGTAAGTCATTCAGATTATCGGCGAAAACTATAGTGTCATCTGCATATCTAATGTTATTCAACCATTCATCGTTTATTAGTATTCCTTTCTCACAACCGTCTAAAGCTTCCTTCAATACCCATTCAGAATAAATGTTGAACAACAATGGAGACAAAATACAGCCCTGTCGTACTCCACGTTCTATTGCAATTTTATCAGTTAACTGGTCTTCTATTTTGATTTTGGCCGTTTGATTGTAGTAAATGTTTCTGATAATTCTAAGATCTTTGTTGTCAATTCCAATTTCTTGCATTAGAGTCATTAATTTGTCATGTTTTACTCTGTCAAATGCCTTCTGGTAATCTATAAAGCATACGTATATGTCACAATTCACATCCCTGCATCTCTGAAATAGCACCTGTACAGCAAAAAGGGCCTCCCGTGTTCCCAGAGCATCACGAAATCCGAATTGTGTTCTTGTTAGTTGTTCCTCACATTTTGTATATATTCTTTTGTGAATGACCTTTAGAAATGATTTAAGTAAATGGCTCATAAGGCTTATAATTCTATAGTCTTCGCACTTTCTCGCATTGGGTTTTTTTGGAAGATTTATAAAAGTTGACACTAACCACTCTTGGGGAACCACGCCCGTATCATATATACTGTTAAATATATTTGTCAACCATTTTATGCCATCATAGTCCATAAGTTTTAAGAAAAGTTTTAAGTGAAAATTATCAGGGCCTACTGCTTTACCATCTTTGGTGCTTTTGATGGCATATTTTACTTCTTCGACTTTAAATGGTGGTCCAGATTCGCAATTGGTGTTTGTTGTAATACCAGTGTTACTTCGTATATCTTCAACTATACCCTGTATATTACAAGAAGTGATAGACGGAATGAAGAACGATGATACGTCATATTGTCTTCTTGATATGACTCTAGTCTATTTTAAAATAACCTGCTTGTATACTTATATTTAATAATATTACTTAATCTATACGCCGTTCTGTGTTAATGGGGTATTGTCTTTGTATTCTATACGTAACACCACCATGAATTGACTCCATATTCACGTTTGAGAGATGACAGACGAAAAAGCAGAATTGACGTCATATTCACGTTTGAGAGTTGACAGTTGACATGGCAGTTGACAGCTCTCGGCCGTCATCTTGTGACGTCACACGTCAAAATTTTCCCACGCTGTCAAAATTTTCCCACGCCTAAGTCTCGCATACTCTTCTTCAATCTTGTAACAGTCTAGCTCATATACTTTTTCGCCCAAAAATATCGTTTCACCTTCTTTAAGTCGTTTTCATACAGGAGTCATGAACATTAACTTCAGTATATGCAAACTCTTGCTGAGAATCTCTTCTTGTTTTGCTGGGGGTTAGTTTATTTTAAAAAACTTCACCCTTTATTCATATGAGTTGTCGTAAGTTTGTCTTTCTCACTTAATCTAAAAAGACGATATCGTTGCCGTTGTACCAAAAAGTGGCCTTCATTTGAAACCAACACTTGTCCAAGAATATACTTGTCCAGTCAAATATATAACTCAAAGCTCATATATTTTTTCCCAATCATATTTTTTTGTTTTTTTGCGGTTTGATTCATTGTCTTTCGCTCTGCGGTTTCAAGCTCTGCAAAATAGGCATATGTTTCGTCAATTATCTCTTCCTTCGAGCCGAATTTTTTATTTACGAACCAAATAGGAGGGGCCAAATCAGGTGAATAAGCCGGATGAGAAAGTAATTAGAAACCCAACTCATAAATTGTTGTCATTGTCATAACGCTCTTGTGAGCCAGTCTAGTGTCATGAAGAAATAACACTTTTTTCTTCTGCATATGGGGTCGTTTCTCGCTGAATTTCTGCTTGAATTTTTCCAATAATGCACAATAATATTGGCTATCGATAGTTTTACCTTTTTCAAGATAGTCAATTAAAATTATGCCTTTGCAATCCCAAAATACAGTGGCAATAACCTTTCTGACCCTTTGAGTCGTTTCAGGCAATTTTGTCGACTTTAGTCCACCGTCGTGCGTTCATTCTGTTCTCTGGTGTGAAGTGAGGTATCCAGGTTTCTTCAACGATTACCAATAGACGCCAAAAGTCGAGTTGCGGTTTATAAGGTCCAAACACTATTAAGAATTGGTCAGCAAACGCGGCACCCATCGGCAGAATATTTTTTTTATATTCAAAACCTTGTTCAAAATATGACTATCTTTGATCTTTACTAATTCCTGTGGCCTCTGCCAATTCACGCACCTTCATTTTACGATCAGCTAAAACCCTTTCAGCCGTCCAGTACGTGATTCATCGAATCTAGATATACGGCCACTGCGAAATTCACTAATTTGGCACCGTAGTCTGAAGGAACATTAGTTCAATAATACTTGCCTAGATTTTCTTTTGTTTTCTTCGCCATTTTAATTCCCAAGTAATAATGTTTAATGAGAGATCGAAAATTGTTTTTCTCCAAATGCGTCATTTTTTCCAAAAAAGTTAACTTAATGCAGCTGCCGAAAATATACTAATGGCTGCATCGCGCTAAACTTTGACAAGCATGCCTAAAAAGTTGCTATTCTTTTAACATACTATTATTTTAACGATATTCCAAATTAGTAATTACCTCGGATAAATGATATGGCGCCGTATCATTTTTTCAGGTTTTGAAACAGTTAATAATTTCAGACCGGAAACCAAGTCTAGGGAAAAACAATCGCATCCTTGAGCCAGATGTATTAGCTCGAAAACACTTTATTTATCAAATTAAACCGTTTTCTTCTTTTCCAAAGTATCCCAACTCTTCCTCTTCTTCTTCCTTCTTGTATGTAGGCTTTAAAGCCTGATTCTTCTCCTAAATTGTTTAAATTATCGTACCATCTTTTTCTTGGTCTGCCAATACTTCTTCGTCCATGACTTATTTCGTGCTATTCGTACTATCATATCCTCTGCCATTCTACTAATGTGTTCGTTCCACTCCTGTTTCCATTTTGTCACCCATCCATTTATGTCTTCTATATTGCATACTCTTTTTGATGCTTACATGATTTTGCTTTTCTCCCTATTGAACAGACTTTTCCCTGATATTCGTTTAAGTATTTTCATCTCTGTTGTTTCTAGTAGTCGTCTCGTTTTACATGTGTCAGGTCTTGTCTCCGCCGTGTATGTTAATATAGGTCTAATTGCTGCTTTATAGATTATTGTTTTTGTGTCTTGTCTTAGGTGTCTATTCTTCTAGATTGTGTCATTAAGAGATCTCGCCGCTTTACTTGCTTTTAAGCTTTGTTGTCGTACTTCTTCTTCAACATCTCCGTAACTAGTTATATCTATTCTAAGATATCTAAACTTTGCTTCTTGCTTTATTATTTTCCCATCAATTTCGATTTTGCATCGTAATGGGTGTTTAGACGTTGTCATATATTTGGTTTTTTCTGCTGATATTAACATATTGTATTTCTTGGCTGTTATATTGAAGATGTGTTTTAATCTTTGGAGCTCGTCTTCTGCCTCGGCGATTAATGCGGCATCGTCTGCATAACAATATTTGGACACATTTGTTCCCCATTCTGTAACCTTAACCTCTCCGTACTGCTTGTATTATTCCGTCCATTATTATATTAAAGAGAAGTGGGCTTAACGAGTCACCCTATCTGTGCTAGTTTTCTATTTATCTTTGTCTGTATTACATTATGGAAGTAGATGTTTTCAATGGTTTGTATAATATTGATTGGTATGTTTCTTTTATACAGTAGGTGTAAGACGTCTTTGACTTTGATGCGATCGAAAGCCTTTGTCAGGTCTATAAAAAAAATAGATATGCTGGTTCATTGTACTTGATGGCCTACTATTGACCTCTATGGCCAACTCTTTTGGCATAATAATAATATCGTATGGCATTTTTGCCGTGGAAAGCCTTTCGGAATTTTCCTGCGCCAATTACATTTTTAACTAGTGTCAATGTACGCTAGCCGGGGGGAGGGGGGCGACGGCTTTATGTATCCTTAAATGCCATTGTTCGGGAATCAATCTCTAACGCCCAGACTTACAAGGCCAGTATCTTACCGCAAAGGCTTGCCATAACCTTCCTGCTGACAAACGTGTCTATGCCATCCATTGGGACGGAGAACCCTTGTAAGCCAGTTGGTTGAAATATCCTTTGGTTTCGGGAGTATGATGCTAAAAACAGATTTATTCGAAGGTTACGAATTGGCACACAATGTTTCGTCGAATTGTGATGAAAACGTGCCAAAAAATTGCACATTCAAACGATTCAATTTTTGGTCCGTTGGTCCAGCATCGGTAATTAGAATCTAGATCTGCCTTTACTTTAATTGGTGTTAAAACTTTCAAATAAAAGTAATTCATTGCAAAGAACTCAGATTTTTTCCATTTTTTAAGTTAAATATTATCGTTTAGTACATACCTACTTACTACAATATTGTAAAATTCCAAATTATTCACGAACATAGATAAGAAACAGTACCTAATTATAATTATCAATAATATAAACATTGCTTCTCATTTCCCCAAGTATGGTCTTAAGATTATTGATTAGTTGATTTCGTTAAAATCGAATAATATTAATGAGTTTATTATCCATTTTTAGCTTTATTTGAATAGAAATAATAACTCTAATGTTAGAAAATTCCAAAGTTTATATAATTATTAACCTAGAAACTTGCTGTGTCCGCTAAAATTTTTAGCAACAGATTTTCATGTCCACTACAAAACTGGTTTTCTGTGACTTACTTATTGACAACTCTTTAAAAAACTAGTACCATTATCTATTTGCTCTGCAAAACCGGTTCTAGATATTTAAATATTACTAGTCACAATAATTTTACTATTCAAAGTTACCATGGGTAAGAAATAGAAGAGTAGAATGGAACGATCATATAAGCCGAATGACAACAAATAGAGTAGTAACGACGACAAGAGATGGTTCTCCAATAGGAACACGATCAGTAGGAAGACCACGAAAACGATGGAACGACAACTTACTGGAGGTACATTGAAAAACAGACAAAGTCATGTCGACATAAAATGAAGAAGAAGAAGTTACATCTTATTTGTAACATTATCTTCATCTGCAACTGAACATGTTAGATACTCTGTTTTGGTCATTTTAAACCTTTTTTTATTCAACATCTTGTTCTTACTGTTCTAGTCTTTAATGAGAGTAAATGAAGAATAACACTGAGTACTGAAGCAATCTTCTTTCACGTGAAATGTGTCAGTCTTTCCCACTCCGGTCATGAAACGAATTGTTATTCCACCCTATATATGTCTCACAAATCTTCACATGCTTACTTTCTTACTTTTTCCGATCCGAATCAGATTCTGAAGATAGTTCCAAACTAAAATGCGAGTCAATCCGATTCGATTCCAGTTCCTTTAATGCCGCTTGGTTATCAGATATAATTTTTATAGATTTGTCCCTGCAGTTCCTCGTGATTAGTTCCTGCAGGCACATCTCTATACCATGAATTTCTGCTTGGATGATAGTAGAGTGATTATCTAGGCTTTCAATAAGGCTTAGCCTTCGTTTCTCTCCATATACTCCAGCTCCAATTTCTTCATTGGTGTTAGAGCCGTCTGTATACCAGCATTGATGTGCCAGTATGAGATTCGTTTTATTCGACTTCCATTCGTCCCTTCCTGGAAAGATTACGGTACACGGCTTTTCAAAATTATATTTAGGTTGCATTGCATCTGGTACCATTTCCAACTCTGGGTGATCTTTAAGTATCTCTCCAGATTTGATCTCGGTATCCTTTTGCCTTGCTTTCTGGCATCTTATCCGCCTTCCGTATGCTCCTAGCTTCGTCTCCTCCATCCATATATGTAATGGGGGAAGTTCAAGAATGACCTCCATGGAGGCGGTTGGTGTAGGCATCGCTCCTGCTATAGTCGGCAGAAATAGGAAAAACGAAATAAGATCCCAAAAGTCAATTAAAATTCTTAATTATCTATCAAAATGAACGTATGGAAAAGTTACAGTTTATTCAGTTCCTTGTAGCTTATGATGCGTTATACCAAGTTTTATACCGTATTAGAAATATTCGTTGAGGCATTTTGATTGTAATTTGTATTTGGCTGAAATAAACTCTAACATAAAATGATAAGAAAATTAATTCTCATAACAAGAATTGACTATTTGTCGATGATTTTTAATTTTATTAATTTAAGATGTATTAATATGCGTAGAGTGTATGCCATAGAAATTAATTCTTGTATTTTTTTAATTATGGTTATCGTAATAGTTTTTCATTTCGTTATAAAACGTGTTATCTTTTCCACCCTTATTTTATCTAAACGTGTCGTTATATATATATAAATAAAACAAAAATATAGAATCAATACAATGCTGAAACCTACAAATGAACATCATCAGTCAGTAGCGAAAAAAAAAACAATTCTAACTTATTCGATTAAGCGTGGAATAATGAAAACAAAAACGTTCCTGTCAATAACTTTTCACGTCGTAATAAGGATGACAGGAGACAACTGATAATAATACTTATATAAGAGTCAAGGTTATAGAGGACAGATAAATACGTTTCATCACAAAAGTCTGAAATAACGTTTATGGCTCGTAAATTGGATACAGTGTAGCTGCTACAAGAACCTATTTGCGAATTAATTGCAAAAGTTTCTATTTTTAAATTAGTCATTGTTTAATTATTGCCAAGTTAAAGGCAGGTATTTGAAAATTATTTGCTTATAATTTGGATATATTTTGAACACTGTAGGATACTCGATACACGAAAATCCGGTAAGAAAATTATTTGCAACCTACCAAAGGTTTAAAAAAAATTTAAAACTTTCTTTAATCAATATCTCAATTATTCTATTACAATCTGCATTTAAGAGGACTATGCAATAATTACGAGACCGATAAAGAAAATGCAAGATTTTTCGATAAACATTTTTTTATAATATTCTGGTCGCTTTCCAAAGATTTTCCTTATTACCAATGCCTTTATTCTAGTATGAATCCATGAATGAAAAAAAAAGTTACAACAACTACCTTGCGATTGGACGAAAATATCTTACTATCAAGACTTTTTTAAATTTAGAAACAGATGATAGTCACAAAAAGGGAAACCTGGAAAATAAATAATGCGAATGAAGCATCAATTCAAAAACTTATTTAATAAATGTTAACCATTGCCCATTGTAATCGTAGACTTGTGTGCAGACGCATTATCTTGATGGAAAAGCTCTTCCTTATTTACCAATTGTGGCCGTTACAATATTGACATTCTTTTACATAAGCTTTCTTCAGTTTCTTTCTAACTAAATTCTATCTTAGGAGATATGTCAGATGCTAGACATATTTAGTTAGATATATAGGCAAATAGCAACGTGGGTGATAGACATATTTAGTTTGTTATGGAGACAAATAGCAACATTTTATGCGTCTGGTAAAGGTGTTATGCGTAAGTTATTTGTAGTCCGGTAAAATAAGGATGCAACCTCGGAATGAAAGATAATAAGCTGAAAATTTGCATACGTCTTTATTTTGATGGTATAAAACTT
Organism: Diabrotica undecimpunctata; assembly: GCF_040954645.1. Classification (NCBI taxonomy): domain Eukaryota; kingdom Metazoa; phylum Arthropoda; class Insecta; order Coleoptera; family Chrysomelidae; genus Diabrotica; species Diabrotica undecimpunctata. Next base: position 49,914,780 of record NC_092807.1, read on the forward strand.
ACCTCAAAAGTCTCATATAAAATGTGTGTGCGCACGTGTCCGCGACTAAGATATTTAAGGTCACGAAAATGAGTTTTCTGCAAATATCTCGTTTCCCTTACACTTTATGACATTTAAGGTGGTAAGAAAAATTGTAGAATGGAAAATTCTCTTCAATTTTTGTCTCAAGTACTTTTATGTACCTTCTAAGAGTGGGGGACCGCTTACCTGTGTATACGGTAACGCGAAGTCAGCCAGTAGGATTCAATAAATAATAAGTTATATAGTTAATTATTCACTTAAAATACTATTATTATCATTAAATTTTTATTATTTATTATTTAATTAACTATATTTATAGATATTAATTATAAAATATATATATTTTTTATATAATATTTATTTTATTTTTAACAAACATACAATATTAAATGAAATATTTCAAATGAACTCTAATGATATTTTTAACAGCTGTATATACGATAAATTAAGATCAAGTGCAGAATTCAACAATAATCATTTTTATATTTAATTAAATACTGAAAAAATCATATTTATGCCCAGTTGCACCAACAGACTGTAAATCAACTGATTTGCTAACCGTCAATTCGACGATTTAAATCAACGATCAATGATTATTTTTCAAACGAGTTGCACCATTCTAAAAAACTATTGGTTTACAAACCGACAATTTATACGTGGCAACATTGCATGAGTACAGATTATTTCATTCGAATCGGAGTGTAATCTGTCAAAAATATTGTCAACAAAGAAAGTTTTGTAAGGAACATTGAACCAAAGAATATAGACGTTTATCTATCATAATCTTATAGTATATACATATTTATCTTATATTTGGTAACATATGCAATATATCTTCCAAATCGTCAGAAGATGAACTCGACGACGACGACGATAATAAATCCATTTTTTTAGATTATAATCTATAATACTTTAAACAAAATCTTTGCTAAAAACACTTTAATAATATAAACAGTGTAAAAGTGAGGTTAAAAACAGTCGATTTTTTAAATAACCGTAGAAAATCGGTTGGTTACTTTTGACAGATCAAAAACAGTCGGTTCCAATCGAGTAATGGTTGGTGCAACATATTCTAAAATAAACGGGCAATCCAAATCAAAAAATCAATCGTTTATTTGTTGGTGCAACTGGACATTATTATTTTTTTAAATTATATATTTATTTATTAATCCAATAATCGATTTATTAAAGTTACAAATATAATATATATTCTTTTATTATGTATGGATAATATTTTTGTATTAATTTTCTTCTTCATCGTCTTCTTCTTCTTCTTCTTCTTCTTCTTCCTCTGACTGCTCAATATCGGATTCATCATCATCATTCTCGTTTATTAAAGTATCAGAATAAAAATATTCAAGAATATCAGGTGCATATTCACTTTCTTCATTGAAATCATCTGAAGTTGATGAAGCGTTTAGACATGATTGACCATTACACTGCCCACAAATAAAAGTACATTGCAATCCTGATTTCCTGCATCTTCAATTAGAACCACAACCTTTCTTGCAATTGCAAAATATTGTATTCGGCAGTTCTGGTGCTGGCGGTAATAATGTTGTTATTGGTTCCAGAAATTCATTTTGCATTACCCAGCCGAATTCTTGGGGTTCTAAATCATTTCCCAACCAAATTTGGGTCTGATAATACACACGAATGATATGCTGACGAGCTGCTGCACTTGAAGGTGGAAGACTTGATAACTGCACTGGTTTGTTGAGTCTTGTTGATTTGATGAACTGGGTGTATCGAAAAGAGTCTATATCGTCTTCTGATGTTGGAGCATTATACGCTGCTAAGAAAATACGTACTCCATTTTCAAATAATTCTTGTACAGAGCAGTTTTTTTGTTGAAATAGTTGAGGTGATTTTTTTCGAACATTTTAATAAACGATATTTTACCTTTCCTATAAATCGCAGAAGTCATATCACATCCACTAAACGCGTGTAAAAATAAGATGTGTTTCTTAGAATGAGGGTATTTATCAAAACTTTTCGATGAATATAATTTTGTCTCCGCATTACCCTTACCAATTAAAAAAAAAAAAATTCTTGTTGATGTGATTGAGCTCGTCCTATCAAGATAACTAGCAAATCAATATTTTCTCCTACAATGACGGAAGTTTTTCCTACATGTTCAGACTCTGCAATAGCTGTTTCTACAATGAGAACATCAGCATCATATCTGGCTTGTTTTGTAGTGATATTAACAGCTTTTAATTTGTCGATAAGCATGTCTATAAAGATTTTTTTATTAGATGTGTTCGATAAAAATTGTTCTTGGCTGATAGGCACATTCATTGTTTCATCAAAACGGAGTTCGTAAGATTTTGAAATACCGGCAGTTCTTCTTAGTTGTTCCATTGCTTTAATGTTCTTAGTGTAGTCTGAGTAACCATCAAATACAACAACGATACCTGAGCCATAATGTGTTTGTAAATATCTGACGTATTTATGTAAAATATTACAGAAAGTATCATCTTTATTCCATACAACGCGGTGCAAAAGAAATCCACCATCGAGAATATATGTTGTAGTATTTAAATAATTTATATGACCGTCATTTCTTTCAATACTTGCAGTTTTTATTGTTTGTAAGCCACGCACAACACTCACAGAGACACCTTCTGATATTAACTTGTTACAAATAAAACACAAATCAGCCATTGCAATTAAAAATATTCACTCAAAATTATACGTCTGTCGATGCTAAGATGTCGTTTTCAACTGAACGATAAAATAAATTTTTTTCGGTAAAGAAATACTAACGCAGAGAAATAGCTCTACCCTACCATTCCCATCATCAAATGAAATATCCCTCCACCGCTATTGTGCGTATATACATAGAAGTCCCAAACTCATTCGCCACGGTGTGTAGAAAGTCATATTAAAAAAGAACCGGTTAGGTCATATATAACAAAGGAGCATCTGCTACAGCTTCGCAGAAACAGCAACCGCCGTACAAGAGATTTGTATTTCGAGATATAATATTCGTAGTAATATGGACGAAAAGTATTTTATTTAATATTGTATGTTTGTTAAAAATAAAATAAATATTATATAAAAAATATATATTTTATAATTAATATCTATAAATATAGTTTATTAAATAATAAATAATAAAAATTTAATGATAATAATAGTATTTTAAGTGAATAATTAACTATATAACTTATTATTTATTGAATCCTACTGGCTGACTTCGCGTTACCGTATACACAGGTAAGCGGTCCCCCACTCTTTGCGCTCTATCTTAAGAAGGGTTGAAGGTACATAAAAGTACTTGAGACAAAAATTGAAGAGAATTTTCCATTCTACAATTTTTCTTACCACCTTAAATGTCATAAAGTGTAAGGGAAACGAGATATTTGCAGAAAACTCATTTTCGTGACCTTTGACCTTTAATATCTTAAGTCGCGGACACGTGATTATATGAGACTTTTGAGGTAAGTTTTATACCATCAAAATAAAGACGTATGCAAATTTTCAGCTTATTATCTTTCATTCCGAGGTTTGCCCCCTTTTTGCCTTATTTTACTGGATTATTGATAGTTTTTGCACTATAAATGTATCTAGTACAAAATCACTAGGGCTGAAGATCTGTTAGATTGAGATGTGTCTGATTACAAAGCTGCAGTGAATAAAAGTGGTTTCGATACAAGTATCAACCTTCTTTCAGAAAACTCGTTAACTTCGGACGAATCCGTGAATTTCGCTGTTATCCTTTGCGAACATGGTACGACTTCACCTAATACATCTACGCCTTCACGTTTCTCTTTTAGTGCAATTTCTGTTCAATTGTTTCTGAGTTACAGAACTTTCAAGTGTCGGTTTTTAGTCCATTTGATTAATATATATTTGAATAATATACAGGGTGTTAGCAAATAAGTGTAACAAACTTAAGATTCTGCATGGAAAAATAATGACAGTTTACAGTATAAATATATGTCCGCAAATGCTTCGTTTTCAGAGATAAGGGTTGTTGAAATTTTTCAATTTTTTAAAGTAACAAATGTTGCGCCCCTGAGATATTTTTGAATTATTCGTTTAAATTGGACAAAAAAATCTTTTTTTTTTCAAATGCGTTTTTCATGCAAAAAAAACATCTTAGCGCGTATTTTTTATTTCTTTAATATACTGTCAAAAACTATTTAATAAGACTAAGTACCAATAATAAAATTGTAAATAGGCGCAAAGCTACAAAAAATGTTCAAAATCACATCCCTGAAACGTGACACAAGATTCAACTCTTAGCCTCATTTGTTGTCGTATTCCGTAAATATTCCTGGTGTATTATTGCCTCACAGCCGGTTATGATTCAATTCCTCAGGCCATCAACATTTTCAAGGGAGTGGAATAAACTAGTGACTTAAGAAAACCCCAAATACAAAAATCTAGAGGATTTAAATCCGGCGATTGAACAGGCCAATGTTTTGTACCTCCTCTACCTATCCAACGATTTGGATATACTGTATCTATGTGATTACTTACATTAATGTTAAAATGCACTGGTGCATCATCATCTATGAACCATAATTGTTGTCTCAGCTGTAGAGAAATTTCTTCAAAAAGAATAGGCCACTCTTCCTGTAGGAAACGAATGTAAAATGCGCCTGCTAGTCATTGTGGGAGGAAATATGGACGGTCCTAGTGATCATTAATTAACCCAAGCCAAACAATTACTCAAAACTGATGCTAAAAGGCATCAGCCCATAAGTGATTATTAAGGAAATTTCGTATACAATGTCGTATAAAAGTAGCCTCGTTAGTAATCAAAACGCCATTTAAAATTTAGAAATTTCAGTGATTTGATGAAGAATCTATTGGCAAAAAATGTGTCGCGGAAAAAGTTTTTTGTAATAAAGCTTGCACACGTTGGATATGAACGGATACAGTTGATGTTCTTTAAGAATGCTTGCAGTTCTCAGCAATTAACTCGAGAACTGCCTCTTCTAGTTACAGTTTGTTCTACTGAGAAGTATCTTTCTTCTCCATGCTTCCAATCTGTGCTGTATGGTTTTGTTCATAGTCCATATCTCTGCAGCGTATAGCATTATGGGTCTAATTATAGTTTTGTATACTCTTATTTTTGTATTACGAGATATATCTTTGGCCTTAATTATTTTGTTCATGGCCGCAGCACATCTGTTGCTCTTGGTCAGTCTCTAGTTGATTTCAGTTTCTTCCTTACATGTCTGATCAATAAGGGTACTTAAGTACATATATTCATCCACGGAATCATCCAGAATCATCCATTCATCCCATGGACGTATAAACAAAAATCTTTCTTTATACGTCCATGATCCATCCAAATGTTAAGAGTAGCGAAATAAAATAACCGATAAATGTTGACACTAGCCTACTAGACACTGTATTAAAGATATTAAAAATACGTGTTACGATGTTTTATTTTTTACATAAAAATGGCTCCTGATATGAAAAAAAGACAAGAAAAACTTTTTGTCTCAAATTAAACGATGAATTCAAAAATGATTTTTAATTTGACATATATCAGTGGCGTACCACTTATTACCCACCGTTACCCATATGCGCGCAAATTCACATAGTTCTTTAGCTAGAAAAAAAGGGGCTTGTGTCGCTGATATCATTAATAAGTTTAACGAACAACTAACAACATAACAGTTACGTATATCCAGAATACTTAAAAAATGTTAAAAAAGCAATTTTTACATTTACGTATGAATATTATACCAGCATAAGTTTCAAACGAATGATTTCATAGGTACGAATGATTTCATATGTATGTACCCAAAAATAGAAACTACCGAATTGCAGTCGGGATTTCGAGGCGGTCACGGAAATTCACTACCTCTACCAATTCAACGATGAGCAAATTGTTGATTAGTTTTATACTACCAAATGATAATGAGGTATGGTTTCGTCCTGCATTGAACGATGTAAATATTTATTTTTTTAATTAACTGTCAATTCCTCCAGTTCGTCTAAAATTGTGGTTTGTAGACTCCACATACAAGTTGTCATTTAAATTTGCATTCAGATCTTGAAGATCCAACAGATTGTGTGCAATAATTCACACCAAATATTAATTTTTAATTTGTGTTGGAAATGTAACTGTAGATCTATGTACAGTGTGTCAATTTTAAAACTTACAATGGGCTATATCTCATGAACAAAAACTGATATCGAAATATGCTTGAAACCGTTTCTAGGATAGTAAGGGGGAACTAAAATAACATGAAAGAGAACTCACCCCCATCAACCCCCTAGACCCCACCCATTAAAACCAAAAAAGTTCAAATTGCAAACCCCTGCTTGTGATACATCATTGAACAGACTATAAAAAATGCTATCCAATGGTATTCTATAATGCTATCCAATAATAATTATACAGAGTGAAGCAATAATTGTGAAATTTTGGCTTAAGTGGAAAATTTAATGAGGTTTTTGTTGATTCTGTTGATGACCCTGTATAATTATTCTTTAATAATCATATTCAATAAAAGTCATCCACAAAAGAATTTACCGGAAATGCGAGGAACAAATTGCGCCCAATCAGTTTGGATTTGTGACCGCTGTTGGTACGAGAGTAGCTTTATTTAGCGTGCAGGTATTGTTTCAGAAATATAGAGATGTCAGCTGTAATGTTTTTTCATGCCTGATTGACTACAAGAAGGCTTTCGATAGAGTCAGACATAAACAAATGATGGAAGTGCTGAAGAGGACGGGGATTGACGGAAAAGACTTAAAAATAATAGCTAACCTGTATTGGAATCAATCAGCGGTGCTCCGAATAGATGGAGAATATACAGATCAGGTCAAAATCTTAAGGGCAGTGAGACAGGAGTGCATACTTTCACCACTGATATTCAATCTGTACTCGGAGCACATTTTTGAAGAGGCTCTAAAGATATTGATGAAGGCATCTCAATAAATGGAGTCAAGCTCAATAACTTGCGGTATGCAGATGATACAATAGTGTTTTCCAATACCATAGAAGGGCTGTAAAACTTAATGAAGAAAATAACGGAAACAAGTAGAAGATATGGACTGGATATAAAGACCAGCAAAACCAAGCTAATGATCATCAGCAAGGAAAACATAACTGGAGCAAATCTGTATGTGAACCAAATGAGAATTGAACGTGTCTCACAATACAACTACTTGGGAACTATAATCAATGAGTCGTGGGACAATACCCAATAGATTAAATGTCGCATCGGAAAGGCAAAAAGTGCATTCTTGACTATGAGCTCTGTGTTCAAGAGCCATAACCTCGCCCTAGAAACAATAAGGCTCCTTAAATGTTGTGTACTCAGTGCTTCTGTACGGAGTAGAAACGTGGACATTGAAGGCGGAAACTCTATCAAAACTTCAGGCTTTTGAAATATGGTTATACAGAAGGGTCCTGAAGATACCATGGGCAGACAAAGTGACCAATCAAGAAGTACTGCGGAAGATAACCACAACTGCGGATTTGGTCAACATCGTGAAGGGCCGTAAGCTGCAGTATTTCAGATACGAGCAGATACGAGCTACTTCAATGCATTTTGCAAGGTAAAATTGAAGGAAAAAGGGCCCCAGGACGAAGAAGAATATCCTGGCTTGCTAACCTGAGAGCATGGTATAGAAAAACCTCAACACAGCTATTCCGTACAGCAACCAACAAAGTCATCATAGCCAGAATGATCGCCAACGTTCAGAACGGACAGGCACCCTAAGAAGAATTATACAGGTTGTTAATATCAGCCGGCTTACTATGACTTTTGTATTTGTAATGCTATCTCCTGGACTATTATTTTTAATGATAAGTGCCCGTCGGATTTTTTTTTAAATAAAAACTTAATTTGCCGTTTTTGCAAAACAAGTTGAAACCATCTGTTTTTCGGGTTCTGTCAGATTCAATAATTTTTGGTTTATTTGAGAATTTTAAATGCCATTAGTTTTCATCATTTGTAAGATCGGTACTGTCATTCAGTTGTAGTTGTCACGATGGTTTACAGTATACCTGAACGCGTGGAGATCATTTTAATATTTCCCTCCCAGAACGAGTGTTATTTACGAACAGCTCGAATATTTCATGAAAGGCATCCGGACAAAAATGTAAGTTACGTGTACGTCCGCGATTTAGTTGAAAAGTTTAGAGAAACGGGATCAGTGCGAAATAAAAAAAAGGATGTCCCAAGATTACTGAATGAAGTATCCCAAATTTAGGTCCTTGAAAATTGTGCAATAGAGCGTACTGCATCAATACGTCAAGTATCTGCAATGGCAGGACATGAGTCGAAGGTGTTGAAATTACATAAGTTTCCCCCGTACAAAACACAAATTCTTCAAGAACTAGGCGATGATGATTTAGACCGACGAATTGAGTTTTGTGAACTCATGACTGAAAGAATTCGCGTTGAACCGAGAATGTTAAAAAATATTTGTTTCACTGATGAATGTACTTTTATGCTGAATGGTAATGTAAATAAACATGTAAATAAACTGTTGGTACTGGAGTAATGCGAACCCGCATCGATTCAGAGAAGATCACACTCAATATCCTGAAAACTGAATGTTTGGGCAGGAATATTAGGCGATGCAATAATTGGCCCCTTGTTCATACCAGGCAATTTAAGTGGCGACATTTATCTCGATATGTTGGAAAACACTATCGAACCTTTAATTGTGCATGAATTAGAGAACCAAAGGAACGATGAAGGCAACCTAGACGAAGATTTGCTGCACTTCCAACAAGGTGGAGCACCTCCTCACTATGAAGCTCCAGTTAGGCACTGGTTGGATACTAATTGACCGAACAAATGGATTGGAAGGAGAGGTCCTATTGGCCACCGAGGTCACCAGACTTACCGCCACCTGACTTTTCTATGGGTTTACCTCAAGTCAGTTGTTTATAAAACTCAACCTGCGTCGCTTGGGGAACTGCGAGAAAGAATTACGCAAGCATGTCGCGCTATTACTAGAACAACATTTTCCAAAGTTCGTACAGAATTTGAAAATAGGCTTTATTATTGTTTACAAAACAACGGAACCTACTTTGAATATTTACTTAATTGCTAATTGAAGCAATAATAGTTTCACAATTATTTCTTCACCTTGTATAATTATTATTTATACCATTGGATATCATTTTTATAGTCTTTTTAATGATGTATCACAAGTAGGGGTTTGCAATTTAAACTTTTTTGGTTGTGGTGGATCGGGCCTAGGAGGTTGATAGGGGTGAGTTCTTTTTCGTGTCATTTTAGTTCCTCCGTACTATTCTAAAAACGGTTTCAAGAATTTTTCAATATCAGCTTTTGTTCGTGAGATATAGTCCATTGTAAGTTTTAAAATTGACACACTGTATATAAAAAAAAACAACTTTCGATTATAACACCTCACTATTTTTTGAAATAATATTTTCAAATCACATTAATTAATGTTTCGTATTTTGAGAACGATTTCCGAAGTGGAAATCGAAACGCCAAACAAAATAAACTTATTTTAAAATAAAATTGTGGCTTATTCCCAATAAAAATAGTAAATTGCCAATTAAGATGCCACAAAAAAATATCTACAGAACAATATTACTATTGCTCATATCATGAGACATTCACCTGTGTATAGAATTTTCAGTGGTCGTTTTATTTATAGATAGCTAAAAAATTCCATAATAAATCACGTTCTACCCGTTCTCTTGCGTGAAAAGCGATTGTAGGATTAAACCTCCCATCGCTGAGGGCTTTTCGATAGTCATGGAGTAGGGCAAATAATGGAAGGTAAACATGTGAGTTTTCCACCCTATTTCTTATCACGTCATCGGCTAACATTCTTTCTTTCTCATGTTCCATCCTTATCCCTACTTGATACGTGATATAACAGGTGAAATTCTTGCTTCCCGTTACGCATGTACGATGCATGTCCTTTTTTCATTCGACAGCCCCCGTTAATCCATATTGCCTGCCTACGTACTCACTGTTGCCGTTGTTTCGCACGTGGCGGAGTTCCTTAGACTAGTGGCAAAACCATGATTGAAAACAATATATTGTACAAAAAATGAAAGTGAATTTCAGTGCTACTATTATTTTTAATGTTTATTATTCCATTCGTTACTCATGCTGTTAGTCCTATCGATTCATAAAAATTTTTATTACATCTCTAAAAGTCTGATATAAATATACAGAAAGGAATTATATGCAATTACGTTTGAAAAATGTGTATTTATAGCTGTTTGAATTCCAATGTTTTTCTGGATTTCATTTATCATTGAGCCGGTGTAATATAGAATAAAATAATTGTAATACTCTTTATATGATACTAGGCCAATTAACACGTTAAACGCCACAATGAAAAGTAAAAACAGTTAAGTTGGCCAAAATATTAAACATGTTTACAGTATTAGATTACGCATTTTAAATAGTTATTCCCCAGTTTGAGTACAAAATTTTACATTTTTATTGTTTTTTAGAATCATCTTAATTGAGAAGTACGTGTGCATCTCGTGGCCACAAATAACTTTTGGATTCATGGAGCCATGTGGTGCACACTTGCTTCTCATATTAGACAAGAATGAACCTGTCATAACATGTTTAGTTTATACGTTACATTCTCTAGACGAATGCACTATGTGGTAGTTATTAGTTAGTTGTCGGTGTACAAGGTAGTACAATGTGTCTTATCAGCTTTCAATGTGTCATATGAAAACGAGTCTTTTGCAAAAGCTGGTGGAAGAAGTCTTTTCAGGCAAATACTGAGATGACAGTGTTCGAAATAAAAATTTTGAATTAACTAGTGATGACGAAATATTAGTTCTTCGCCAAATGAAGGTGTATCAGAAATCAAAAGACAAAAAATGCAAAGTAATTTACAAAATTTACCTTTAACATCACAAAACTCAAGAACAGTAGACGACACGATTAAATAAGTTATTTCCCAATATCGCCTACTAGATGATGAATACTCTTCAGACGACGAGGACATTGCGATTGATCCGAACAAATCCTTAATATGGAAGATGGTAGATGGTCAGAAAAATATTACATTCAGTGTTCAAGACTCGGGTATCAAGGCTAAGTTTTTTGAGATGTATGATAAAAAAGCCCTCGACTATTTTCAACTGTTTGGAAATGACGATATTATTGAGTGGATTGTGAAAGAAACTAATCGATATGCAAATCAGAATTTAAATATAGGTGTTCACCACAAACTAGAATTCATAAATGGGTAGATACAAATACCAAACAAATACAGACTTTTTGGCCATTCTTGTCTGGATGGGATTGCAAAGATTGCCAAAGTTGTGTTCGTGTTGGTCAAAAATCCATTATACGAAAACAAAGTGTCTTATCTCGCGTAATCGTTTTGAATTATTAATTGCCAATTTACACTTTAGTGACAATAAAAATCGTGATAAAGAACTTCGACTGTATAAACTATCACCCCTATTGGAGAAGCTGGTATCAAATTTTCAAATAGTGGTAGTGCCGGGTGAAGAACTCTGCCTTGATGAAACTGTAGTTCCGTTCAGGAGCCGACTGTCACTTAATCAAAAACAAGAGACATAAGTTCAGTGTGAAGATATACAAACTCTGGATGGAGGTTATACTTATGATCTACAAGTTTATTATGGTAATTATAAAACTGAAAATATGTCAGTTCCGGATAGTGTTGTATTTCGTTTAGTTAATAACGTGTTAGATGTAGGACGTACCATATACACAGATAATTTTTATACTAGCGTTACATTAGCACATAGATTGTTTAACAAAAATACAAATTTGGTGGGAACTTTGAGGCAAAGCAGAAAACTTAATCCAAAAGACGTAACATGTGCAAAATTAAAGAAAGGTGAGATTATTGGAATGGAGAGTAACACAGGTGTAAAAGTAACTAAGTGGAATGACTAACAGCTTTCGCTGGGTACAAAGGTTACTGCTGAAATGGTAGACCTCCATCAAAAGGGAAGAATAGTTGAAAATCCAATTTCTGTTGTAGATTACAATGAGAGCAAAAGATTCATAGATATATCCGACCAAATCTACAGCATTACGAAAATTAGTAAAATGTTATTGTAAAATAGCAATTGAACTCCTTCTAGGGTCAGCTATTGTCAACGCTTATATAATTAACCAAATAGTAACCAACAGTAACATGTCCATCACATCTTTCAAGGAAGAGTTGGTTTGTCAACTGGTAGATTTCTGTAGACTAACTAGTTCAGTTCTAACTAACTGAACTATTGAAATAACTAGTTCAACAGATGCCACATGCTCATGAAGGTCACCATACAGAAGAAATGCAAAGTTAGGCCAGAAGAAGATGTGGCACATGTTACCAAACAATTCAGCAAATAATGGTCGAAATTTTGCACAGGCTAAATGGTACTAATAGCTATCACGTAATTTTGCGAGGTTCATATTTTTTTATTCATTTCTTAACTAGAAACATGTATCCCTAATTTTAAAGAATATTTACTAATCTTTTGTAAAAAAAAAAACAGTTATTTACGTGTTATATATAAGTATAACGTAGTTTCCAGCTACATAATAATATATTGTTTTATTGCTTAACACTAGTATCTTAAAATGCGGGCTAAATATATAAAAGAGTTCATCAGAATAAATGCATTTATTTTACCTGGCGATCGTTACGATGTTCGGAGCGAGGGTCGGTGGTCGGCGCCTCGTAGTGTAGATCGTAGAGTACTAGGGTCCAAGTCTATTGTCCGATACCTGGCTCGAGCCTGGGCGCTGTGCGCCTGGGCTCCTGATAATGATACCATCCTATGGTCCGAGCGAGGGTCGGCGCCCCGTTATGAGCGCACACTAAGAGTATGAGATGCAACCGTATTTCTCGTGGCGTCACTAAGTTCAGTGTATGAGATGCACACTAGCTTCTCGTGGCGTTTAACGTGTTAAGTTAGTTTTCTACTCGACACAGCTGTATAGACCGGTTTGACAGTTAAAATGTGTAATATGAGATATTACAAAAAGACTAACATCTAGAGATTCATCAATTGTTTAGTGGAACTGTTTTTAAATACACAATCAAAACTTTAAACTCAGACGGATTTGAACATACAACTTTTTCAGAAAAAAAAAAGAAATACAAAATGAGATATATGCTAAATTAAAATCGGATAATAAACAAACAATTTATTACAAATGAACAACAAAATCGCTGTTTTTGAATATTGTTAATAACGTTTTTATTATTTATAAAAATTTGTTTAAATGTACCTGAACTTGAGGGTCTTATAGTGTTTGAATTGTGTGCAAAAATAGGCCAGATCCAGATCTCGATAATCCGGGGCTTGTTTTCTTCTTTAAGACGTATACTAATATCCTATGGAAAAAAAGTTTAAAAAAAATTACATTTATGTACACAAAATGATTTAATAATAAATATCACTTTTTTAAGCTTATAAACATTTAGAATAACTTCGTAGAATTTAGTTCAAATTAAATGACTAAAAAATATTTGGAAAACAGATTAAAAAATACAACTTTTAAAACAAAAATTCTAATTTTAAATCCCTAATTTCAAAGAATATTTACTGATCTTTTGTAAAAAAAAAACAGTTATTTACGTGTTATATATAAGTATAACGTAGTTTGAAGCTACATAATAATATAAATATAATAAAATAATATATATATAATAATATTTGGAAAACAGATTAAAAAATACAACTTTTAAAACAAAAAAATGTTGTAGGACCCCAGATAGTCACTTCTTTTTAAATAAAATAAGTTAATTAACAACAACATTAAGGGCTGAAATTAGCCAAGATTTTATAAGAAAAGTTTTTAACAAAGGATTTAAGGATTTTTGCTTAGTTGATAAGATATGTTGTGGAATGAAATTTTAGATTCCCCATGTCTCTAATAACATCTTTATTAACATCTTTATCTTGCAATTCTTAGAAGGCACAGATTAAAGCAGAAATCTGAATTTGGTTTTGAAAAATTAGTTTACGGATTTATTATCAGATGTCGCTATTTGCGTCCATACGAAGCCATGAGAGTTGCTTCTCAAGACAGGAAAGATTTATTTTCACGTCTGTCTGTCAGATAGGCCCATTTAGATCACTCAATGCTGAGTCAGTAGATTTACCAGGTTGGTATGCACGTTTGCTATTATTGAGAGGATTATCTTTTAGCACTTCTTTGTAATAGAAAATACGATAGGCTTATTAGTCTATATGACTTTGGTGTTAGGTCTGGTACTTTACCTACTTTGGGCAAGTATATGACTTTAACCTTTCGCCATATTTTCGGTACTACTCCCCTCCATGGTAAACTGGCATTTCCATTAGGGTCTTGTATTTGTGTGGTATCAATACCTCTAAACCCATATACAAAAGTATTGGTTATATGTCATCTGTCCCTGTAGACTTATATGACTGAAATTTATTTATAGCTCATCTAATTATGTGTGGTCTTGTGATTGCTATGACTCTTTCTCAATCTATAGAACTTGGCCTGGTGGGCCTTTGGTCTATGTTGGTTCGCCTATCTGCCCCATTCAAAATTATTGAGGCCGGAACATGCGTGTTTATGAGTTCTCCAAGATTTTCATCTTTAAACTCCGTAAATGTGCATTAGCGTTCTTTGGGAAACCTACTTATTTAATGGTAGCATCATACTTTGCCAGGACTTTATGGATTCGAGTGCAGGCCGGGATATCTGTAATCTCCTCGCAAACCTGTCTCCATGAATTCCTTTTCACTTTCCGAATTTCTTTATTGTATAGCATTAGGTTATACCTGTAGGCATCGCAGTCTTGGTTACTTTTGGTTTTGTTAAGTAGGTTTCGGACTTAAACATTAAACTAAGTAATCAACACAAGTCTGCACCTTCAAACATAGAAATTAATTAAATCATCATTTTTACGTAAATCATTAACATCATCTCCTTAAGAATATTTCCAACCATCGATGTACAGAAAAGTATATTCGCCATAAACAGTTTCTTTCCCTAATTAAGCGTATAGTATGCTTACCACTGGCATACTTGCAATATACTCATATACTTAATATTGGTCTAATTTATAAATTTGCAAGTTGTAACAACTGCAATTTCTATTTTAGCAGTTAAGTAACCTTATCGAAGACCTGACGATGAGCAGAAAATTGTAGTGTCCAAGCCGGTCGTCCATGTTGATTCAATTATTATCCAATTTAAAAATGAACTTACATTTTCAAACGATTTATCATTCAAGAGTCATTCATTAAATTTTCTTATTAACTTTCCACTGACAGCAAAGTAACTTGGTGTAGGCCTGCTTTGTTTATCTGCTAATGCTAAATTCATTATTATCTAAGTTTAGTGGCTATTCTCCAAATGATTTTTCTCTCGAGGATCCTTAATCTGTCTTCATCTTTCTATGTCAGGTACATTGCTTCAGTACCATATGTGATTACTGCTCTGTAATTTTCAGTTTAGTATTCTGAGTAAGCTTCTCATCTTTGAGGAGGTTGTATTTCCAGTAAGTTTTGTTTCCTGCCACAATTCTTTCAATCATTACTATGCTTCTATCATTAACTCAGACCCTAAGATATTTAAAGTGTTATACGTTTTCAAACTCATATTCGCCAATAGTTAACCTTGCCCCATTACTTGTACACATTAGGTATTTTGTTTAATTTTTAATTTATTGCCAAACCCGTCTTAGATGCTTCCTTGCACACCTTCACAAGTTGTTCCTTTAAACTGTTTAGGTTTCTTCTAATCAAAGCTATGTCGTCTTCAGCGTACTCCACAGCTGCGACGTCGATGTTATAATTGTGCCTTTTAGTTCGGTAGCTTTTATTGTTCCTTCTATAGCGACGTTAATTAGTGACGTTGATAGAGAGTCACCCTGTCGTACTCAAGTTGCTATTTCTATATTTTTTGGAAATGCATTCATCTGTTACTATTGCTGCCGTCGCTCCCTCCATTGTCATTTTCCTAAGCTTTATTAGTTTCATTGGGATATCTATCTATGTTTCATATCTTCTATTAGTTTGGGTCTTATTAGGCTGTCAAATGCTTGCTTGAAATCTAAACATTAACATTACGATAAATAATAAATGCATCTTACCTCTTGTTGTAAAATTACTTTTAAATTCCTTATAGGGAAGTTGAAGACGCTTCCAGTGTGTTATCAATGGACTTGTAGATCCTAATTTTCCAAACCATCCTCTAGAAACAATCGTTTGACACAAATTGAAAACTACTTTAATTATGTTTTCTTTGTGGACTTCAAAAACATCCAAACTTTTGATTTTAACATTTTTATTTTAAGTTAGAAAGAATATATATGTATCAAAGATAAATTACAATTAGTTGTATTACCAAAAAATACCAACTTCTTTTATAGCTATTATTATACATATTTTAAATAATAATTATTGTTAATTTGTGTATAACAAATACACTTACCTAGTTAACCAGAAACACAAAACACAACACTGTACTGAAAATGAAAACCGTGCATGAAATAAAAAATGAAATGGCTCAGAGAGAACTGGACTGGGTCGAGATTCCTCTGTTTACTGGAAGTGAAGCAACCTAATCAGTTGAAATCGATGCACTGTCGCCGCCAGTTTTACAAATATTTTGCTATAGCTATAGATCTGCAAAATTTGCATACAGTTTATCTACATAGCACTTGTAAAATAACATTAAGTGGTTGGAATACATCCTTGTAGATAGTTCCTGGTCCGGTTAGCGTTAGGAATTCCGGTTCAGGCCGTATTGGCCAGATATTCAATCCGGTATCCCCATCCTATACTCAACAACCTGTATGCGTCCACTGCTGGACATAGGTCTCCCTCAGTTCTTTCCATCTGTCTCTGTCTTGTGCGGCTTGCATTCAGTTATTGCTAACACGCTTCAGGTCGTAAGTCCATCTAGTTGGTGGGCGTCCTCTGCTCCGTATTGCTTCTTGCCTTGGTCTCCATTCTGAAATACGTTTTGTCCATCGGTTGTCTCATATCTGGCGACGTGTCCTGCCCTTATTCTATTTTAACGACGCGATTTTTTCGATGGCGTCTGTTGTTTTTGTTCTACGACGTATTTCTTCGTTTGGGATTCGTTCTCTCAGAGAGACGCCCAACATCTGGCGCTCCATAGCCATCTGAGTCACGCGAATCTTATTAACTACCTTTTTTGTGAGTTTTAATGTTTCCGCTCCATAAGTGAGTACAGGTAACACACATTGGTCAAAGATTTTCCTTTTGAGGCATATGGGTAGATCCGATTTAAATACATAGTTTAATTTACCAAACGCTGCCCAAGCTAATCCTATGCGACGTGGGAGCTCATATGTCTGGTTACCTCTGCCCAACCGAATTTCATGTCCTAGGTACTTATACGATGTAGTCTGCACAATATCCCCTCCATCAACAGCAATATTTCGATTTAGCACCAGATTAGTCATTATTTGCGTCTTTTTCATATTAATCTTTAGTCCGACCTCCATGGAAGCGTGATATAATTTTTCAAACATTATTATTGCATCATCCATACGATCGACTATAAGGACGATGTTATCTGCAAATCTCAAATGACTGAGATATATTCTCTTTATATTCTCGTTCAGATGAATAGCTTTGGAGAGACTGTCTCCTTGCCGTACTCCTCGCTGTATACAGAATTTATTAGTTTCTTGTTCAGATAGTCTTAAGCTAGCTGTGGCATTTTGGTAGATATATTTGATTGTTAGTGTAGCGATGGTCTATTCGGCCTTCTGTCAATGCTTTTAACATTTTCTGATGGCTTATGGTATCAAATGCTTTCTCGTAGTCGACAAATATCAGTGCCAATGGTTTGTTGTATTCTGCAGACTTCTCTATCAGGTTCTTTATCACTAGTAAGTGGTCGTTAGTGCTGTATCCCGATCTAAATCCAGCTTGTTCTCTAAGTTGATAGAAGTCTAATTTAGCGTCCAGTCTCTTTTTGATAATTTTTGTGAAAAGTTTATATATGTGTGAAAGCAAACTGATTGGACGGTAGTTTTTTAAATCTGTTATGTCTCCTTACTTGTGTAATATAGTAATGACTGCATTATTCCATTGAGAAGCAGTTTTTCCTTGGTAGATGCATTCGGTGAAAAGCTTGGCCAAAGCCTGGATAATTTTATTTCCGCCAAGTTTCATCGCTTTGATTACTACTCCGTCATCGCCAGGGATCGTATGGGGTTGTTTCTGGCATTAATTCTGATCCCTGGTTTGTGATTTTGGGCAGGGCTGATATTCCTTTCGTCGGTGCCCTCATACATTTCGCGATAAAAGGATTCGACAACCTCAAGGATTTTGCTTCTATCAGTAGTAATGTTTCCATCTTTTTTTTTACATATTTTTGTTGCCTATATTTCGCCTCAAAACTTTTAAACTTTTGTTTTCTTGAATTATTTTAGTTATTTCCCTTGTTTTGTTTTCTCTTACGTCTTTTGGGATTGACCGGTGGATATCTTTATTTAATTTCTTCATTGTTGTGTAGTTGGAGCCGTATTTTTCTGTCAGCTGTCTTCTTTTACCTATCTCTTTGTTATTTTGGCTTAGTTTTTTTATGGGTCGGAAGGGTCCGGCAGCACTCCCTTTCCGTTTCTTTTAGAGCCATCATTATGCCATCATTTGCTTGATCTACATCTTCTATTTCGTCTTGCAAGTCTTGTATATGTCTGGTTAGTGTATCTTCGTACAGGTCGTTGTTTTCTGGGGGAATCCATTTCTTTTTTCTTGTTCTTATTATCATCTTTGTTCTTTCCAATTTGACATTTAATAGTATCTTAGCTCGGATTAATCTGTGGTCGCTTCCCATTGATAATTTGTTGAGTAGTTCGATGTCTTTGATTATTTCTTTTCTGTTTGTTATGATATAATCTGGGATGGGTTGATGACATTAAAATAATAGCCGGAACAAATTGGAAATATGTTGCTCAGGATAGAGACCGATGGAAGGAGTTGAGAGAGGCCTATGTCCAAACATGGACGACAGAAGGTTAAGAAGAAGAAGATGATATAATCTATTTCATTTTTGACACTGCCATCTGGGCTGATCCATATCCATTTACGCTGAGGCTTTTTATCGAAAAAATAGTTCATCATGAATAAATTTTCCTGGTGTAAGAAGTTCAGCAATCTTTGCTCTCGTCATAGCCATTGCCCTGGCTTTCGCCATAGCCATAGTTACCCATTGCTACTTGTGCATCATCTTGTTTAAACCCCATTTTCGCATTAAAGTCGCCCATAATTATTGTGTAATATGCGTGGCATGTAACGCTGTTTCTAGGTCCTCATAAAATTTTTCAATTTCTTCATCCGAGTGGGTAGTCGTTGGAGCATTTATGTCTGGATTACCTTTGGGTTATATCTTGCATTTAGCTTAAAGATGATATATACAATCCTGGGCTTATGCTGATAATTTCAAGTGTGTGCTTTCTATGTATAATAAATCCTACTCCACCATTTGAAGTGTCTTCTTCACCTCGAAAATGAAATACGTGTCCTGATTTAAGAGTAATTTGGGCTTCTCTTCATCTTATTTCACTGAGGCCGATAATGTCCCACTTTATGTTTTTCAGCTCTTCCTCCAGTTCCATCATCTTCTGCTGATATAAGAGTTCTAACATTGTATGAAGTAATATACATTTGGGTCTCTTTGTAGTAGCCTGATTTTTTCCGGGGATTCTTAGCACCCTAAGAGGGTTTTCAGACGAGGATACTGTATGCGAGATACAGAATTTGCGATGGCTGCTGTATCGGATTCACGGGCATGCTCGTCAGTATGAAAATAGTAGCAGTGCAGTGCGGTTATATTTTTGGATTATGGATGTAGAAGAGTGTGTTATGCTGTGGTACATATTAAATAAAAAGAAAAAGAAACTGAAAAGACGACGTAATTTGTGGGTTCATCCTATTGTAGAATTAAGAAAAACCAGGGGAACGTATAATTTGCTGTATCAAGATTTATTGCAATATCCATCGAAGTTTTTTAATTATTTTCGAATGTCTGTGAAGTCGTTTGAAGAACTTCATAAAATTTTGGAGATTCAATTGAGAAAAAAAGACACAACTATGCGTAAAAGTATTTCATCAAAAGAACGGCTTTCTATGACTTTAAGTTAAAGTTAAAGTCTATTACTTAAATTTAAAATAAATCTGTGTACTTATCTCCGATTTGTAAATTGTTTACCTCGCCCTAAATAAAAAAATGACCGTATTCCTTTCACAATAATGTAGTTTTATATTCGTTAAATAGTCAAAATTCCAATTAGCAAACTTTTAAAACTAAACTGTATGGAACAAAATGCCTATGTATTTATAATAAAAACATGTTTATTTCTTACCATATTCATTTTGCTGTACTGCAGTCATGGCCTCAAAATTGTCGCACATTTGCTTAGAAATTTCGACCCAGCACTGCTGCTTTTTATTTCTATTGCAGTAATCTGGCGATGCTGTATCCCATAGACAGGGATTTGATTGTACCAAACAAATAAATTTGTCATTATCAAATACAGCACGCTCCATTATTTAACTATATTCAGAAAAAACCTTCTTTCTTTCGTTGCTCATTCACAATTATTCGACAGAAAATCGCGCGTCTATGGAATGTGGTGCAAAAGTATTCGTGTCTGAAAGCGTTCATTTAACGTAATGTTTCTTCTGTATCTGGCATACGCATTCAGTCGTCGGCGACAGGAAGGTCCGAGATACTGAATTCGGTATCTCGCATACTGTATCCCTCGCGCGTCCCGTGTGAAAAGCTCCATTTGAGTCTATGTAATATCTGCATCTCGGATACAGTATCCTCGTCTGAAAGGGGGCTAAGTGTCGCAAGTAGCACTTTTGTCTGCTCCAAACCTGTTCTAACCGCTACCTTGGTTGGGGGTGTTGAAGCCGCCGAAGACTGAGGGCCGTTCAGTAGTTTCGTCTTTCATGGAAAATAATTTTTGGGGTTTTAAGCCATTAAAACGCCACGGCTTGGCTAGTGCGTGTTGGCGAGTTAAAACCTAAATGATAAAGTGGGCTATTTAACTAAAATGAGTAGGAATAGTGTAGGAATATATCTATCAACTTGGAATATATTTTCCTACAAACAGGACGCTGTCACCTAATGGGTAAACTAATGCAACGTCAATGAAAACTATTGCGAGAGATCCGATGAAACCAAAAAAAGAGTCAAATGAAAATAGATATCTTAAACGGCACAGTACACTTGAATTGTCAAACAGTAAAAACGAATGAATAAAATAAACAACTCGAATAAAAACCACTGTTTTCGAGACAGAATGAGTGATTCAATACAAGCCAAAATATAATTGTAATAAAATAAAAAATGAAATTAATACTTTATTAACCAGACCCCACAAAAAGAGGGGTCAAATCACAACGTTAAAACTGATCACGCATATGTATAATGATATTAGAATGATAGATTTTTTTATATCATGCAAATAATTGTAGTAATGTGTAATTATAATTTCATAACCAATATCAAATACATGGTTACATTAAAATAAAGTATATAAACTTTATTTTTACTTTACTTTTTTACTAACTTAAAAAGAACACATCCTGTGTGTATTTTGTATGGTCTAATAAAGACTATCTAATCATATTATTATCTCTATCCTTATTATTAATTAAATTACATGTAAATAATACAGACATCACCGTTTTTGTTAGAGTAATACTTGAATTATTTTTATTAATATCCATATTTGGATATATTCTACACACCTTTGGTATAATAATTAAGAGTTCCTTGCCCTTTTGTTATTGAAATATCTACCAGTAAAACAAATATCTATTATAATTTTTTTTTATAGACACTGTCTTAAACGTAGACTGTGCAAAAATTATCTCGAAAATTAGTAAAAAACATTAAGCAAAGATGTGAAGTTGTCATTGACCTCAAATCTTTATAGGTGATTGTAAAGGTAATTGACTTATTTATTTTATTTTAAATTAGGAGTTACACAGTGGCAAATTAAACAATAAGCAAAAAATAAAATGAAGTCTATTAAAAATATGGGAATGGTTTGACATTAATCTACTAAGTGGGGCAAAAGTAATCACCCTATTGGAAAACGCTATAGTTTTTGCAAATGTCGCCAAATCTCAATTCGGTTTTGACATTTGTGAAGCAAACAAACGTAGAATACAAATCAATAAACCATAAAACGGTTTACTCTGCAAAAACGCGGAATGATTTTCATTTTTCATTTTTAAATTTCCATTTTTTTGTGCAACAATTCAACGGTTGTATTGGTGCAGCGTGCATTTCATCGCAGATTTCCTGGCCGTCCAACACCAACAAATAGACAATTTGCAACTTTTGGCATTTTGGCCACTCGCCTGGAAGAGTATGGGATAACAGAGATGCTCCCGAAGACTGGCTGGCTCCGGAGCAGTTGTTCTGTTGGGAATCTTGCTTCTGTTGAACAATATGTCGAAGAGGAGCCCGGAACATTGACAAGACCACGTGCCACACATTCTACCTATAAAACGTTTCTTAAACGTTCTAGAGAAAAATTATTCAAATGAAAGTTGTAGATCATTTAAATAAAAAGTTATTTTGAGAATTTCTAAATTAAAATACAAGACAAAATTAGCTGTACGTCTTCACATCATTGAGATAATTGCAAAAAACCATTATTTTATTTTTGCATTAATTATTAAATATTAAAAACTTTGTTTTTTGCATAACGACAAGCAATATATAGCTCCTTGAAATTATGGCAAATAATGAGTTATGAAAGTGTGCGAAATTTCAAACAGATCGACTAAATAGTTTGTAAGTTATTCGATTTGTTTATCTCGGAGAGCGATTATTTAAACAACTGTACTTGCTCAACTAGTGACTACAGTTATGTGGTAAATTACAATCGCTTCTTTGAGGCCTCAGCTTTAGCGTAGTTATATTTAAAAAAACTTCAATTATTTATTAAATTTATTAAACAGTTTGTAAAAGTGCTGACTTTTCAGCTTAAAATCGTTTAAAAAACATTTAAACTTTGATATGTTTCTTAATATTGTTCTGAAGCTATTTTCTTGTGGCATTTTAAATTAATTACTATTTAAATGGGAATAAGCCACAATTAAAGGTTAAAATACGTTTATTCACGTTTCAATTTCCACTTCGGAAATCGTTCTCAAAATACAAACATTAGTAAATTTATTAACAATTTACTAATGTTTGTATTTTGAGAACGATTTCCGAAGTGAAAATTGAAACGTCAATAAACATATTTTAACCTTTAATTGTGGGTTATTTCCATTTAAATAGTAATTAATTTGATATGTTTGATGTCACACGCTTCTAAGTAGGCTCACTGAAAAGCTCGTGAAAAACACACTTTCCGAAAAAACAAACTTCTACGACCAATAGGAACCAAGTTAAAATGATGGTACTTGTAAAATAGCTCCAAAAAAGTGTAGGAAAGAACAGTCCGAGCTCCGATTTTTTTTAGAATGGTACTTCAAATTAATACGCGCTTGCACCATTTGAAATATCTCTACTTGTATGGTACTTAGAACCTTACTTACTTGTTTGCAATTATGGCAACCATAATATTTCATCATCGACTCATCATAATTCATATTTTCAGTTGGTTGATAATATTTGAGAAAAGAACTCTGTAATTTTTTGATTACTGGTCTCAATTTCCACATTTTATCATTTAAATCCTTTTGCGTATTATCAGCACAGTGCATAAAAGGCATTATTTGGATAAACCTGTCGCGACGCATTGCATCCTTCACCATTTTATTGGAAATGTCTCCTCCATTGTCCCAATAAAACCTTTTTCCAGGAAGTCAGTTGTATCCAGACACAATCAAAACATTAGAGCTAATCAAAGGTAATCTTCGGATCGGGTCAATTCACAAAAAGAGCGTATTTTCTGGTTTCGTCTAAAATATGGCCTAGAATTTCGTTATCGAAAAACAACTCAAATTTATAGGGCTCATATTTTTAAATTGTGAGTAGTCTGCTTTGGGAAAGTCGGATATTTTTACAAAATCTCCATCGATCCAAGTTCTTTTAGTATACATTTTTCCCTTTAGTGATTTCAAAAAACTAGTATTCGGTTCTGTATCAAGTGATGACATACGTGGTGTTTGCTCGTCTTCCATCTCATTAAAAACACTATTGTCTTCTGGTGCACCATCAAAATATCCCAGCTCGGCTTCTGCTAATAATTGTCTTCGGGACAGGTTATCTACAAATCCACCATTATCCTCGTCAGCCGAATCTTCATTAGTCAAAACATTTGGATCAGGTGGACTTATCAGGATATATATATATATATATATATATATATATATATATATATATATATATATATATATATATATATTAATTAGATCTCTTATTAGCCTAGTGTGACCATTTGGTAACAGTGTGATTCAGTCTCATGTAAATTTTATGTTAATGGGTGAGGTTGCCTGTAATATTTTTTATGCTGTAACCAACTTCCTCCCTAACTATATCAATAATTATTTAAATTGCCGGAAAGTCTTAATAGTGAGACTCAAATCTCGGTTTCATAATTTGCACATTCGTTAATACGCATGAATTCACAAAGCTATACTATTCTTTCCTTCAAAACTGTTGAATGTTATACAGTAACAAATTGAGTACACTGATCTAGTAAGGAAAAATTGAACTGCGGATAGATTTCTAGGGTTAAGTTAAGCTACAATCAACATTAATTGATGGCGTGTTTGCGTAACCAAGTGGTCACACAAGGCGTTGATGGGTTATTTTAGAAACTCGCAAATTGAAGAACTTTCTAAGATCTACAATTTTTAATCAAACTATTTCTCTAAAATGCATAAGAAACGTTTTATAGGCAAAAAATGATTGTTTCTCTTTGTAAGATTGTTAAAAAACAAAGCAAAATCAGCTGTACGTCTTCACTTATTGATAATCAGCTACCACCCCTCATACCTTTTAGAACCTTCAAATATCTGTATAAGATTTTTACGTGAAATATAATTTTTTACAGATATATTGATGTGTTAGTAAAGATCCATCGACACCCATATATCTGTTACGAATTTAATAATCAATTTTGTAAACATTTAGCAAACAGTAGTTTGGTGTTTTATTCATACGCATAAATATATAACAGTTCACGCAGTACATAGGTGGGGTCATTAGTAGGTTCACATCAAGGTCGATGGCGCCAAATCGGAAGGACATTTTTTACGGGTTTAAAAAACTATTGTCTACTAAGTAAATATTAATTAGTAGCTCGCGTGGAAAAGGGGATCGGAAAAGGATATGTAAAAAGTACTTGTTTTATTCGTTACGTACAGTGCAACTATACGAGATTTTATTGAGTCATCAGTGCAATGTTTTCAAGTTATAAGGCTCCCCCTTTTTTGCTAATGACAGTATTCTTTATTATTCTTAACATTTAGTTTTTGAAATTGAAGTTTGATTGTTTGACAATATCAACAGTAGTATGTATCCATTAAATAAGCTGTTTCCTGGAGTAAGGATTGATGGTATTTCATGGGGATTAGAAATACATAATTAATATTGTTACACATTTATGAATACGCAACCCTCTTTAGTTTTAAACTGCGTGTAGTCCAGGAAATTTTCAGTTGTAAATCTCTTTGATAATAGAAAAGATAATTAACATTTGTTGTAAAGCTCTTGATAATAGAAAAGAGAGTTAAGATTTGATTTCACGTATATTGCTTCTACAATTCGCTTATACGTATTTCGTCTTTGCAGGATTCATCAGAACGCCTTAGTAACAAGGCTTCTTAAGAATAAGACCTCACCACACTCTTGTATATATGGTCAGTGACATTAGAAGTGTTACACCCAGAAGTAGTGTTGTGTCAATAGTTCATTTTACAAGGACCGAATCAATCAGTGACCGACTCTGAAAACGATCGAATCATTTAAATCATTCGTTCGTTTCAATACTTTTCGTTGCCGTTTAAAACAAATAACAAGTAACCGATTGATTGAGCTGAATCGACTGAAAACCGGTAGTACTGCTTACCGTATTTCATATTATGTATGTGTATTCACCTTCATTGACTTTCATACGTTTATGTTAGTGCGAGTAGGGCTTAGATTTAATTATCAATAGTAATACCACTAGTGGTTCAATTTTCGCGATAAGTCTGTCGATTTACTTCTAAACGAAACTGAGTTGCTTGAAAACACCACGAGTCCTACGGACTCGTGGTGTTTTCTTTAAGAAACTCAGTTGAGTTTAGAAATAAAAGACAGACTTATAAGCTACATTAAATCATGAGTGCTATTTTATTAGACTATTTCATGAACAAAGTGATAGGTCAAAAATTCAGTAGAATGAGAGGAAGGAATTTAATAATAATACATTTGATCTAGGTAACCCAAATCTACCCATTTTTTGAATAATTCACAATTAGTCATAATCATGAAATATTTATTATAACTATAAATAATTTGTTATAATTATTTTTTACCTATAAAAATAAATAATTTGAACACGAAAAAAATACATTATTCTCGACTATAATTATTATAAACGATGCAATTGTAAAAATTTTGAATAGTATGGCCGTTATTATAGTGTATTTTTATGTATGAGAGAGTAATAAAACAATAAATTATGTATGCAAATCCCTAAACTGTTGATACGGGGACTCAATGAAAAACAGATATTTGTCAACAAGTTTACAGAAGTATATAGGAAAACAATTTTAAATTGAGTATGACCACCAGGTATAAAGGTTGGAGCAGAATAGAATACAATAGTTGTGAGGGTTACTAATCCCTAAATAAGGTTGCCAGTGTCGGAGTGATGGAGGTTAACAGGTACTAATGAATTTGCAAGAAATGTAAGATGTTTATTTTATTGGTTATATATAACCAATAAAAGTTTAATAAGTACCTACCTATTTGCAAAATAAAGTTTAATTCTTTAGATAAAATAAAACGTTTTATTTTATCTATTTGCAAAATAAAGTTTAATTCTTTGCCTATTTGCAAAATAAAGTTTAATTCTTTAGATAAAATAAAACGTTTTATTTTATCTGAAATGAGTGCATTCCACGAAGTAAGGGTTTCAACAATCAAACATTTAATTCTTTAATTCCAGGAATCTACGACAGTAATTGACTAGATAATTACCTTCTAAACTTATTCCACAGAAAATGTGATAGTGGGTTTTTCCATTTTGTATATAGGAAGGTCCAAGTAGCGTATTCAAAATTCTTAACAGTTCACTAAAAGTAGGTACTTCAGTTGCAAGGTGCAGTTTATTGTGTATACTAGTGTTATGGAAAATTTGGAAGTGCCGTGTAAACGCCGAAAAATTGGTCCTCTAACAGTTAATAAAAAAACATTAATATTTAATTGTTTTAAATTATTTACAGACAAACGTTTATGTGAAAGTGTTGATGAGACCGTTGAGTTAGTTAGCAGTACACTTGGTGTTGGGAAATCTACTATTTACAAAGTTATTAAAGAAGAGAAATGTGGTAGTTTTCAAATGCCACGTAATGCTCCAGGGAAACCAAAATTTCAAATAGAATATCATTTTAAAGAAGGACTTCGACGGAAAGTGCATGAATTCTTCTTTAGACAAGAATTTCCAACATTGGATAAAGTTCTTGTCTCAGTTCGAGATGATAAGGATTACCCAGAAATGAGTCGAAGTACGTTATGGAAACTTTTAAAAGAAATAGGCTTCCGCTGGAAAAAGAATCCCAGAAAGTCTATTTTATTAGAAAGAAGCGATATTGTCATATGGAGAAGACATTTTCTAAGAACCATAAAGGAAATGAGAAACCAAAAAAGAAAAATATTTTATCTTGATGAAACATGGATCAACGAGGGTCATACACCAAATAAATTTTGGCAGGATGAAACTGTTACAAGTCAAAGGCACGCTTTTGTAAATATCTTATCTACTGGTTTAAACCCACCATCAGGAAAGGGACGCAGGCTGATAATAGTACACATTGGCAGTTCAGACGGTTTTGTTGAAGGTGGTTTATTAACTTTTGAATCAACTCGTACCGGTGACTACCATGAAGACATGAACGCTGATGTCTTTCAAGAATGGTTCGAACAAATGATAGATCTTCTTCCTAAGAACTGTGTAATAGTAATGGATAATGCAAGTTATCACTCCAGACTTATAGAAGGACTGCCCACAACCAAGTGGTTAAAAAAAGACTTGCAGAATTGGCTGAGTTCAAAAAATATTACGTACCATCCCGGATCTATAAGAAAGGAACTTTATTCGTTGTGTGCCCTTCATAAAGAAAAATTTAAAAAATACGAAATTGATGAAATTGCCAAAAATCGTGGAATGACAGTACTTAGATCCCCACCATATCATTGTGAATTAAACCCGATTGAACTGGTATGGGCACAGATAAAGAGTGAAGTTTCAAGAAAAAATACCACTTTTAAAATTCATGATGTTAAACAGTTGTTTTTGGAGGCCGTAAATAATGTAAAACCTGAAAACTGGGAAAAGGCAGTAAATCACACTATTAAAGAAGAGGAAAAAATGTGGAAGCTGGACAATATTACTGATAAAATGATCGAGCCAGTTATTATAAATCTTGGTTCTGAAAGTTCATCTTCTGAATCTGATTTGGATTTGTAACAAGTAGCTGTAAGTTTTATATTAATATTTTTATTCATCTATTTAACATACCTTAGACGGTTTTAAAAACTCTTTTTCTCTTTTGTAATTTTTAAAAATAAAAAAAAAATGTGAATTTTTTAAAACCCTTTTTAATGTAGGCCAGTCAGTTCTAATATAGTGTGTGATAAAAGAGATCACTTTTGTTTACATACACATAACACTTTATAACACTGAAATAATTCATTTATTTTTTACAATTGTTCAAAGTAATTTTTCAATTAATCTTGAGCACGCCCATGGTGTGGTCGGAGCTACCAGTTAACTTATGCTAATTACTCTCTCGTTCATAAAAATAAACTATAGGTGGATACAATGTATTGTTGCAATTATTACTTGATGTACTTGGAGTATTCCTAAAAGTATTCACTATGTTCTGATGATGTTCGGCACTAAGATGTAAATACGGTTTCATCGAGTTCGAACTTCCATGTCCAGTAATTTTCATAGCTTGTTGTTCACTAACGCCAGATTGTAGTAACTGACTAACTGTAGTGGCACGATTAGAGTGATTCGTTATTTTCACTTTTTTAGTGTCTAATCCTATCTTTTCTGCAGACATTTTTGTCCATTTGGATATTGTATTAATACCAATAGGACAATTCTTGTACCAATTACTATTATTATATTTATTCCACTTGCCATTCACAGTCAGAAAAAGTCTATCATTGGTAATAGTTTCCCTTTTCGATATAAGTTTCTGGTATAATCTCACAGGACACATTTCAGGATTCTTCAAATTTTGAGTAAGCCATTTATTACCTGCACAGTTTTTATCACCACCTTGGCGGGTTTTGGAGAATATCGGGTATTATGCAATTCTGTTTGTTAAACAGCCTTTGTTGTTAGTCTCTTCCTTAAAAAAATGTAACATGGAAAAACTTGCTTCGTTACCTCTATAAGCTAATTCTACGGTAGCTATATGAAAAAACTTCTTTTGGAGTTCCCCTGGCGTGTCTTCGTCCCATTGTAAGCACATATTTTTATATTCATCCGAAGTCATAGCGACAGAACTCATTTTCCTTTTATCGGGTACAGTTTGCAACAATTTTCTCTTACTATCATGAGCCGCTCTCGCTTCCTTGAAGGTTATATCTTTGAAGGGATCAATATGTCTCTGATACTCACAGAAATATTTTTCTTGTACCAATTTTGCAGTAGTGTTCCATATGGTTTTAATAACACTCTCCTTGTAATCACTACCATCAATTTTTCGCATGTTGAAGGCCCAGTCTTTTAGAATGAATGCTAGTCTTTCGTTGTTATTTTCTGCATCTAATTTGTAGTTGCGATCCACACAGAACATCATAAATTGTCTCCATATATAAGATTTAGATTTTCTTGTGTTACTCGGTATATTTTCTTCAATGTTTTGGTTTATAACTTCGTTTGAAGTACCACCGAAACGACTCATTTTGACGTATACAGCTACAATAATTTTTTTGGCAAACGTCAAACTTTGCTTTGCGATCGGTATCCATGGTTACGTCGTTGAAAACACGAAGCTGATAGACCAATCAGAATTGAAAGACAGTTGGTGTTTTCGCGATAACACAAGCTGTCTTTGGTTTGTGATTGGTCAGATTATGTGAAAATTTTAAGATGAGTGAAATAGTTTACCTAATTTTTTTACTACATAATAACTATTGACAACACAAGCGAAAGCAAGCGCGTGGTAGCAATTCCGGTCTGTAGCTAAGTCGCTGCCTTGCACGCAGTTCTTAACTCAATATGTAGTATTTTAATTTTTCAATCATTCAAACGAACGCAATCATTCAGCTGCATGGCATATATCGGTCTTCGTCGCAAGTGAGGAACGACCGAGGACCGAAAGTATTGAGAGTATTGACTGAGGGATTTTGTTTTGGTTCGATCTCGATCGGCGGCTGATCAATAGATTTTTGTCACCATACGATTGGGTCGTTAATACTTCGAAGTCATTGAATCAAAACGAACAAATCAATCGCGATGATGCAACACTACCCAGAAGGAATAATTTCTTAAACTTAAAATTTTTCTCAACAAAATGACTATATAAATTTAAAGCATGTTGTGATAATAATATCAATATTTTATCATTTATACTCTTTGTAAAAAGAAAGTTTTATCTTTAAATTTTTTTGTGAAAAAACCCATTTATGAAGACCGGTTGGTACAGAAGTTTTTAGTTATTATTCCTCAGTCTCCTAGTATTCAGTGTAAGAAAATGCCTAGAGTTCGAAGATACCAAAATTACCACCATTTTAGCGACTGGCAGGGGTAGAATTGTTCCGTATAGAGATATGGGTTTGTCGTATCGCGAAATTGGTCGTCGTGTTAATTGTACGGCAATGACGGTTATGCATGTGTGTTGTGTATGGACAAACGAAGGTAGAGGAATACGAAGAAGACCAACTGGTCAACCGAGGCGTACCACAAAGCGTCAAAATAGGCGCTTTAGACTACTGGCTTTGCGAGACCGTTTTGCTACTACGCGTCAAATCGCTGACTAATGATTTAGAGTAGAAGGTAGACCTTTTACTAGGCGTACACTATAACCTCGCATTCGAGCCTTTGGACTGGTTTCCTTCCGCCCATAACTAGCGATTCCTTTGATTGCGGACCACTGTCATCAACGTTTGAATTGGTGCTGAGAACGGCAGCAATGGATGGCAGAATAGCATAGTGTAGCATTTAGCGATGAATCGCGATTTTGTTTAGGAATGTACGATGGTCGTAGGATGGTAAGACGCCGCCGTAGAGACTGACGAGATATCGGGTTTGTTGTTAAGAGGCATGTACACAGGACAGTTAAAGTAATCGTTTGGGGGGATATTGCCTATGGTAACCGATCACTACTTGTTTTTATTCGAGGCAGTATGACAGCTGCGTGTTATGTTGATGACATCTTACAAACCACTTAGTATCTACAATAGACTTTCTCCAATAAGCTGGCGTTAATGTTTTGTCGTGGCCCGTTGCCACCGGATTGAAATCCTATCGAACAAGTGTGGGATATGATGGAAAGGAGACCACTTTGCACCTTCCTCCAGCGACTCTAGCACAACTAATCCAGTTCAGCTGCGGGGTTGTCAGAAACATTTTTTTTATTACCTGTTAATAAAAATTCTTGCCAATGTTATCGTTTCATTATTGATATAAATGTACCATGTTGCCAAAAAAATAAGTTCAAGAAATTATTCCCTCTGGGTGTAACACTTCTAATGTCACTGAGTATATTTCCTTTTCAGTCCTTTCCCGATTTGGAAGTCAAAATAATATAAATAATATAAAAATACAGAATTGAAGGTTAAGCCTAAAAACTAATTTTTCAGCAGATAGTTTTAATATTATTTTTATATAAGTTTTTTTGTACAGTATTTTTGTATAAGTAGATAAGTTAATTATCATATTTGATTGATGTCAATGTTAATTAAATTCTTAATAATTTCTAATGCATCTACTGTAGAATATCGGTTGTTTAAACAACATATGTTGGGTGAAAGGACATCTTAAGCTAGATTTATCATAAGAATGCAAGAATTAAACTTACTGTTAATGTTTACCTGACAACTCTTCCTATAAATATTTATGGTATTTCATGTTTAGTTGACAGTGGTGGACTCGGAATTATTTTACATATACTTATGCTCATGAGAGAAATAATAATACATTTTTTAAACTAATTTTACTAAATATTTCCTATATATTCGAAGACTTCAGCTTTTGCAAATACGCGACATTTTAATCTTCATTACAGCCTTTTGTAAAAAATATTTTTTAACGAATTTTCAACCATTGCAAAATATAAATAAAAATTTATTATTTACCTCCATTTAACGGATTTTTTCAACTTATAACCTTTATATAACGTATTCTATCAATTATTCACACTCAATTTTACAATAATTCATGTCTCGACAGGTACACACATATTTAATTTTTCGTAAGACAGTCATAATTGTTTTATGTAATGTAAAATAAAAATCGAAAATGGCTGATAGACGTAAAAGGTATGCCTTAACCGTCGTAGAGACATGATCAAATCATTAATTATGTTCACTGCATTTCATTTTAATTGTTTTGTGATAAAACTGTATAAACTATTTAGAAATAAAAAAATACAGTGGTTTCATTAAAAGTGTTTTCGTTTATTAATGGCGGAATGACACAATCCAAGATTGCTTGGATTCCAACTTGGACCATGTGGACTTGTACAAGTATCTTGTACCAAGTTGGTTGCCACGGTTAAATAACTTGGATATCAAATAACTATTGTAGAGATAGCTGAAGTGATTGTGGAAGTTGTTCTAGTGGTTGCTAATATGTTGATACATGAGCTTGAAATCCAGAAAAAAGAAGTGTTAGATTCATGGAGTTATACATAGCTGTGGAAGCATTATGTAATGTACGGATAAAGGAATATAAAAATAAGGATGATATAAGTGCGGCATTTTTTCTTTTTTCCTTTTTTCTGGATTTCAAGCTCATACATATATATATATATATATATATATATATATATATATATATATATATATATATATATATATATATATATATATATCAGAAACCACTAGAACACCTTCTACAATCACTTCCGTTATCTTTACGATGGTTATTTGAATTCTAAGACATTTAACCGTAGCAACCAACTTGTTACAAGTACGCTTGTACAAGTCCACTTGGTCCAAGTTGGAATCCAAGCATTCTTGGATCGTGTCAACTCGCCTTTAATTAGCTATCTTTTGATCTTCCAGAGTCGTAAAAAGAAATTCTTCGCCCGTAAAATCAAACTCGTCTGAATCATTGGTTTCTACATATACAAATAAAAATTCAGAAGTATTTGCTTCCTTTGATCCATTTCTGTTTTTACATAAAATCTTATTGTAAGGGATTAAACAAACAAACCTGTACTAATTCCAATCGGTTTTTTAATATAAATATTTCATTTACAATAATACAGTGAGAAAATAAATATTCAGCGACAATGTCATACAGAACTTAACAGTACTAGGTAACGCATGTCCCTAAAGTTTTCGAAAAAATTAAATATATATTTTCTAATTGTAAATTAAGTCTATTTTATTAACTAAATACAGGAAATTCAGTCTACATATTTAAGGTTTATAATGTATTTTTATAGAACAAAAAGAGGTTCGTGATCTTCGATGGCATGTAAATTTGTTCTTGCATGTGCAGTAAGCCTTTGGACTGTTTCTAAGTCGATGTCACGAAATTTTTGTAAAATTCTTCGCCTTAGCCGATCTTCATTTTGGGCAAACAATCTGTCGTTCTCCTGGAGTAATGGCATGTCGCTAGTTTGAACCAAAATATAATTTCATCATTGGGGTGATGAGTATTTATAAATTAAACACGCTTTCTAAGACACATGTCAACGTAATTGTCAGCATTGACAGCTTCACCGCGAACACGCCCAACAAACGGCTGTGAAACACCAGCTTCTGAGATGGCACGCCATACCAAAATTTTATCGGCAAATTTCACTTTTCCCTTAATGTTAATTCGTCCGTTCATCTTGTACATTGCATGTATAAAATCCGTTGTTGCCCTTCATTTCGGAATTGGATAAAGTAAAATACTTTTCATCATCAATAATGAGAATTTTACCAGGAAAATAAATACGTCCCAATGCACGGCAACATCTAGGAATTTTTTCTAACTGGGCTGGTGTGTACTTTTTTTTTCTTTTATATGGTTTTAAATTATTTTTAGAAATTGTTCTACTTACAGTCATTCGTGAAACATTATATCCGGGCAACATTTCGCAAAGACTTTCCTAATTGTTTCTCCATACTCTGAATTAATCTCTGTTCCCGAGCAGGAGTTAAAACTCTTGGTCTTCCACTTTTGGACAAATTAAGGCATGGTATACCATTTTCGCACTCTTTAATTGTCTCGTAAATCGTTGACACAGAAATATTTTGAGCACTAAAAATTCCTACAATATCGCGTTTTGGTACATGTCCAACTAAACGATAATTACTTTGGGGAATATTAAGTTTGTACGACATCTTAACGAACTGTATTTGTTAAAACTGACATTGTTTAAGTCGTTTAAGATATTTAATAACTTTGGTTTCCAATGGCAACTTGATCCAATGCTTCCTACCAATAATACTTTTAAATATAAAATTTTCCGAAAACTTTAGGGACGTATGTTATAAGTATAATTACTTACGTTTACCAATGCATTTGAAATACCCTGTATTTATGTAGTGTTTTTGGCCATTTGAACCTTTTCATTATTTAGAAAGTGGTAATGAATAAAACATTAATAAACAATTAAATAAGTTTATAACATACAATTACCTCATTTATACAAAATCACATGCGATCAAAGAAAAATAAAGTTATATTTACTAACGTATTGTATAAAAGATCTCTAAGTACCGATTCGACCCGATTTCCCACATCGCGAGGAAAAATTCACCAAGTACAATAATAAGTTTTAATGAGTTGACAGTGAAACCGAAATTTATAATAACGCATTTATATCTGAACTGTACCATAAACCATAATATTATATTAGCTCAGCAATTAGAAGGCTTTAAGCACTTGATGAGTTTTCCACAGTTGGGCAGTGCCGTATTGAGTAAAAATTGATTAAAATGTAAAAATCACAAAAAGTGCACTTAATGAGTTTTACTTCTAATACAAGTGATATTCTTTTTGTTGATATTAATTCTAAAAACATTTCTTTAGTATAGTCACATATTTAATTTACATTAAATAAGTTTGATTTTATTATCTTTTCATTGGTTGCTGTTTGTATATTTTAAAAGATTATTAATTAATATATAGTTTATAAACTCTTATCATTTTTATAACAAAGTTAGAAACACATGATTGACCTCCATTCACCTGATCGTATGTTATTGTGTTGTAATATTTTTGTATACAGAGATAATTATTTAAAAAGTAAAACATCAATATGTTTCAGAATTTAATATCTTTGCTGCAGATGCAATTTCTGCACATGTTTACGAGGAGACTCCGAATTTGATTGATTTATAACGAATTATTAGGCTGTTATGAAATAAATTACTTAATTTTATAGCTGTTGGTTGTGTATAATCCTTAATGGTAGCGATACATATATAGGATATTCTCAAAAAAAAACTTCCACAATTTTTTTTTGGCTTATAAAATAGAATAGAATAGAAATATGCTTTATTGTTACTGAAAATTGTACAATTTTATGGACAAAGCTTACAAATACTCAGAAAAATAAGAATAACAAATTTATATAATTTATATAATATATACATAATTTATATATAATAACAAAATAATAAATCGTCAGTATCACAAAATAAAATAAAAAAATACACAATCCATTGCAAAATTTAAATAAATTGCAATTGCATAATAAAACCTTACGAACGTTAAATTACTGCATGTGATACACAAATATATGTATATAAAAATTCTTTAGTTACTTGTACTATAGTTATAGTCCATAGTCCTATAGTCCACGTCCACAGAGGGAAAGTGTCAACCAGAAGTAAAGCACAAATTTTGGAAGTTACGGAAGTTCTGAGCGGAAAAAATCCTACCTAAACGTTGGATTTTCAAGGATGATTTGTTAAGAGAAACTTGGTATATACTGCTTCATGATCAGATAGTCCTACATTAATAATTGTAAAGTATGCTTTCTTTGTAATGTTTTTTCAAAAGGCGACAACTTTTCTATTTCCGCAAGAATATTCAGAGAAAAGAATGTAAAGCAAGAATAACTCCGAACGCGACACGTTCCTATACGAATTTATTTAGCGAACTCTATATGCTCGCCATAGAAGTTTATAATACTAGAAAATGGACTAGAATACGTATTCCTTTATTGGTCACACAATATGATGGGGTCAACTTTACTTCTCAAACAACTTTAATAAATTTAAAATGAAAAATGTGATTAGTCGACTACCGTGACTTCGTGTAGCTGATGATGAAAGTTAAACAACTACAATTGATTTTCGTCACCCGTTTTCCTTCCACTTATGTAAACCTTGCTGTTACCCAATTTCATTATATCCTCAAATTGCCTTTTCCGTTCTTCCAACTGTTCTCCGGTTATTATTTTTATCATGAATAGTTTTTTGACTTGTTTTCTCAGTTTTGTGATGTTCTTTTCATTTGTCCAAATATAAACCAATGCAGTTTTCAAAAATTTTCTTTTGCTTTCACTCGTATTCGTGGAGCAATAGTTTTAATTATTTTTTCACCGTTATTTTTGTCATTTTCCTGATTCCTTACCTTGGATTTTCTTACAAATATATCGAACTTTCATTTCAATCAAAGCTTTATGTAGTTTTTTAAATATTTTTTGTTCTGGCATACTTCCCGTGTGTATTCATCTGCAAGATTCGGTGACAATTTTATTAAGGAAGACCTTACGAAAATATTCCAGATCCAGTTTTGAGCGTAGGCTTATTTTTCCATATATCTGTGTGGTTAAATATGCACATATATACGGGACCCACAATTTAACGTCGATGTCGAGTTTAGATTCTCTCTTTCTTCAGACCTGACCCTTCGGAGGGAGTGTAGTGGTCATATTGATGTCGTGTATTGTCCGTCTCCAAAGATCTCTGTCCCTGGTCATTTCTTTTAACTCATGCATATGTCTTTTACATATTCCTGTAATTTGGTCGATCCATCTTGTTGGAATCTTTCTCGTGATATTCGGCCTTCTACCTTTCCTTGGATAATAAGTCTTCATTTTTTTTGTGTCTGTTCTCATAACATGTCCAAAGTATTTTAATTGTTGGAGATAGACTTTGCTGAAAAGCAGTTTACTGACCTTTAACTCATTTAAAATTCTCGAGTTCAGATTAGCGGAGTTGTATTAGATAGATTACTACTTCGTGGATTGTCAGTGCCTTCGAAGCAGCGACTACAACTATACTTTATAGCAGTGATTCCCAACCTGGGGGCGATCGCCCCCCGGGGGGCGATTTGAGATATTCAGGGGGGCGATAGAGCGAAGGGGGCGATAAGGGGGGCGTTTAGCATCCGGAAAACGAGAAATGGGTAAATGAGAAAAATAATAAAAGAGAAAAAAAATACAATACTTTCGATCGGATATCCATAGGATAATAAAAAGTAAATATATGTATACCAATGCAGGTAATAATAACACAAATATCTCGTCTAGTCACAGAGAGCTATGAATCATAATACAATTTAATTCTATACATTATCGTTATAATTATACATTATAACGAATTCTGCATTTCCTTTGATCGAGCTTTCGTATTGTGCGATCATCCGCACAAAAGAGAAAGAGAGAGAAGTGGGATAAGACTGATGAGAAGTAGGTACCGCTCCTGCCGATCTGACTCGAACAAAAAGCGAACGGCCGAGGTTGTCGTCGCTTCAAATGCGGAGTCTTTCCTTCCCGAGTTTTGTATTGTGGTATATAAAGTTGTTTTGTTTCAACTGACAGTCATTGTGTTCAGTGAGTCAAAAAGTGCCAAGCCGCACACAATTGGAGAAGAACTCATCCTCCCAGTTGTCAAAGAGATAGTTGATACTATGTTGGGACCCAGTCAGGCCGGCCAAGTAACAGATGCAGTTCCTCTCAGCAATAATACTCTCCAGAAGGATTGATGAAATGGAAGCGAATGTCGAAGATGTTTTCTGCAACAAATTGAAAAGCAGAGAGTTTACTGTGCAACTTGACGAGAGTACCCTGAGTGACAGCACAGCTTTGCTGCTGTCATATGTCCGATTCATTGACGACAATGGAGAAATGGCCAAGGAAATGCTGTTTGTTAGAAGTCTGATTACTGATACAAAAGGATCTTCCATATTTGAGGTCGTTAAGAGATTTTTTGAGGAAAAAGAACCTTATTAAATATGATCGCCTGTGCTACTGACGGTGCAGCAGCAATGACAGGACGCCATCGGGGATTTATTGCACATCTGAAACAAGCAGTACCTGGAATTTTGTGTGTTCACTGCGTCATTCACAGAGAGCATTTGGCTGCCAAGAATTTGAGTGGGAGGTTGCACGATTCTCTTCCACTTGTCATAGATGCGGTAAATAAAATTAATAACCAAAGAATGATCGAATATTTCGTACACTTTGTGAAGAAAATGATGAGATATTTAATACATTGCTACTACATATGGAAGTCCGCTGGATTTCTAAAGGCAATTGCTTAAGGCGGTTCTTCAGCCTCATGGATACTGTTATTGAATTTCTTAATACTACTGACCCCACACTGAGTACAGAACTACAAGAGAAGCGAAATGACATCGCTTACTTATCAGATATTTTTCAAAAATTAAATGAAATGAACCTGCAACTACAGGGAAAGAACATAAATATGGCCAAAGCGAAGGGAGTAGTCGGAGCATTCATTGACAAACTATCTATTTTTGAAGAAAATATGCAGAGAAGAGATCTGACCAAATTCCCCAACTTGAAATCTTCTTGTGTTGATTCTGAGGATCTTCAAACATACTGCCTTCACCTTTAAACACTGAAAGAAGATCTGCAGTCCCGATTCCAAGATTTGACTAGTCTGAAAGTGCCAACTTGGTTTATCAATCCTTTCAGCGTGGAAGTTTCAACGGTATGTCCTTCTCTTTAAGAAAACTTGATTGATTTAAGACATGATGTTGAAATTGAAAGTTTGTTTCGGGAGTGTGGTACGAAAGATTTTGGTTGCGGATAAAAGAAGTGTATCCAATCTTGTGGAATGCAATCAAATTATTATTATTGGCATTCCCCACAACATATCTAGTGGAGAAATGTTTTAGTTCTATGTGTATATTGAAAAACAGACAAAGAAATAGGCTCGACATAATAGAAAGAGGGGATTTGAGGTTGTTATTAACATTGAGCTAGATATAAAGAAATTATGTGAGGGACACCAGGCCCAAGGAAGCCATTAACAATTCTTTTACACACATATAACCATTTATCATTTTACGAAATGTAAAAATAAATAAATATGGATACTTACCTTTTGTATAGATTCATTATTTGTTTCAATTTAATTGGGTGGGGGGGGCTGGGGGGTAGGGAGATTGTAGTATTCATAACAAGTGAAACCTGTCTAAGGGGGCGATCATGGGAAAAAGGTTGGGAACCACTGCTTTATAGTTTTGGAGCTGAGTTATCTAAGCAGTATAGAAATTTTTTTTAATACTTTAAATTTTTGTATTTTGGTTCAACCACTAACCATTGCCAATTTTTCCTTAATGCTTCCCTGTACGTGTTCATGGGTACCTTTTTATATACATCGAAATAATAGAAGACTATAATTTCACATGTAACCAAGTATGTAAGCAAAATTGTGTATGTGTGTGTACTCGAAATATATGCATTAACTATTGGTTTAATTACTTTTTGCGTAATATTTCGCTTTATGCTTGTTTTGGCTATTCGATGTTTAAAGTAGTTCATTCAGGGATGAAGGAATATTTATTGTTAATTTTCCGGGTATTCTTCCGGGTTGTGTGTTTCTGAAGAATGGGAGATTGTTGAAGACATTTCTTCAAAATCACGTTTGACATTCTTGATGCTTCTTGTTCCAAAGAAGGACCTAGACTGGTTTGGTCGCGTCGTTGTCTTCGCATTTATTTGAAGTGTGGTGGTGTTGTGAGTTGATTGAAATCAAAAACTACATAAGAAAGTCTTGAAACTAGTATTTCCGCCATCAGAGAAAAAACCCAGTACCTTCTTCTCAATTACATATACAGGCAAGATATCAACAAAAATAGTCAAACACATAAAAAAGAAAGGAATAACACCAGCTTTTAGAACAAACAACATTTTAGGCAAATATATCTACTAAAAACAATAAGAACCAAAAGAAAAAAAAAAGCAGTTACGCAGTGGTGTATACAAACTTAAATGTGGCGACTGCGCAAAACTTACATTGGTCAAACTGGTAGAACTTTTAAGAAACGTATAGCAGAACATAAAAGGGCTTTCAATAATAGAAAAACAGATTCTACGTACGCACTTTACCTTCTAGTCCATAATCATTCTTTTAATAACAAATTTCAAATTTTTCGAATCCAAAATAGAGGCCTTAAGCTATCTTTATTAGAATCTATGGAAATTAACAAATTAAAAATACAGACAATTCTGAATGACCAGCCTGGTACAAACAGTTATCCTCTCCTCAACTTATTCAGTTTAAAGAGTATAAAGTGTAAACACATACCAAAAATAGATCACTTGAGAATGGCACTCTGCCGAAACTGCTGTAGTGATAAGATATTATAATAAATTTTGTAGAAGTTTTGAAAATAAAAGTTTTCAGTGTTTTATTGTAATAAAACACTGAAAACTGATACTACAAAATATGTTGTCTTCTAGAAAGATCTCTCTCTCTTGTTCGGCTTCTCTGCTATAAATCAGGACGTATTCTCCGCATTTGGTTGTTCCTTCAATATTCTCTTCTTCGTTTCAGATGTTGCACATATATTGATTTTACGGATTCTTATTTCGGTTATGTCTTCTTGGTCTCTATCATTGTATGAATTAATGTTCCAGCATGCCATTCTAGTAATGTTGCGATGCCTTCTATTTTTATATATTGTTTCTTTTTTTCAATTTCATACCTTAGTACATCTTGTTTATCGGAGACTTTGATTCGAGTTTAGTTGTGTTCCTTAATAAATTATTTGTTTAGTATATATGTTATTTTCATAATTCTTAATCAAAGCAAGGACTTTTTAATGAT
Organism: Diabrotica undecimpunctata; assembly: GCF_040954645.1. Taxonomy (NCBI): domain Eukaryota; kingdom Metazoa; phylum Arthropoda; class Insecta; order Coleoptera; family Chrysomelidae; genus Diabrotica; species Diabrotica undecimpunctata. The sequence continues at coordinate 49,956,140 of NC_092807.1, forward strand.
CAATATTTTATTTTATCAATTGTTACGTAATATATTATTAACAGTTCGACAGAAATCGTTTGGTCTGTATATCTCTCATTTATCTTAACCATCGCCTCATACATGACATAAATGTTTATGTGTACTTTGTTTTTTAAAGTAAGCGGTACGTCACCTATTTTTCACTTCTTTAAGGGTGTTTTAGCAGTCCAAGCACACTGCGATTTGAAATGGGCGTATCACTTACTTTTCTACGCTGCCTACGCGAGACCATCTTTACTCAGTGCCGCCGGCCGACGGGTAGTTTAATGACAACAAATACATTATTCTCCATTCAAATTAGTTTTAACACAAACTAACTGACCGTACGTTCATGAGATTTGACGTTACGAAGGCGATAACGATGAAACTAAGCGCCAATGATAAGTAACACGTTTCACTATTAGATTTCAGTATTTTTTAACAATTTTCTTTAAAGTTGGAACACGCTTTTCTCGATTATTACTGGACACAGAAAGGTGAAACAAAAATCAACGATTACAGAAAAAAAAAACTCTTTCGAGTGATGGGCGTAAAAAGTTTGGTTATAATAGAACGTTAAACAGTATATTCCAATTTTTCAACAGAAGTTTAAAAAAAATAAAAAAAGTAAAACCATCAGTTTAAAGGCAACATAATTTCGAATAACGTGACCAAATTTCGAGACATTTTGTCGGTAAATAACAGAGAAAACACTGTCCCTAGTTTTTGGTGCACCGATAAAACAGCCTTAAGCTTTAAAATAATTTTTTACGACAATTCACTTCGACTCTGTGTCAAAGATGAATCGCTGCTGAGAGTTCTCTAAGTTAATTTGTATGCGGTTTCCGTTTTCTTTTATGCTGCCTTATTTGTAGCATCATGATAGGAAAAGGCAGTTCAAACTCATTACTGTTTGATCAATAATTCACGGCATAAAGGGACAAAAATAAATCTACAAACAGCGGTAATAATAATTAACTTTATTTGTAGTAAACCGTTGAACTTTTTTCCAGGTTGCATAATTTTATTACATTACATGCGGATCACGGGGTCATAGCTAAGTGATCTTGTATACTGTGGGTACAAAAATGTCGATTTCATGTACTAGTTAGTCAACTTTTGAAACTTTTTGGAGACTTTGAAGGGGTAAATCAGAAAATAATATAGTTGAATTTAAGCTTTAATTTAAATTTTATAATTTTTAGTTAAGCTTTTAGAAGTTTAATTTCGATTAATGGTTATTGCATGATTAGCGCTCAAAGTTGACAAACGGTACTTTATCAAAATGGCCACTTTTTTTTGTAAAAATGCGTGTATAATAACTGTTAGATGTTCGGCAAAATGAGATTTTATAAAACCGGATTTGTCCATTTGTTGCTAAGTTATGATAATTTGGAGTTATCCCACGACAAACAAAGTAAAAAGCTATAACTTAAAAAAAAACGGGTGTGGCAGTCCAGTGGGACTGCCGGTAGAAGTTTTACTTCTATACACGCGTTCGCCGTTATCAGTACATATGTAATACTATAGGTAAGAGAGAGCAGAAAGAGAAACAGAAATAGGTATATAGGTATATGGTGCATAGTTTGCTGTATATAAACAACATTTGACTTGTAATAGGAGGATTTCATCAAAATATAATAAAATTTTGTTGAAAATGTATATTTTTATTTTCATATATGTATGAAAGGAGTTGAACGCAAAAAAATTTTTTTATACATACTCTGCAGTAAAATTCATTGTTTATTTTGTTATTAATATAAAAATACAATACAATACACTGCAACATAATTCAATATAATAAAACAATACAAATTAAAATGCAATAGTCATAAGTATTTAAAAATGACAATATACATAACTTACTTACGCATATGTTTAATATACGCATATAACTTCAAAAACTGAGCAATGAATCGCTGTTGTAAAATTTTTATTCTAAACTCCATTAAAAATTTGTAAAATCGTAATTTTTATATACATAAACAAAAGTATCATTTTTAATCCTACCCTATTATCGAATTTTTCGTTTCCAACAATAATTTTTTGCCAACTTCGTGAAAACTTCGTGAAAATGAAAAAGATTTTATTCAGCATAGATCTGACATTGGCCCTCAGAATAAGACTAATTAAATGCTATGTACATAGTGTACTCTACTATGGAGCTGAATCATGGACATTAAACCGGAATACAATAAATCGACTTAACTCGTTTGAAATGTGGACATTTAGAAGATTGTTAAGGATTCCATGGGTAGATAGAGTCACGAATAGAGAAGTGTTAAGGAGAATAGGCAGAGAGAGGGAAATGGAAAATACAATAAAAGAAAGGAAATTGCAATATCTCGGACATGTGATGAGAGGCGAAAGATACAACATCTTGAGACTCATAATTCAAGGAAACGTAGAGAGTAGGAGAAGTGTAGGAAGAAGACGCGTTTCCTGGTTAAAGAACCTGGGAGAGTGGTTTGGTTGCAGCTCAAGGCAATTGTTCAGAGCAGCTGCCTCGAAGGTCAGAATAGCCATGATGATTGCCAACCTTCGTCGCGGAGATAGCACTTAAAGAAGAAAAAGAATAATTTAAAAAAAAAAAAAAAATTTGGAGCGAGTATTTTTTATATACACCTGTTTGTAAAAATTTGTTCAAAATACATTATATTGTTTTAAACACAGTAATTAATATTTTTAAATATTTTTTAACAAAAAAAAAAAACAAAAAATTGCCTCACCGTGACATGTTAGCACATTGCCGTGACCAGAATTCGAACCTGGGTTACCACGGCCACAACGTGGGATCCGAACAACTAGTCCACTAGACGATCGCGGCTAATTAGGCGATGTGTATTACGATTATAGTTCGAATATTTTAAAACTCTAACCTAAGATTCCATTAAAACAAATTTAGGTCAGTTGTTTACAAAAGAAACAATGTACTTAATATTAATTTAATATACCATTTTATATAAATAAATACGCTAATAATTAAAAATAAAGTAAATGTAAAGTGGAAATAATAACAAATAAATGTTTCCGATTCTAAAAATGCTAAAATATTAAATAAATAATATTCATCAGTATTTAAAAATGACAATAGGTATACATAACTTACTTACTCATCTGTTTAATTTACCATGATAATAATATTAATACAAATTTAATTAAAATAAAATATTCATAAGTATTTAAAAATGACAATATACGTAACTTACTTACGCATATGTTTAATTTACCATGATAACAATATTAATAAAAAAAATATTGTTTGGTGATACAACTGTCAATTTATCTGACATTGATAAATACAATATTTAATTGTTGTTTGTTGTGTATATAAGTACACATTTGAACTTTCTTGAGATATTTACAAGTTTTAATTTATAATTTAACATGCCTAACGAGGCTTGTTACTCCCGTGCTCCGATTCACTCCCGTGCAAATTTCCAAAGTCGAACGCGCGTCTAGAAGTATAACTTCAAAAACCAACAACTCGGATTATGTTGTAAATTTTCATTTTATTTTAAAATTTAGCATTTTTGCGTATATTACATATATTTAATAAAATTAACGTGGGGTTTTTAAATTTTTCAAAAATAAAAAAATGAAATTCATATTGGGATTCGAACTCACATACAGCAGCATATGAACCAAACACGTAAAATATTTGCCAATTAGACATGACACAAACTTATTTCAAAATTGACAGTTCTCGGTCATGCAGTGATTTATTCTAAGACCTCTTTTCTGATGTCTACCAGCTTTTTATCTTCTTTTTTACTCCTCCTACCCTACTTCCTAACTAATCTGGATCGATTCTTTTCCCCGCCAGACCTTTAGCATTTTCAGAAACCAAATTCCACCTCATTTTCATGTAAATTAAACATTTAATTATTCTATTTACAATACTGATACTAGGAGCCAATCACAAGGCCTCTAAAAGATTCAATGGGAAGATCAGACAACTTAATCATACATTCTTAAAGTACACATAAGATAGTAAAATGCTAGAATGGTTTAATGGAAACATGTAAATTATTATACTACCACTCAGTTAAAACCTATTTCCATTATATACTTCTTAAGAATCACTCAATCTCGATAAAATTCACTTGTACTCCGGCTTAAACTCCCCACGGGGAACGTAAAGGACGGTTGACCTTTGATCAATACACAAATACCCGGGGTTGGAGTTATCACAAGATAGTACTCCGGCTCGAACCCGATTCTCTCTGATAATTTACGGCTTTTTATATCTTTGGACGGTGTTCTATCTCCAGCGCGCATCGATGGTAGTGATAGGTCTCGGTAGTAGGAGTGCGTGCTGACGTGCCATCGTTACAACAGAAGACTGTTATTATTACTACTTTTAAGGGGAAAATCAATTGCCTTCATTAGCGTTTTGTCAGTGATTAGAGCAGCCCACCAGCCCTGTTCTTCCCAGAAAGTTTGTTATGTTAGTAAATCCTCTTCTTGTATATGGCATGCCCCCCAAAAACGCGTCCTGGAATCCATTAGGTCAGACCACTTTGCCTGGTCTATCATCTAGCTCATAAAATCTGCAATCTTACACATCTACTACCTTCAACGTCGACTGAGAACAGGTCTGTTCTCAGTCGACAATGTCTTTAAGTATTTTTGTTAAAATAAGTAGTCCTTTTTGGTTAAATTAATGCAATTTTTAAATCTTCTATGGTTACAGTTCTCCGGGATCTACTTTATTTCTTCGAGCATTAAGCAATTAATAATTCCTCAAATGATTCCGGTCCGGCCAAAACGGGTGCAAAAATACCATAAAAGATGTTTTTCGCCTCTGGGCTAATTCTTAATTTTGTTTTCCTGCACTCCGATATCGATAGGAGGGTAACTAAATTTCCCTTGGATAATTCATTTAAGTTCATTTAAAATTCGCATACCGTTTTTTCAACTTAATTTTGTAGTAAATTCATTCATAAATGTATATTTCTTTGTCATGTCTCAAAAACTGACTTTCATATCAGAGTTAAATCAAGAATTGAAGATGACAGTAGAATTGTGACAAAAGTGTAGTTACATGCCAGTGACTTAAGAATCTAAGCAAGGAATATCCAATAGTAAGAACCAATAAGGTATATTTTTCTTTTGAGAAATGTGCCATAATGAAAACCATAACTATATGCCCGCAAAGATAAATTTAAAAAAATATTTTCCTGAAAATTAGTACCAATATCACAAAAGCATTGACACTTACCTTATCTTAAAAGGAAATTATTTCTATATTAGTAAAAATAGCTAAATGATAATAAATATATATTATGTATATGCCTCTGTTCTAATAATATAACATACTTTGTATTTTATTTGCAGTGCTTATATTCTTATATACAGCTTCTTAATTCACAGTGTATATACAGTAGATAATATGTCACAACTATCAGTCACTGTGTGTTCATGAAGAAGCTGTATAATACTGTAAAATACTGAGCCACAAATTATGTAGTTACAAATTAAAACATGATAAAATCTAAAAATATGTAGTACCTAGTCTCTTCCTTCAAAATTCGCAAAATATTTCATGCATTTATTTTAACAGTCCATGAACGTAGCACGTATCATTAAAATGATAAGTGCTTGTGTAGATTACATTCAAAATTGCTTTTTATAGTTGATATAGAAATCTATATTTGTTAATTTGGTGTGTACATTTTATCCAAGTCGGTCGTTTTATTAAGAATCACGAATTTGTGAGTGTAAATACGATTCCTGTTAGTCTGCCGTTCACTTTGGCAACGCCGCGTCTTTCTAACCCTGTTCTCTTCTAAGGTTTGGCTATTTCCCCGATTTTCCATCCGGTCTTTCGACTTGAAACAAATAAACGAGTTGCTCCGGGCGAGAATGAACACTTTCGTCCATTTAAGGTGTGATTTCAAATCGATTTAAATTTCGGGAGTAACCGAACAAGTGAAAACATCATTAATAAATTGTGTCGAATATGGTTCATTCAACTTACGCCCAAGGTCATGTTATGGGAGGTCGGGATAATAGTCCGTTAGGCATTCCGAAATCACCCTCTTTTCACAGCGGATTGGATCTTGTGGCATCTGCTAGTGTTGATTCTCTAAAGGCAGCATACGAGTTACAACAAAATACGGGATTTCCTTCGAAGATATCCTTTTACGGAACTGTGATGACTGGAAAACCAACCAACGGACCAATTGAAGTAACCGGTAAGATTTTCGTCAAAAATTCCTTGGCTATACAGAGTATGCAGACTTTGGGACGCCTTTCTATGTTAAAAGGTAGTGATATTTATTTATCATTGCTAGGGCTTACACATATTATTTATTTCATTAGTTACATTAGTAATAGAAATATATTTCTATTACTAACATAAAACAATTTTATTTTTAAACCGTACACGCACAGTCAAAATATTATTCAATGTACTTTATAATCTCTATAGTACTATAACGTGTTACTTCTTAGGCTTATAATTATGTCCATTTTGTCATATTCTTATTTGTTGCGTCTTGTACCCATCGTTTGGTGTTTTGGTTTAATTTATAAAAATGTGTTTCTGTTAGTATCCGTTCTGCTTTGCGTAATTATGTGGATAAATGTAAATTGTGGTTACTTTATCGTATAATTTGCATGTTGTTTAATTACTACTGGCCGTGTTTAATAAACTTTAAAAATTATACACGTGTCTTTTAACACTGTTCACACTTCTCTAGCTGCATCACGTCTGAATGTAGATGCAACTTACTCGTACGTTTTTTCTGAAGCTATTTTCTTGTGGTTTTTTTTGTTATCTACTATGATTTCCACATTGGAAATTTTACATTAATATTTATTATGTTTAGTATTTTGAAAACAATTTGCGAGGTGTAAATCCAAATCAATCATAACGTATTTTAAATTAAAATTATGGTTCATTACCATTAATTGTAATAGATTCCTCGTACGATGTACAATACAAGATGTTCAAATTGCGTCTTTTAACTCTGTTCTATATCTTTTTGTGGACTACTGTCTTTTGTGCTAGTCTCTATAGCTAATCTGGTCACTTTACTAGGTTTACTTCATTTTATGTGTCGGTACAATTAAGGCAATATTGTTAAGATCTTTTCATATTATTATTTATATAGTTTTCTTTTATTTTCTATTGATAGTATTTGATCACCAAGTGTGTACGAGCCATAACAACTAAATATCGGAACAAACTAAAATACATGCATAATTCGGATAGTTGACAGTTTATATTTTTCTAATAATGTTTTTTGGTGCAATACTATAAAATTGGTTAATTACTTTTTTTTAATCCCAATAAATTTAAAATCTGTACCGATAACGATACAATAAGTAAATGATTTGACAACTAACACAGTTAAGGAACAATCCACTGATATGTTCCTTTTTATTCTAAACAATCTCATTAATACTAAAACTGTTATTTTAACTAGGGGATTCGTATTCATTCACCAACTTCACTCTGGTATCTGTTAGGTAGGATATTAGGAACGAAACGTTTCAGCCCCCGTCTGGCAATTGGATCGGTCATTAATTCCGCTGCTAAGACATTTGGGTGTCTGCGTAAGCGTAGGGCATAGTTTTTGGAATAACTACTAATTTCAGCCTTTAACTGTCCACGTTCTTCTAATATTTCGATGTTGGACTTAGAAGCTGAACCCCAGAGTTGTATTCCATAACTACAGACAGGCTTTATGATTATCTTGTAGGATATTAGGAGCTTATTTTCCAGTAACAACGCTGATTTACTGTTCATGAGCCAGTAAATTCTGCTGAGTGTTAGTTGAGTCCCAGTTATTTCTTTTTTGTGAAGATATGTTTTTCCATGTAAGTCTTTTGTCCAGGTGCATACCTAGGTATTTGCTATCTTCCTTGTGAGGAAGTTGATGATTGTTTAGGATTACTGGTGGACAGTGGTCTCTGAGGTTTGTAAACGTAACATGTACCGACTTGCTTTCATTTACTTTGATGCGCCATTTCTTTAGCCACTGCTGGATATCATTTAGCATTCTCTGGAGTCGATGTGAAGCGATAATTCGATTGGAGTGTGATCCAAAATGACGATATCATCAGCATATGGTGTAGTTAACTGTAGTTGGTAAGTCGGCAGTGTATAAAAGATACAGGATGGATCCTACAACACTGAACTGAGGAACTCCAGCCTGGACTGAACGGACGCTAGAGTATTCTTCATACTGGGTCACGAAGAATTGTCAGTTTTTTAGGTAGGATTGGAGAATCAGGAAATGATGAACAGGTAGAAGTTGTCTGATTTTATAGAGGAAACCAGTATGCCAGACCTTATCAAATGCCTTCAAGGTCTTGACGTATGTTTTTTGTTACTCGATGGATTTGTTCGATGGTTGCGGATTGCGGTTTGAAACCAAATTAATGATTTCTTATTATCTGGAGATTTTTCAATATGGGTTCTAATTTTAGGAACGAGACCTTTTCAAGTAGTTTTCCCTGGAATTGACAACAGACTAATTGGTCTATAGGAGTTGGCACTATTCAGAAGTTTCCTAGACTTGGAGATTAGTATAACTTTCGCTAGTTTCCACTGTGTTGGGAAGTGATCGGTCCTTAGATCGGAATAATATATTTGTGTTAAAAACTGTAACCGTTTGGTGGGTAGGTGGGTTGTAATGAGATCGTGACCAGGAGACTTCTTTGGGTTCATTTTAGTGTTAATGGATCGTAGCTGTAGAAAATCGTACGGTTCCTTTTTTTCACTAGATTTTTTTCTAATTCACCCTATTTCTTGTATGGCAGTTATTTATGTCTATTGTGTATCTATCTAGATCGTTTAGGTGATTTTGGAGAACTTCAAATCTATACAAGGTTCGGATATTCCATGTCGCAACCCTCAAAACGTGTGATGCTGTGTAATTGGGGAGATATTATCTTTTTTTTTCACTTGACGTTTGTTTTTTAATCAGTTTTTAATTTTATGTGCTTTTTCTTCGGCCTAAATATGTGTTAATTTTATTACAATTTTTCTTCTCGCTTTAATCTGTGTTTTAATCATAATTATGTCCTTGTCTTTCTGTAGTGTGAAAAGATTTTTTATTTTCCTCGTTTGTCCTGTATATCTTCTTTAAAATAAAATCTTAAATGCATGTTATAAGCAAAGAATTTTATTAGTACACACTAACACTTATATCGATAAGCAGTAGGTAGAATTTAATTTATTGTCATTGCAGATGTTTCGTTCGATTTTATTCCATGCTGTAATGCGGTATTTATGTCAGTGCATGTTTTAAAATCTTTTTAACTAGATCGAACATCGTAGAAAATTTTGCGAATACGTTCCAAAAACAAAGAAAAATAATGTAGGTAAATGAAAAAACTTTAAGAATCTTATTATTCCAGTCATTTGGTAGTTTTACCTGGAAGTTGGAGATGTATCACAGCCACTCAAGATGCAAAAACAAAATATGATTTGCAGATGTTTTATCTATGATACTTTTAGTGGAATATATTTGTTGGGAAATTTTTCCATTTCCTGGTTTGAGAAAATACACGTTTGATCGCGTACTTAGAGCTGTCAAAAGAATAAGTTAATCTTTATAGTACTAAGGTATCGAATGCTATTGAAACGCTTATTGCGATATTGATGATTAGCGTATCCGCAACTTCCAAGATTTGCGACACAATGAAATTCTCAATTTCAAATTTCATTCCCCAGGAATTTATTTTATGACACATTTAGAATCATTGTCTCATCAAAACGTGTTTCTAATTTCGTGATCGTCACCCATATTTGGTACTATAGTTTGCTACATCTTCAGGATATCCATAGAATACGATTATGGCATTATCTTATTAGCGAAATATTATATTCTATCGAACGTACGTGATGTAGTTGTTGCAAATAGATGAAAATAGTTTAACGCGATGCCAAATAACCCGGTGTAATAAGTACCCTCCGTCGATGACATATGTACATTGTATCCATTGTTTTCAGAATGTTGCTTCCATGATCGCTTTTCGAAGTCTTCTATCTTCCATTTAAGCAACATTCTAGAGACGTAAATTTTGGCGATACAATCGCATTGTGGCGCTGGTAGGCCAAAACTATTGATTTTAGAAAAAAAAAAAAAATTAACATAAATTGTAGGAAATTTTCTCTTGTGTAATTTTGTATATGAATGTTTTTCTCGTAAAATGCGTCGGACATGAAATATTGTAAAAAAAACTGATATTAGGCGCCATTTTCCAATATGGCGGCACGAGCGGCGAAGATATGAGGTGGCAGTTGACAGTTGAAATTCAGAAATATCACAATAACATCGATAAAATTTACCAATTTTTAAAACTTGCGGAAAACTTTCCAGGTGACCCTCTTTTTTTAACGAAATGATTGAGCTATATGGCTGATAGATGATCGAAACATGATAGAAAAGAATACCATACATGTATTCTATAAACTGGCTATTTTATTTATATACCTTTTTTTCTCAACACAGTCTGGTTTTATTCTAGTTTCATTTAATAACAGTTAGTACATATAGATGAACCGACTATTTTGCAGTACATTCGTGAAAACAAAAATATCAAGCAAATGAGCTGGGACGGTTGATAGCTAAGAATTTGATATATACACGACACTTCTCTACTTGTCCCGTAAAAACAAATTATGTTTTTGGACGATTGCCCATTTTGACTTACGTTAAATTTTCCAGAACGGTGAACTACTTACACAGAGGAATTCTTTATTAGCGAATTATGAGGGTCAGGGACAAATACGTGAATTAAACAAGTTCGCAGTGCATGAGTAATAGCAGTAACATTTTAAAGAAAATTATTTTTGTGATATATGTATGAAGTCGTGCTATGATATTGTCATAATTATTATAAATTGTTTTTGAGTTTTTAATCTTTGTCATTAAAATATGCTTGGCTAGTTATGTATTCCTATTAATATCATCATCATTTTTGCTACGGTCCTAATAGAGCCTTGACTTTCCTAAGCCTTTTTCTCCATTCAGTCCTATTCTTTGCAGCAACCTGGGTCTACCTCGTCGTCTGGTTCTCTCGGGCCTTGTCAATAGAGTACATCTTACAGGGTAGGTTTCATTTGCTCTGGCTAGATGTACTGCCCACTGTAGGATTTATTTGGCTTGGGCTATTTCCTTTTATTTATTTTTGTAACACGACAAACGATGGACAGTGTTTAAGACACATAATATGAACGAGGCCGCGTTGCTCAGAGTCGGGAGAGATGTTGGGGTGGTCCTTACGACATTCCCACTAGTACACAAGCAAAAATAAAATTGAAGAGAAGGAAAAAAATTATAAGATGATAGCTACTAAAGCTAAACCAGAAATATTGTATAATAAATAAAAGGAAGAAAACAAATTATAAACAATTTTTCAAAAAATGCACCACCGAATTCTTTTTTATAGCTTCTTAGAATTGGAGAAAAGTCCACCTCTAGTAGTTGCTGGGTGAATTGAGTAGCTCTGTAACTATCAGTGCTGGTTCTAAGCCCGGATAAAGGCGTTTGCGTCAGGAAGAGCATCCGGCAGTAAACTTGCTGAAACCATGGAAAGAAGGAATATGGAAAATAGTTTAGAGGCTAGGGCGTTCCCCGTAAGCGACGTGCAACTGAGGCTTCGCCTGACCCCTGCGAAAAGTAAGCTAGAGCTACCCCCTAGATGACTGAAGGGGCCAAACAAGCTAGTCCTGTTGTAACTCTCAACGTCGGAAGCATGACTGGTAAAGGAAGAGAGCTCGCCGATTTCATGCAGATAAGGATTGGTCTACTTTGTGTGCCGGAAACTCGTTGCAAAGGTAATAAGTCGAGAAATCTTGGAGATGGATGCAAGTTAATATATAGTAAGTAGTTCGAACAGTCACGGCAGAAATGGAGTAGGTATTATTTTGAACAACGAATGGAAGGAACATCTTGTAAGGATAACCAGAAGAAATGATAGAATAATGAGTGTCCAAGTGAATACAGGCAATACCGACGTGAACATCATATGTGCCTACGCCCCACAGGTAGGGTGTGAAAAACAGGAAAGGAAGAATTTTGGAGGACCCTTGGTTGCGAGATGCTCGAGATTCCTGTAGACGAAAAGTGTTTTATTGGAGGGGATTTGAATGGACATATTGGTACAGAAAGAGCGGGAATAGAAAGAGTTAATGGAGGTTTGGGGATGGGAAGAAATAATGAAGCAAATAGTGTGATTGACTTTGCAGTGGCATGGGATTTGGCTGTCATTAATACGTTCTTTATGAAGACTGAAGACCAGTTTTTTACCTATAGTAGCGGGAAAAGGAAGAGTCAGATAGATTTTGTGCTGTGTAGAAGTCAGCTAGAAGAGGTTACGAAGTGTTAAGTGATAAAAGGTGAATATGTAGCTAGTCAACACCGACCGGTGATAGTGGACACGGATATAAAGGTGAGACGGAAAGGAAAGCAAATAGGACACCAGAAAGTAAAGCGGTGGAAGTTAAAGGATAAGAATTTGACGATGAAAAGGTTATAAAGCATTGCTAAATCAAGGGATAAGTCATCAAAGGACTTGACCACGTGCGGCAGATTAATAGTGCGGATGGAAGAGTGTTAAGAACCGATGTTGAAATAAAGCAAATATGCTAAATAAAGAAAACCAGAGGAGAGACCAAGGATGCGAGATCCCAAATGAGAATGTAATACTGAGGATAGCTAGAGATGAAGTTGTCGAGGCGTTAAATAGGACGAACAACGGTTAGGAGTAGGACCTGATGGAATATCTGTGGAGATTTGGAAGGCTCTAAGAGAGGAAGGGGTTGATATTTTGTGGTAAATGATGAGTAGGATATATGAGAAAGAAAGGACGCCAATGCATGAAGAGAGAGTGTGATGGTATCATTGTATAAAGATAAAGGGGACATTCAGGACTGTAAGAACTATAGAGAGATAAAGTGAATGTCGCACACAATGAAAATTTGGGAGAGAACTTTAGAGCAAAGGTAAGGAGAGAGACATCGATAGAAGAAGAACAGTTTGGGTTTATGCCAGGAAGGAGTACAATGTACTACAAAATATAGTTACATTTGATATCTATAGATCTTGAGAAGGCGTACGACACATCCTAGACAAGATCTATGGAGATGTATGAGAGAGAAATGGGTTTCTGAGAATTACGTAAGGCTCGTGGAGGATATGTATGAGGTAGGGTACACCAAATTAAGGGCTTCTGTGTTGCAGAAGGGCTATTGAAGAGGGAGGACTTAAAAGGTGAGTAGGTCGAAAACGGAGTATATGTGCTTGGGAGGAAGAGAAATGGTTTACACAACCTTCTAATATATTAGCTTTTGAAGCTTGGCATCTTACTTCATTTTACGTATTGCTTTAGCTAGATATCTGCCCACATAATTAACATTCATTCTTTGTTCTATTACTTTACCGTCAAATTCCAATTTATAGCGTATCTGTTATTTAGAAGTGGTCAGCTATTTTGTTTATTTAAGTGCTATTACTATATTCAGATTTTTACCCTTTGCGTTAAAACGGATTAGGTATTTGAAGATTGTTTTCATTCTCCGCTACCAGATCAACATTTTCTTCATAACATAGTATTTTTACGTACGCATTCTCCATTTTATATCCTTTTCTTTTGTGCATTTTCATTATTACTTCATCCATAATGATATTAAATATTAATGGGTTTGCGTCTTGTCTAATATTACTGTATACTTTAATGGGTATTGGAAATTCACCGTTTACTCGTGCTTTAATTGCGTTTTCTATATAAACGCTTTGATTGTTCTAATTAAGTTTTCCGGAATTTCCTGTTGCGTAACAGGAAATGTTCAATAACATCCTCCAGCTGATTTATATCAAAAGCTTTCCGCAAGTCTCCGACACACAGGAATGCTGGTGTATTATATTCGAAAGATTTTTTAATACTCGTCGCATATTAAATGCACCGCCTTTACATAATTTTTCAGCTCTAAATCCTTGTTCTTCTTCTGGTAATGTTGTGAATGTATTTATTATGTTAGTTATCATTTTCTTGGTCAGTTTCGGTGGTTCAGTAAATTTATGCATCTATAATTGAAAGAATGCTATGTGTTTCATATTTTAACCTTGTTTAGGCTTTTGCCTCTTCAAGGAGGGATGCTCCATTTTTTTGTGTGGAGCCAGGGAATGTGGTAAACGTCAGGGCGATATGCATATGGTGATTTTTGGTGGTGGAGCACTAAAAAGCTGGAGTTTAGGTGACGTTTGTGTTAAGGAGCGCACAAGAGGAATTGTTGGTAAGCCTGACAAGCCAAGAGGAGAGTTGATTGATTCTAAAACGTCGAAATACTCATCAGGAAATTCGTTTTCATTTCAGTGTTATTTAGACTAGATGTTCGGGAATCCTGGTGAGTATTTGCCTTCGGCGGTGGCAAGGAGCTTTAAGTGTTTGCTTGGCTCGGTTGTTTGAACCAGCTATTGTGCGGAGGACATATATCTCTTGCTGAGGGTTCGGATTCTGTCCTTAATTGATGTTATGTTTGCTACTTGGTGGATGAGTGCTGACGGGTAGTCTCTGCGCTTCCTCATGCAGAATCTGAGTATTTTTCTTTCTGTGGCCATAATGGTATTCATTTGACGGGTGTTAAGCTACGCATGCCGTATATTCGATTATTGGTCTTATACAAGTTTTATAGATGTGCCATAGTGTTTTATTTGACGTGTTGCCCAGTTTAATAGACAACGCTGCCAGGAGTTTTTCCCTTTTTCTTACCCTGTCTACGGTGTTTTGTATGTCGGTTGAGTTCCAGTTGAGAGTCCTATTAAAATGAACTCCCAAATAGGACACCTAGTTTCTGATCTCAAGGTTTTCTTCTAGCAGAGTTATGCGGCCCCGAGCATTACGGCAGTGGGGGAGATTTAAATAATATTAATTGAGTTTTGGAGGCGATAATAGTAACTTCCCATCTGTTTAGGTAATTTTGAGCTCTATCGATACATACATTTGTCCCAGTGTAGCCCTATGTGGGCCTGGCGTGAGGAGGGCACTGTCGCCACCATATAGCAATAGGGATTCCGATCTAACTTGAGGGCGAGGAATGCCACTGTTGTAGACTGTGTACAGTATTGGAGCTAGAATTGAGCCATGCGGTACTCCAGCTTGAGTCTCCTCTTAAGGATACTCTTGTAGACTTTGCGTAGGGTGCTTAATAACGAAATAGGTCTATATGATTCAGGGTTGGTTGGGGGTTTCCCTGGTTTGGGAATCATGACTGTGTTGGCCACCTTCCATGAGATTTGAAAGTAGCTCAGCGTGAGACATGCATTGATTATATTGGTGAGTATCGGGATTATATTCTCTGAAAGATTTTTTAGGCATCTTCTGTGGATACCATCAGGGCCAGGAGATGTGTTTTTACCTAAGTTACACATCTGCCTGACGGTGTCCTCAGTCACAGGGACTAACATCGGATGAGGATGGGGCCCCATGTGTTCGGCTACCCTTTTGGATGTTTGGTTGAAGTTGGGCTTATTTGGGAACACGAGTGCGGCTGGAGTGTGTTTTTGAAGGCTTCGGCCTTATCTTAAGGATTGTTGCGAATGATGTCGTTGACTTTGAGATGTGACCGTGGTTGACATTTTTGCTTTGTTAGGCTTTTGAATTGGTTCTAGAATTTTGAACCCTCTCAGGTTTTTGTTTCAGCTTGTTTACTTTAATAATGCTGCTTAACTGCTTTCTTAAATATAAGCACTGCTATACTTACTTTCCAACTGTTTGGGACTCTGTGATGTTCGAGGATCTTTTACAATAATTTGTGGTTCCCTCTACCACACCGCCATATTTTAGCAGTGCATTGGGAATTTTAAATATCACTTGTGAATTACCTACTGTTTTTTTTTAACTGGCGTAGTGCTATACTGACTTCCTCAATCTTACTATTTACGTCCTTATTTAATTGGATTATTATTATTCTTAAGTCTGCTAAATTTAGTGGTTTAGTTTTGTATACTACACTTTAACATATTTTTGTAAGAGGATCCGGTGATCGGGCTTGCCATAAGAAAAAGAGACTAACAATCCCTGCCCAAACATTGCATTGCTTTTCAATGCATTGAGAGTTCTTCTCGAATCCAGTAATGGTTACTTTTACAATTTTTCTATTAAAATCGTCTTCAATGGTTAACATTTAATATTACTGGTTCTGAAACTATTTCCTTGCGGCATACTTTACATTGATATCTTTTATAGATGGGATCAAACCACAATTAATTGTAATAATAATTACATTTTTCTTTTTTGCGTTTCAGCAAATTCTCAAATCAAAATTTTGAAAATGATCCCTAACCTATAAAAATGTTGTTTATACCTATCGGTAGTTAAGAATATAAATTTTCCAGTGACTTACTTGGTCTTGGTCTTTTATGCCATCTTTACACTTTTGGTGCTAAATGTTCTGAAGGATGTTATTATACCCTCGGTTGATATTAAATTCTGATCTTACTGTGGTTATGTTTTATGTTCCTGTTGATTATAGATATATAGAGTATATGTAACCAGATCTTGTTGCAATCTAGTGATGTGTTTGCTGTACAATTTGCTTCATTTAATAGGATGAGGGCTGCTTACTTAATTTTCTTCTATGTAATCAAATATTTTATACTATTTATATTACTATTTTACACTTACAAAACATTAAGTTAGGAAGATACGGGCATACAAATAGATGGATAAAATTTAACAATCTTTTATTTGCTGATCAAAGATTATTAATTACAGACAATCTAGGTGAAGTCGACGAAATGTTATAACTCCAAAGCGCTACACAGGGGTCTACACATAAACTCAAACAAGATAAAAGTAATGTCAAATTGGGTCTTTATCGAAAGTGTTTATATTAATGAAAGAGAAATAGAACTGATCTAGAAATGTACCTTCCTAACACATGCAGTAGGACTAGGTAAAGAAAACCAAACGCCATTTTAGCAATTTTAACAAGGTATATGTCAAAAGAAAGCCCTCAATTAGGGCAATAATTTGCATCTTCAATTTTGCCACTGAGTGGTTCCCGAGATAAAAAAGTTCCTAATCTAAAAAAGTAGAATATAAGTTGAACATAATTTTTCTTTGCCAAGTATGGCAGCTCAATATTTAGAGGTATAATTCTCGCTTTGAGTGAGAGAAGTCCCGGGTTCAGCAAATGTTTTAAAATTTTATTGATTGTCATTCAACAACAAAACATTATTTCAAATATTTTTAACATCGTAAATAAATTCAGTGATTTATTGATTAATTTTGAAATAATCAGATAAAAACAACAATAAAATACTTGGAAATACAGTAAAAAATAATTAAGTTTTAATCAAACAATAACAAACCTTAAAATATGAACATTCATAGTAAATGTCTTAATACTTTGATATTCTTACCTCACAAATTCACGAAAAACAAATAATACCAATCGCACAGAATGAATGTTCATAACTTAGACTTCGGCAAATATGCAAATAAAAATGTAGAAAATATGCGCATAAATATGCACGTGTTTACCCGAAAATATGCAAATATTTTACAAAATATGCATACAAATAAATAAAAAAATCGTAAAAAGTAACAATTTTATTTAAAAAAAAAGTGTACATAACTAAATATTTCCTACTATTCATTAAGATTTACATTTAGTTTAAGTAACTACATCATTTTTAAGTATGAATAAACTTATTTAGAATTATGGTAACAATAAATGACCAAGTGGTGTTCAAAATTTTCTAACAAAAATTTGTGGCTTCTGAGTACATATATTTATATATGGAAAAACTTCGTTCAACATCAACTGATGTAACGGGAGCATTTTTCAAACTAACCAAAACATTTGGTTCTAAATTAATTGTTTCCGAAATATTTCCAGCTAGAACACTGACTACTTCAGAAAGAATATGGTAACCTTTATTTTTTTCCATAGTAGCTTCAAATTTTTTTAAAATATCTTTTCCAATATTACCTCTAACGTTCCGACAACATGACGCAAATTCTTTTATTAATGCTGTACTTTCGAACAATGACAGTTTTGGTGATTCTAACTGAGTAATTGTTTTTTGAACAAAACTAAAATTTGATTTTATAAATGAAAGTTCTTGTTGAAGCAAGTTACTCTGAAAAGTTTGTTTAGAATCCAAAAGAGATTGGGAACTTTCATCTGTTAACGTATCAATTATGTTCTTTATTTTAACAAAATGATCTGCATAAAAATTAGCTGCTTCTAACCATGTTCCCCATCGCGTTAAAATAGGTTGTGGTGGAAGAGGAATGTTAGGTAGCATTTCTTTATAAAGTTGAATTCTTATAGGAGATTTAAGAAATACTTTTTTGACACTGGATATCATGGTATTTACATGAGGAAACTTTTTTCGTATTTCCTCTGCAACTCTGTTTAATCCATGCGCTACACAAGTAACATGTATTAAATCTGGGAAAAATATTTTTAAATTTTGTCCTGCTTTCACCATATAAGGAGCAGCATCCGATAAAATAAGCAGTAATTTATTAGAAGGAATAGTTGTCGGAAGAAAAAAAGTTGCTAATGTTTCTTGTATAAAACGCGAAATTGTTAAAGCATTTGTTTTCTCAAGTTGCTGGCATGAAATAAGATGAGATTTTGGTAAGGTATCTTCTTTAAGAACACCAATCAATAAATGAGCAATATACTTTCCTGAGGAATCAGTGGTTTCGTCTACAGATATGTAAAAGTAATTATCTGCAATTTCTTGCAGCCATGTTTAAACTTTGAAGAATAGGGGCCGTATTAATTTCATCAAATTGCAAAAAGGCAAACTGTGTCTGTCTATATTTATCTCATCGATTGGGATCAAAATGTAAAAAAAAACATTTCAACGTAATCCGTGTATGACCCTTTTCATGAAATTATAAAATGATCATTTTAAAAAAAGGTGTGATTTTTATAAATTTAAATCGACAGTATCCCCCTGTCTTAAAATTTTATTATGAAGTTATATTTTTATCTTCATTATTAACATCTCATTAAATTCAATGCCAGATTTTTTGGTTTATTTCTTTTTGTGATGATAAGAAAAATAAAGTAAACTATTTTTATATTTCCGCTTACGTTTATAGCTCGTAGTTTGTAAATAGAATTTGGTATTACGGAAATCGTCTTTTTAAAACTAAAAAGTTAAAATTAGAATAATAAAATTCTACGCGGCTTCAAAGAATGAAATTACTATTTATACATTAAATACCCATAAATAAAATTTAAAACCTATTTTTAAAATGAAATGTTTAGAATAATAATTATTTTAGTTAAATACAAAAGAGTTATATAATGGAAAAATATTTCTTCAGATTCTTTCTGTCTATGGTTCGAAATCATCATCACTTCCTTTTAAGGACATAGACGCAAAATGTCGCCTGTTAAAATGTTTAACGTATTTTAAATGTATTCATTTTTTTTTTCGAATCCTGAGAACACTGATAAATATCTTTGAAAAATTTAAACGCAGAATGAAAGATTGCATTATTACCGAGAGCCGAAAGTCCCTTAGAATAACCAAACAGTTTCTTATGAATGAGATATTTGAAATTAAAAGTCACACTAAATTTTATCTTTTCGTTTCAACCCTGTAACTTATTAAAATAAACATTATAGAAGTTTTCAGGGACTTTCGGCCCTCCGTAATAACGTAATCTTATATTCTGCGTTTAAATTTTTCAAATATACTTATTAGTTTCCTTAGGACTCGAAAAAAATGAATGCATTTAAAACACATTGAACATTTTGACAAGCGACTTTTTGCGCCTGTGCCCTTAACATTATTAGCCGCACTTCTAAAGAGTTCTAAGCTGCAATCAAACCAGTCAAATTTCTCAGCTAGGGCATCCTACTTCTGCCGGAGTTTCTCCTTTATTTTATCTTCCTTTGCGTAATCAATCTAAGTAACACATTATTCTCCTTTCGCACTATTTAACCGAAATATTGGAAGTTTCCTAATGTTTGGTCTTATGCTCTCACATTCTTTGTTTACTCTGTGTAATACTTCTACGTTCGTTATTTTGTCTGTTCTTGATATTCTCTGCATTTTACTTAGTAGGTATCAGATCTCAAAGAAATTTGATTTTTTTTTAAATTTCAGATTGCTTTATTGTCCATATTTCCAAGTCACATAGCACTGTGGAAACTAGATAGAGTTTCATCATTATTAGGTTAGGTTTAGTCCAACGAACCTGGGAGTTAATTCGATTCGATTCCAGTGCCTTTAATGCCGCCTGGCTATCCGATATTATTTTTATAAATCTGTCCCTGCAGTTCCTTTTTAATAGTTCCTGCAGGCAGATCTCTACAGCATAAATTTTCGATTGGAAGATGGAGAAGTGATTACATAGACTTTTATTAATGCTTAGTCTTTGTTTTCTTCCGTATACTCCAGCTCCAACCTCTTCATCCGTTTTAGAGGCGTCTGTATACCAGTATTTATCCGCTGTTACGAGATTATTTTATTCGACTCACATTCGTTCCTTCCTGGAAAGACGAAGGTAAATGGCTTGTTGAAATTATATTTAGGTTGCATTGCATCTGGTAGTCTGGCGTCTTATCCCTCTTCTGTATGCTCCTACCTTCGCCTCCTTCTCTATCACATATGTAATGAAGGGAGGTCAAGTATGACCTCCATTGAGGCGGTTGGGGTAGTCAACATCGCTCCTGTTATGATTAAGCGTGCTTGCTGTTGAAGCTTATTCAGCTTCTCTCTGATGATCTTTTGTTGTCATTTTGATCACCATACTATACTTCATTCAAAACCAAGATACACTCGAGTTCACACCCATCGATGGGTGTATCGTGACGTTGCAGCTTGTCATTGGTTAGAAATTAATTTCTAACGAATGACATTTAATTAATTTCGAGTTATCTTGGTTTTGAATGAAATATAGTGCGCCATAGGTAATAATAGGTTTGACTACACGACTACAGTCATAGCCAGTGCATCTGTTTGAGTTCCATACCTCATGATTTTCCACACATCCTTCGATATGTTCAAACGGAAAGCTTTGCTTTGTTGGATATTCATTACAGATATTCTGTTTGTTCTATATTAAGTAACACCTTCCATGTGTTTGTACGTTTAGCCAGTTGGCCGCCATTAACCTAACTTAAGGCCTCTGTGTCATGCCGCCATGTTTTATTCTTTATGTCTTCATATTCTATTCGTTAAATCCTAACACGTAACACAGCCCTGAATATTACAAACGTAAGTGGGAACTATCTACTAATGTCATTTAAAAATGACAGAAGAGTTGAAACAAGAATAATTGATGTGACAGATGGTTTAACAAAGAACACATTATAGCCTAAAAGAAGAAGAGGAAAAGAAGACAACTGAAGTGACAGACGACATTTTGACAGATAAGAAAGAAGAACTGTAACAGATGAAAAAAGCGTACGGCCTGACATAAGAAATAAGAAAAGAAAGCCGCCAAAAAGAAGAAGAGGACGACCAGACAAATAAGAAAGAAGAATATCTGACAGCCAAAAAAAACGAATGAACAGACGGAAATAAGACGAATTTACAGACGGAAAATAAGAAGGATTGACAGTTGAAATGACAGCTAACGGCCGCGGAGCAGAAGATTTGACAGACAAAAAGATGAACTGTGACAGCCGAAGAGACGAAATTGGTCATTTTGGAGGGCGGGACTTGCGATTTCAGTGGGCGGGACTTGAGTGTGGTATGTGATGCCAGTGAGTAGGGCTTGTGATGTTAGCGAGTCGGCTTATGCCGTCAGTGGGTAGGACTTGTGGCGTCAGAGTTATAGTGGAGAGGGTGTCCCAAGTAGCCCATTATTTTAAAAAATTGTAAATGTCTATAGAAACCCCTCAATTTTTAAATATAAATGTGCGCTTTTTAAAGATAATACGTGATTCACGCAAGTCTAGCATTGTCCATATTTTAATAGAACACCCTATATATATATATATATATATATATATATATATATATATATATATATATATATATATATATATATATATATATATATATATATACAAAACCACCAGTTTATTAGGGCTGCAGTCAGAAGGTTGGCCAAGATGTTAGAGAAATACTCTTTTGACTTTTTGTCGAGCTTTCGGAATGGTTTTATTCCTTTTTCAAGACGCTTTAATATATATAAAAAAAATGTGTAAATATACAAAATATCACAATTTGTCAGTGCAACTTACTAGTCGTTGAAATTATTTAAAATAAACTTTGACACTCAACATTAAAAACACAAATATAAAATATAATAATGGACAATACATTCTAAAAATTTTGGTCAGGATAGTAAAACTTAGTTTATTTCATGACATATTTTGATAGTATGTTTTAAGTCTGATACATAGAGAACAGAAAGAAAAAACAATGTGATTAAAGTGTAATTAGTTGTTCTTAATATTGTATTTATTTTTTTCAAGAAGCAAGAGGCCCATATTTGGGTAGTTTTGATTTTTAATTATTAACCTGTCTTAATGGTATGCAACCAGTTATGCATACAAGAATATTTAGAAGTTAATATGTATTTTATTTTTGATGTTTTTTTTTTCCAGTAAATAATAAATGTTGCTCAATTTATCTATGTCAGACTTTTTAATAATGCAAGATGTACTGGATTTTATGAAACACATTTCCAAGAAAACACGTTTTGCATGGTTTTTTTCTTTTGCCTAAATACAGGAATCCTCGAAAAAAATCGAATCCTAAAAAAATTTTTAGAATGTATTGTCCATTATTATATTTTATATTTGTGTTTTTAAAGTTGAGTGTCAAACTTTTAAATAATCTCAACGACTAGTAAGTTGCACTGACAAATTGTGATATTTTGTAAAAATTTACAAATTTTATATATATATATATATATATATATATATATATATTACAGTGTCTTGAAAAAGGAATAAAACCATTCCGAAAGCTCGACAAAAAGTCAAAAGAGTGTTTCTCTAACATCTCGGCCAACATTCTCCTGACTTTCCTCACTCACTACACCCCTGACTTTCCTCAAATGCATTTTATACTTGTATAATTTAAATCTATTCTTGTTGTTTCTTCCTACGTCAAAGGTTGAAAGTAAATTTCCCTATCAGACAATGTTGATCAATATCTACCATTCATTAGTTTTTCACTATTATTATACTATTGTTGTGAATTTATTAAAAGGTTCAATATTTATAACACTTACGGATTTAATTTATTTCTTTATTTATATTAACTTATCTGACAATAATTTATTATATCCGTACGTAACAAATTCGCGAGCGCGGGTGTTGAGAATTAACTAACTGTTTTCAAAATAAAAGTTCCCTCATATTTATACGAAAACAGCTGCTCTAGAATCCCATGGATTTTGACCTCAATTGACCTGGTTTCGCCTCGAATGGACAGGCCTAATTCCGGAAGATTCGAATGGAACCAGTTTTTTTTATTACTTGGAGTTTATGCCAGCTATTCGAAAGGTCTCGTATAATCTAAAACAGAACAGCATTAGTCATAATATAATACGGTTATTTTAGGCCAGGATAATTATCGTAACATTGCCCCCCTCTTAAAAGATGGTTCCTCCTGGAACCTTGTCGGGACTGGAACCGGAACTGTATGCTGGTATCGGCAACTGGACCCTCTTTTACAACTTCCAGTTGTATAAAAATGACAAGGGACGGTTTTCTCTCCGCACCAGTAACTATGCGGATTGCAACAGACTAACACCTGGACTTCGGTGTCTTTAAAGATCTCCTCCACCATATTTCGGATGACCCTCCAATCTAATCGGCGGCACTCCAACTTTGGCATGGCTAACTTTTGCACGTCGGACTCTAGTACGTGCTCTCTCAATTGAAGTAAGGCTTCCCACACATCTCGGTAGGTAGGTTGGTCACGGGCAGTGTCTTTTGTTACCAGGTAGAAAAGGTAACGTGATGCATCTTGGAGTTTCAAGGTCTTACCGGGAGCTGGCACCTGGCACCTGGCATTGAAGTTCTGCAACTCGACCAAACTTCCTTCGAAAGACGGATGCCAACCCTGGTGCGTCTTTGATACTGGCCGGGATGGTAAGGGCCAGCGAGTAGTCATCGGGGAGCGCGAGTAGATCTTGCTTTTCTTCAGTGGTAACACCATGTCTTGCTTTACCGGTACCTCCATAGGCACCCATGAATTCCTCAAACGTGAGGTCAGACACGTCTTGGACTTGGTTTACTTCCACTTCTTCATCTACGTCGTGGTCACCTTCGAAAGACGCCAGCCGGTTATGGTGTACTAACATCGGCTTTCCCCTCGGAATCTTGCTTATTCGGTAGATGACATCGTTGATCTTCTCCATGATGAGGTATGGACCTTCCCAAAACTGCTGCAATTTGGGAGAACAACCTTTTCGCTTCTTGGGATTATACAGCCATACTTTGTCGTTCTTCTTAAAGCAACCCTTTTCGGCTTGTGTATCGTACCGTTTCTTCATTCGGTCGCTAGCGATCTGAAGGTGGGAACGGACCAACTCATGTACATCGTCCATTCTTCTTCGTAATTCGATCACATAATCTTCACCTGCTACATCTTCTCCAGGTCGACACCCAAATTCTAGATCACAAGGTAGTCGCATTTCGCGTCCGAATAGGACTCTGGCTGGTGTCTGGCCCGTTGATTCGTTAACAGCAGATCTGTAGGCCATTGTGAAGAACGGAAGGTATTGGTCCCAGTCTCGCTGATGATCGGACACCATCTTTGTCAAATACTTGCCAACTGTCCTATTCATTCGTTCTACCATACCATCCGATTGCGGATGATACGCGGTAGTTCTTGTTTTCTTCATGCCTAGTCTATCACATATTCCTTGGAATAGATCACTTTCGAAGTTCCTGCCTTGGTCACTATGGATCTCCAAAGGCACTCCAAATCGGCTGATATATTCTTGGATCAACTTATCTGCAACGGTGGCGGCCTTCTGGTCTGGAAGTGCGTAAATCTCGACCCACTTAGTGAAGTAATCCATTACTACCAACATGTACTTGCCCCCATTTTCACTTTCTGGAAATGGCCCTGCAATGTCCAAAGCTATTCTTTCAAACGGGCTTCCAACATTATATTGTCTCATAGGAGCTCTCCTTTTCCGGTGAGGCCCGTTACTCGTAGCACAAATAGTACATTTCTTACACCAGTCTTTTACGTCGTCGGAACTGTTCATCCAATAAAACCGTTCCCGAATTCGCTGAAGGGTTTTCCTTACACCAAAATGCCCTCCCGATGGACTGTCGTGTAACTGACGAAGTACTTCGGCTATTCTGCTCTTTGGGATCACCAACTGTCTTCTCTTCTCTGAACCGTCATCATTTTCCAGGACTCGTTTAAGCAAGCCATCTTCGATGATAAATGAGTCCCACTGGGTCCAATACGTCTTAACTACTGAGCATAGGTTTGATATTTCCTGCCAAGGTGGTCGACGGTTTTCCTCTTTCCATTTTCGGATTTTCTGTATAACTGGATCTCTCTCTTGTTCTTCCCTTATCTTAGTAGGCGTCCAGTCGTCGTTGACAATCGTCGTTCTTAGCACTGCTGCTTCGTTGGATTCCTTTTTGTTGCAGTGGGGACACTCTGCTGGGCATGGCCTTCTGGAAAGAGAATCAGCGTTTCTGTGGCTAACTCCGGCTCGGTGCTCAATCTTAAAATCGTATTCTTGGAGTCGTTCGATCCACCTGGCTATCTGACCCTCTGGATTCTTAAACTGCATCAACCACTTAAGGGCGGCATGGTCGGTTCGGATTAAAAACTTCCTTCCATAGAGGTATTGATAGAAGTGCTCTACTGATTTCACTACTGCCAGAAGTTCTCTTCTCGTGACGCAATAATTCCGCTCAGGTTTTGAAAGGACTTTACTAAAATATCCGAGGACTCGTTCCTGTCCTCCTTGAATCTGAGACAGCACTCCTCCAATTCCCACGTTACTTGGTATTCTCTTGCTTCCTCTGTAAGTCGCGTTAATGGCTTAGCGATATCTGCAAACTTCTTAATAAACCTCCGGTAGTAAGTACATAGTCCAAGAAAACTTCTCACTTGATGTTTGTCAGTTGGTTTTGGCCATTCCTTAATGGAATCGATTTTTCCCTTATCCACGGCCACTCCTTCTTTACTGACTATATGACCCAGATAATTGACTTTACCTTGAAATAGCTGGCACTTCTTGGGGTTTAGCATCAATTGGGCAGCTTTAAGTCGATTAAAAACGTTTTCTAAATTCCTCAAATGATCTTCGAATGTCTCCCCCAAGACGATTATGTCATCTAAATAAACCAGGCATGTTTTCCAAGATAACCCTCTCAACACATTTTCCATAAGCCTCTCAAATGTCGCAGGAGCATTACAAAGTCCAAATGGCATAACGTTGAATTGCCACAATCCAGATCCTGTGGTGAAGGCTGTCTTTTCTTTATCGACTGGGTCCATTTCTACCTGCCAGTATCCAGACTTCAAATCTAAAGTAGAAAACAATTTACTTCCAGCCAATGTGTCCAATGTGTCATCGATCCGAGGCAGAGGATAACTATCTTTCTTGGTAACGTTGTTCAGCAAACGGTAATCCACACAGAACCTCGTCGTTCCGTCTTTCTTCTTAACCAGGACCACCGGAGAGACCCATGGACTCGTAGAAGGTTCTATCACCCCGTCTTTCTTCATTTCCTGAACAATCGTTTCAGCTTCCTCTCTCTTCGCCTGTGGTAATCGTCGAGCTGTTTGACGAATTGGCTTAGCATTACCAGTATCAATTTTATGCTTAACAACGGTAGTTCTTCCCGTCTTTCCTCCTTTCGGTACGAAAATATCACGATACTGCCGAAGAAATTCCCTTAATTTCCTTTTCTCCATCTGATTTAGAGACTGTCCTGCAACTGCAACCATTTGGTCGAATTTGTCGTTGGAATTATCAGATGTTGTCGCCTGACGAATTATGGATGTCACAGGTACACAAGTTCCTACTTTTGTCTCTTTCTTTATGGTCACTGGGTAGTCGTTGACATTGATAAGTCTCACAGGAATTTCTTTAGCCGAAGTCACAAATTCCTTTCCAATTATGATTCCACGGCCAACCTCATCGTCGTGGTTCCAAGGCTCCATCATAACAGGTCTCCCTTCGTCTACAATTCCCTGTAGTCGCGCTACTATGATCGTTTCGCTTCTCGCAGGCACGACTGTATCTTCTGTAATGGCTGCTTGCACAGTGTTGTCATTATGTGGATGGAGAAATACCTCCTCGTTGCCAACTTTGATTACCTTATTCTTAAAATCCAATTGGAATCCATGCATATTCATTACGTCCATTCCTAATATAACATCCTCTTCGATGTCAGCAACTATAACAGTATGGACAAACTTTTCTGCCCCAATTCCCAATTGTACCTGGATTTCTCCATGAATGTTGGCATTTTCACCTGTAGCGGTCCGAAGTCGTAACCTCGTTGGTAACAGTTTCTTTCGGCTGTTTATAACTGTCGGGCGTATAATGGTTCTGGTCGCTCCGGTATCCACCAACAACGTATGCTTTTTACCATTTATGTCTCCATCTACATATACACTATCTTCACGACATTTCAAAGAAGCTATTAGTATGAGAGGGTCTTTGGAAAAGTTTTGGGTCGAAGCTGCCCCCCTAAGGCTGACCCGTTCTAGTTTTCCTGATGGTGAGTTTCTTGATTTGCGTCGTACCTAGGGTGCTTACAGGAGCTTCGTACGTGTCCTATTTCGCCACAATTCCAGCATCTGATGGTCTTCGTTTTCTTGTATGTCATGCTTTTTATCATATTAACGAGCTGGTCAAGTTTATCTTCATCTCCTTCCTCTTTTACAGTTCTAACTTTACTGTACCCGCCAGAGGCCTGCGTAGCTGACTCGTATTCGAGGGCGGCGGATAAGACATCAACCAGCGTTTTGTGACGAGCTAATCGCAGTGTTCTCTGCATTTCATGATCACGAAGACCATCAATAAACGTTTGAACGGCCAATTTTTCCATCATGTCTTCGGGAGCTGTTGGATAAGCATATCGTACTAATCTGGCAATATCTACCTCATATTCTTGAAGAGCCTCATCTTTCTTCTGTCTACGATTTTTAAGCTGTGACTGATATACATGCTCCAAATGTTCGTGGCCATATCGCATATTTAACCTCTTCTTCAGTTGTTCGAAATCATCGGTCTCCTCTACGGCTATGGTCTGAAGCACATCTAAGGCATCTCCTCGAAGAGCGATAGTCAGGTTTACAGCCTTTTCTTTTTCAGACCATCCATTTGCTCTTGCGGCTGATTCGAACTGTTTCATGTAGTTGTTCCATGATGATTTTCCGTCGAAAGTTGGGACTTTCACATGGACAGAACCTCCACTTCCTTCAAATTTCGGTCGTGTTTCCAACTTAAATTTCGTCTCGTCTTCTTTTATCTCCACTGTAATCGGATTGTTACCTCTCTCTGCTGTCCCTGTTTCCTCCATCTTCCTTTCCATCTCTTTCCATATCTTTTCTTCGAAGGCCAACATATCGGCAGCAACTTGGTCTTTTAACGAAGACATTCTATCGTCGAGGGCAGACATCTCAGAAGTGACTTTAGAGATGTTAGCAGAAACTTTACTTTCCAGAGAAGAAATCTCGTTAGAAACTTTGTTTTCTAATGAAGCGATGTCGCCGGAAACTTTCGAAATCGACGAGATAACAGCAATATGCTTGTCTTCAAATATATAAGTTTCCGGATCCAAACCTTCTTCTTTTAAAGCCTTCTTTAGTCGTTGAACTAAATCAGCCTTTTTCCCGGTAGAAGCTAATTCCCTATCTTCAAGATGCCTTCTTAAATCCGTAACTGTGAGCTCATAAATCGTAGCCATGTTCACAATTTATTTTATATTCACTTGTATTATTATTATAAGTCTAATTTATGTTCGACCCCACACCTGACACCATTTGTTGTGAATTTATTAAAAGGTTCAATATTTATAACACTTACGGATTTAATTTATTTCTTTATTTATATTAACTTATCTGACAATAATTTATTATATCCGTACGTAACAAATTCGCGAGCGCGGGTGTTGAGAATTAACTAACTGTTTTCAAAATAAAAGTTCCCTCATATTTATACGAAAACAGCTGCTCTAGAATCCCATGGATTTTGACCTCAATTGACCTGGTTTCGCCTCGAATGGACAGGCCTAATTCCGGAAGATTCGAATGGAACCAGTTTTTTTTATTACTTGGAGTTTATGCCAGCTATTCGAAAGGTCTCGTATAATCTAAAACAGAACAGCATTAGTCATAATATAATACGGTTATTTTAGGCCAGGATAATTATCGTAACACTATGTTATATATACATTTTATATCAATAGTAACAAACACGTTATTTCTTTATAGAGGCTCCTGCGGATGAAAGAGAAGATTTATTCATTCAAAAACTTAGACAGTGCTGCGTGCTTTTTGACTTTGCGTCGGATCCCCTTTCTGACTTAAAATGGAAAGAAGTCAAAAGGACTGCACTTCAGGAAATGGTGGAGTATGTTACAACACAGAAGAGAGTGATAACCGATAACGTTTATGGAGAAGCTGTAAATATGGTAAGTGATTTATAAGAATTGGTTAAATTCTTTCTAATAGTAAAATAAGTTGTGCGAATATCAGACTAAACGTCCACAAATCCTTTAAAGTTATAATCAAAACAGGCGTAACCTATTTTTACACCTCTTTATAATGGTAAAATTACCAGTATGTGTACCAGAGTGCAATAGGTACAATTTACCGTTGACGCTCGAAATGAAGCACACGAACGTTAGCCGGGTATCCGAAAGCCAAGCCTTATTAGAACCACGAAACCAACTAACGCCACAAGGCAACAAAACAACTCCGTACCTTTGGCTCATGAATACCGTAACAGTCACCTCCTCGTGAGCAAACGACGCACAAATTTCGCGTACACTTATCGAGTAAATAAAGAAACGAACAGTTTTTAAACATAGATATCAACGGGGCTAATATCCATATTTTGTCTGGATTCTGACATGTGATCCGTTTTAAATGCATGAGTCGGTCGGTTTTAAAACGCACCCTTGAATTTGTTTAGGTACCATTTGTCTATTTGAACTTTTTCAGCAGCTGAATATTCATCATCATCGGTTCTACAACTTTAGGTGATCCTTGGCCGATTTTACTATTTTCCTCCACCGTTTCCGGTCTTGTGCAGTTGTCTCCCATGGTTATATCTTATATTTTGCGTAGATCAGTTGTTACTGCATTCTTCCATCTTTTTCTTGAGCTACCCTTCTACCATCCACCATCACTCGATCTTAGTACATGTTCCTCCCATTAGGTTTGCCTTGATGTAGCGTTTTATATTTTCATCTCCATAGAGTGTTCTTCTCCATTCCCATGTTGTCTTGCTTCTACAAGGCCCACTTTAAGTCCGTAGTATCTTCCGTTTCAATACCAGTAATTTTGTTGATTCACGCAGGTTCAGGTCCATATTTCTCTTCCATACGTTATTATGCGGCGAATTATGGTTTTATAAACTCATATTTATTTTTACAGATCTTAAGACTATTTTTGATTTAAGCACCGTCGCTAGGAAATAATTATTTCATATATTCTGGAAATATTATTTCACTGTTTCCTAGCTTCCACGTTTTTTTTTATAGCTGTTATGGTTGCTCCCAAGTATTTGAATACTTTAACGACTTAGAACTTATATTCGTTTATAGATAGATTTGTCTTATCCTCGTTGACCTAAGACCAATTTTCTTGGGCTCGTTTTCAAATAGTATTTCAAGTAGTATTTTGGATCCCTGGGCAGCAAAACTGTTTGTCAGGTATGACTGTACTTTCCTTGGAATATGCAATACTGCATATTCCAAGACGAATTTGAACAACAAGGGGACAAGAAGATCTCCTTGCCTAAAGACCAGTATCTATAATAAATTCTTATGATGTGGTGTTGCCAATTCTGATTCGTTCGGATGATTTATCCACGTACACCTATGCTAATCGTACTAGCTTTTTAGCGACTCCCATTTCTACCAAAACTTTCTACAATATGGAAAAACTTTTCCAAAACTAACCTAGGATAAAGAATTGATCTATAGTTGATCTTTCAAGTCTAAAGCTACACAATAGGTAATCGCCAATTGTAGCTTCTGCATAGGGAAGTAATCTTCTCAGTAATATTATAGACATTGCTTTATATGTTGTATTAACTAAAGAAATTCTTCTATAATTCCTACGAATGTGTTTATTTTCCTTTGTGTGGATGGGTACCCTATCACTTTCATCCCACTTCTTCGGCATTTCCTCTCATTATCAGTTACTACTTTTAATGGGAATAAGCCACTTATTAATAATATAAGGCTTATTCCCATTAAAAGTAGTAATTGCATTAGGATGCCACAAGAAAATAGTTTCTCTTTGTCAGACTTCGATTGTGAAACAATATATTTTCAGATGAAGTAATTCTCCTCCTTTTCGAAGAAATTGCACCTGAATGCCATCTGGATCAGGAGCTTTATGTTTTTTAGGGACAAAATTGCTCTCTTTACTTCGTTCAGCCTTGGTATTGATATCTCAGGTTCAGCTGACTGGTGGTGTCTTTGTTCACATGTCATTGTTAGCTTCTCGATATTTAACAGTTGCTTGAAGTATTCTCTCCATTGACGACTTATTTCCCCATCATCAGTACGTAATTGTCCTGTCTCATATTTTGTAAATCTTGGTTTGTTGACCCTGTTGCCTTTCATTACTTTAGTTCCCTCTAAAACTGCCGAGACTGACCGGTTCTTTGTTTCTCCTCAATTTGTATTTGTGTTTCTAAATATTGTTTTTTGTTTCTTAGGAGTTTTCTCGTTTGTGCTCTAATGTTATTGTAGTCTTCCCTGTTCTCTTCTGTAAGTCTTGTTACTAAGTCCAATCTTTTATTGTTTTTCTGGTGTAAGCTTCGTTTACACTCCTGGTCGAATCACTGTTTTTCTTCTTTCTCTCTTTCCCTATGGTTTTTGCTGCAGCACTTTCTATGATGTTTCATATATTTTGCTATTTTTGGTCTATGGCCAACTCTAAATTTGATACCTTCTCTTCCAGTGCCTGGAATTTGATTTGTATGTTTAATTGATATCATTATCAAGCAGATCGCGACTTTTAATCTCTCACCTGTTTCCTCATGGGCTTTGTTTTGACCACCTCGTGTGTAGCAACTTATTATTCCGTAAATAAAAATATATTTTTTCCTTTGAAAAAACAGTTTTTAAAATATTTAGGTGTTTATATTAATTGTCACTTAAAATGACATATAGTATGTAAAACTCTACTATATTTTCCATATCTCTGCAATATTCTTAATTTAACTTACTTAAAGACAGTAGCTTGTTCATTGAAGTGTCATGGGGCATGGGATTGCAGAATGTTTCTCATCAAACTAAACTTAAAATACTTCAAAGGAGGTTTTTGGAAAATAACACCAAAAAATTACGTTTATATTATTAGAACTTATTTATAGGCAAGCAGATATTTTTAAGATTCCAAAGTTATATTTGTTGAATATAATTTTGTTTACATGCAATAATAAACACTTACTAAAATCATTAGATCATACAACACCAGAAGAAAAGTTTCTTTTCTCCTCTTATCTTATGTATTCACACTGTAACTTTTGAAGATCTCAGTCAAATAAGAGGAGAAAAGAAACAAGGTAGATGTTAACTATTCCATATATTAGCGGAAACGTTTCGTTTTGTACTTACAAAACAGCATCAGTAGTCCAAATCTGCAAGAGTAACACTCTTTTAGAGCTCTTTAAATTAAAAGGGAAGTCCAAAAGTGACCTCTCATGTTGAGTGAAAGGAGATAATAATATAAAATGTGACTTACATGAACAGTAATACAATATCGATGGTAATTACAGCTACCAGTGTTACAAAGAATTGGTCATAAAATCAAAAATTCACGTAGTGTAATCGTATTGGTAAGATTTGAAGATTTAAACACAAATAATGACACCGACACACGAAGCACGTGTCTATTTTAAAGTTAAATTGAAAACCAATGCAGTTAAAAACACAAAAACATTTAATAGTAAAATTACCACATGATTATTAAAAAAGAAGCACTTAAAAGTGCATACCGGGAAAAATGATGACTTAAGACATGTCTTCGATATTAATTGCCAGTCCGGAGAAACACAATCAAATGAAATCACAATCCGGAGAAGCCTTAACATGCTGTAAGTAAATTGCGGGAAAAAAGGCAAATAGTAATAAATGTTGCGATGTAATGGGAGAACTCAGAGATAGCACCTGGTGGAACACTAGAATTAAGTGATAAAGCATCTGATTCTCCAACATCAGTCAAGGTTGGGGTATGTCTCTGATATGAAACAGTGAATAAATACTTATTAATTAGACAAAGAGGATATGAGTTTTGTAACAAAATATCTTTTAACATAAAAGGGAGTCTATTCTGTGAAGACCATGTGTCAGCCTATGTACTCTAAAACTTAGACATTGGAGTAGGTCACGGTTCGTAGACTTACTACGGTTGCCTCTTGCGCCTAACCAATGAACATTAAGCCCGAAACTGTACTCTCGTGACTGCAATCGACCTGACCTCTACATTCAGTTTCAATCGCGAATAAATGGGTTTTGTATTCTTGTGTACTCTGGTGTCGTGTCGTAACTCAAGCATCCCCACCCCAATCGGAAGAGGCAACCGTAGTAAGTCTACGAACCGTGGGAGTAGGTTATGTTTAAACCGCGTGTGATGGCACGAAAAAATAAGATGGAGTAATTCAAAAAGCGATTACTGGCCATATCTTTTCTATACCAGGAGGTTCTTAATACCTGATCACTACCCCTGTGGACACGCATGCCCAAGAAAGGAATACTATTATATAATTTCAAGTTCATATGTGAACTGTAGGTGACAATCATAGGAATTGAAAATGTCTAAGGAAATTTGGACTTTGTCCGGTGGTAAGGCTAAACACAGGTCGTCTACATACCTCTTGACAAAAGGGATATGAAAATCCAACAGTTGAATGAGAAATCACATCGTCAAGTAATCGAAGCTGACAAGGATGTACTCATCAGGAAGTTGGAAATTATTTATGAAAGAACTGAATCTAACAGAATCTCCAACATTAAACTCTTTATCCACATTATGATTTATTATATATATACATCGGTTTAGAACGTCTTTCGACGTTGTCCGATACCTAAACACCATCTCTTCCTATCTTCGCAGTCGTTTGTTGTTAAATTTCTTTCGCTCATGGACTTGTTTACGCCGTGTTGCCATTCTAATCTGGGTCTTCCTCTTTTCCGTCGACTTATCGGTTGCCATTCTATTACTTTTTTGGGGAGTTTTGATGCTGGCATCCGTTGAATTATTTAATATATATAATAAGAATAAATTGCCGTTAGGTGAATTGATAGAAGAAACAATGGACCTCATACTGAGTTGGGGTTTATGAATTTTTGGAAGGCAGTAAAGTCTAGGGGAGTAACCATTATAGAAATGTAAAAATTTGGCCGTAGACTCATCATTTACATTGGATCTCTTAAGTTGAGTAAGATATTTATTGATTTTATTAGTGATAGTGGAAGTTGGATTCCTGGTTAAAGGTTTAAAATATCTCTCATCGTCCAGCAACATTTGGCTAAGAGAAAGATATTCTACCTTTTCCATGACAACAGTGGCGTTGCCCTTATCAGTTACAAGAACTAATAAGTCAGGGTGGTTTTTAAGAAAAAGGGACATTTCCTTATAATCCAAATCCACCTCCGAAGGGAAGGAAAGAGGTTTATGGGAAAAGTTTTGCAGAATATTGTTGCAATTGGAACTAAGGTCAGTGAGATCAAGATCACCACCATGCGAAAGGACATTTTCAATGTCAGCAAGAATATTGCAAATGGAATAATCCTTGAAAGAGAGCTGTAATCCAAATTTGGCACCCAAAGCTAAAATCTTAGAGATATTAGGCGGGAGGTCAACTTCAGAAAGGTTTTTAAATATATATATATATATATATATATATATATATATATATATATATATATATATATATATATATCCATATATATACATATATATATATCCATATATATATATATATATCCATATATATATATATATATATATATATATATATATCCATATATATATATATATATATATATATATATATATATATATATATATATATCCATATATCCATCTCTTTCCGTACCACTCATCCTTTGGTCGATCCCAAATACTAACGTACTCTAGTTTAAGTCGAAGATCCATTTGGATTTTGTACTACTACGTTAAACTTTTTGTTTTCTGACCGGAATCTGAACCATCAACCCACTAGACCACTCGCAGTGAAGTGACTGTATTTCTCCTGCCTGGCCCGCTTTTCGCTATTGGACAGACGACCGTTTACCCTAGATATATAAAATCGTCTATAATTAAATGCTTCATAATACAATTTGTTCAAACACAACATGTTGCCTTAAACTTGTCAAATTATATTTTATATTAATATAATATCAAGCTGATGGTACGGTGTAACAAATATTTGAATGGTACAAACGTTTGTAATCCCTTTGCACAATCTCTGATTCTTTAAGGACTGTCTTCTTTTGCTAACAATTTTTTTTTCATGAAATACTCAACTTGAAATTAGACAGTAATTTTATTGTGTTGAACTATCATGTTGTATATTGTTATAAACATTATTACTATAGTATTATTCTAGAGTTCAAATAAAATGTCTTGTGAAGTCGAGGTGCAGGGATACAAAGTGGTATCTGCGATGTTGCTACAATACTAATACAAGACATTTTTTTATAGAACTAAATGAAATCATTAAATTCAATGTCTGATTTGCTTTTCAAACTTTCAGTTTGCTGTTAACCTTTTTCGAACCCTTCCACCATCGTCTAATCCTAACGGCGCTGAATTTGATCCCGAAGAAGATGAGCCAACACTCGAAGCTGCCTGGCCACATTTACAACTCGTCTACGAACTCTTTCTTAGGGTACTCGAAGCACCTGATTTTCAGGTTAATATAGCTAAACGGTAAGTCCTAATAGAATCTATATTAGATTTTGTAGCATTCCATTTTTTCAACGACTTCACAATTAATAATTGGTTTATCCTGAGACATCTAACTATTTATAGTTTCAAGGTACACAAGCCTTAACAACTATATAATGGGACAAACTAAAATACATGCAAAATTCAGATAGTTGACAGTTTATTTTTTTCTAATAATGTTTTTTAATGTATTACTATATAATTAGTTAATAACTAATAATATTGGTCCAATCAGCAACACAAAACAAAATATATGTACTCTAACAGAACTAATTAATAATAAAGAGTGTTTATTTTGTTGACAACTAAATATTGGGACATCAACGAATATTTATATTTAAAACGGACGATGCTAGCCCTTAGACTTTATGACCGCTCGAATTCTGTTGAGAAGGTAAATGAACTGCACATCTGCTCTATTTCGGTTTTTAGGTTCGTGTAGTGTCCATTATGAGTTATTTGTTAGTGTATGTTTCAGTTTTTGCTAACATTTACATTTGCTTGTTTCAATGACATGCTACCATTTGCTTATTTCAATGACATGTTAACATTTGCTTGTTTCAATGACATTTAGGTCAGAACTGTTGGAGGCGAAGAAAGGACATTAATTTTGTGGTTTTGGCCGTAATACAAGCTGCTTCGCCCTGCTGAAAAATATAATTCTAGCAGCATTTAATTTTACAATACTTGTAAGTAAGATATTTTGAGATTTGTTGATATTTCGCAGCATTTACGGTACCCTCAATAAATTAAAAACATCCTATCTATGAAACTGCCATACAACCCCAAATCATCACTCATTTAAGAAATTTTACGGTCCGTTTCAAACAATCTTTGTGAAAAGCTTCATGCTTAGTGCGAATAACTCGTTTGCGGTGATCAACATATACGTCGAATTTTGATTCTTCACTGAAAATTAATCGTGACTAATCTTCTACCGACCAAGAAAGTTTAGATTTTGCTGAAATGTTCTTGCTTTTGTTTGGGTGTTAAAAGTGGCTTTTCCTTTGCCTAGAACAAAATATGTTAAAATATAATAAACTACGAGTACACTTTTAAGTTGTTACATGTAATTCAACCATATAAAGCTTTAATCCAGATTTTTAATCATCAACTCAGCAATTTTTTAATTTGTAGAGATACCATTTTATGGAAATAATACAGCGATTCACTCAGTTTGACAAGAAGTTATTTGTAGAATATAGTTTGACGTGTGTTAGATTGTCCGGCTGCATTGTTTTTGCAGCCTAATTGTCTTGTGTGGTTTTTAGCAGTTACTTCAAACTGTCCTATTATTTAATTGTCACTAATTTTTACATATTTTGATGATCCTTATGGCATTAATGGGTTATTTGGATTATATAACACAAAATTGATTACGTTTTGTGATTATATATCATTTAAATTATTGCTTATTCAGCATTATTATCATAACTATAGCATAAGGGTGGCATTTTGACTGTTATACGTGAATATTTGGGTATGAGAAAGCTGTTTTCCAAATGGATGCCGCGTTTTCTCACACCACAGCAAAAACAACAACGAATTGATGAATCTCGTCGCTGTTTGGACATGTTTAATCGGAATAAGTCGGAGTTTTTGCATCGGTAAGTCACAATGGATCAAACATGGATCCATCACTTCACTCCGGAATTAAATCGGCAGTCATCCGAGTGGACAGCATCCGGAGAAAGCCATCCAAAGCGATCAAAGATCAAAAGGTTATGGCCTCTGTATTTTAGGATCCGCAAGGAATTATTTTCTTTGACTATTTGAAACATGGAGAAATTAAACAGTGACTACTATATTTCTTTATTAGAGCGTTTGAAGACCGAAATCGCAAAAAAAACTTTATTTTGCCTCATTTGTTAAAGAACAAAATGTTGTTTCACTAAGACAACGCCCCGTGTTGCAAGTCGATGAAAACGATGGCAAAAATGCACGAATTGGACTTTGAATTGCTTCCGCACCCACCGTATAGTCCAAATCTGGTCCCCAGCGACTACCACCTTTTTTCAGATCTAAAAAAATGTTCCGTAGCAAGAGATATCGCCTCGATGAGGAATTAATTTCCCAAACTGAAGCCTATTTTCAAGGCAAATGTAAATATGTAGTTTTACAAAGGCGGCATCAAAAAATTAGAAAAGTGTTGGAATTTTTGTATTGACCCTCTAAAGGAGATTATTTTGATGAATAAAGAATAATTTTTGCAAAATCATGTTTTAATAGTTAGGCCCAGGACTTCTTTAGTTCGGCAGCTGGGTACCTTTCTGTATACGTAAAAGAATGGATAGTTAAAAACTATTCTATCCCCATCTCAAGAAGTGGTACCAGTTCTTATGAACAATTTTTTTAAAATAAATTTTCAAATTTGATTATTTTGATTTATAACAGCATAACTAATAAACCAAGTATAAAACTTATACTTGAATAAATCAGGTATAGGCAAAATCACTAACAATAAACATGGGATAACTTAGATATAAGTTATACTTGGTATAAGAATTTATTCCAAGATTATACCGACCCATACCCTTGTTTAAGTCTAGTATAACCGTGGTATAACCTATTTTATGAATGTCAAAGTCATCAGTGACAAGAATATATTATGTTTTGTATTGTTTTGTGAGTAGCTATGTATATAATAAAAAAAGTGTTTAAGAGGTGTTGCGGCTGTCGAGGAAGTTGATAATTTAATTAACATGATGGAAAATACACGAAAAAGAAAAACTTTCCAAGAACGAATAAATCATTTTCATAATACACTGCCAATTTTTGCAACTTTTTGCACCTTTTTTGCAGTTTTAAAATACTCAAAACTCAACAAATAAGATAACAAATAAAGAAAAAGATATATTTAATGTCAGTTGTCAGTTTCAAAGAAAAATCAAAATTGACATATTTCACTCAATATGTCGTTGTTCTATGTATTTGTGCAAAAGATTGCGACATTGCCAAACTATTATTTCGAAATAAAGTGGGAATACTTATAACTAACATATACCGAGTTTATTTGTAACAAAATATTTTAGTATTATATTTACCTTATACTTAGGTTAACTATTCTAGATATAAATATGGAATAACATTAGAATACGAGTGTTTTATTAGTAAGACAGTATGTGTGTAGTCCCATCGTAAAGGACAGCTAAAAATTCATTTAAAATGCTATATACGTTTTGTATAAAAAGTTTATATGTAGTTATTAACAATTTTATCTCTTGAAATCGAAGATTTAGCGTAATTTTTAGTCATCATAACTTCTTACATGGTGCATATTTCTTTAACAGCTGCACATAGAAACATTGAACATATTTTTACAATTTACTATTGAAAAAAATATAATTTTTTTTTAAATATAAAACAAATAGCTTTTCGGCATTGTAGAATCAACAAACACACGGCGTGCTGCGTACTGACCGTCTGCGAACGTGTCGTAGTTACGCGCTCTTCGAGCGGTGTTTGAAATTTTAAAATAGGCAAATATGCTGTTAGAAAAATGTGCACGATGTAAAAAGTTATAACTACTCGAAGTGAGTAGTTATAACTTTGAAACTCGAAATCTTTGATTTCTCGACTTAAAATTGTTAATAATTTGTAAACTATAAACTTTTTATATACAAGATATCTAGCATTTTTAATTTATTTTTAGCTTTACCTTACTTTAGTGTACTTTACGATGGGACTATACCTAGTTGTAAATCAAAATACATATTAATAAATTGTGAATCAAAATTTGAAAATTTATTTATAAAAAAATTGTTTATAACTATAATTGGTATCACTTTTTGAGATATACGGCCTACATATTCGTATTCAGCGAAAAATTTTACAGAAAATAGAATATTTTTCAAGGATCCATCCTTCCATGTATACAGAAAGATACCCAGCTGTCGAATTACTTGATCGTCGAATTAGATTGATTGCAATGAATTTTATTTTAATTATATTTTTAATTATGATTTTATATTAGACAACAATAAATACTGAGTCTAATGTAGAAAAAAAATTAACTTATTGTCTACATAAATATAGTGTAAGTCAAGCAGTGACGTAGCCATAATTTTATTTCGGGGGATTCGCCCCCTTTTCTAAAAAACGTTTAGAAATTCAATCAATCAATGAATTATTTAATTTTTTTTTAATAATTATTTTTATATTTTTTTAAAATAATAATACTTACTCTTAAATTATGTTTTTCACGATATTAATAAATTACTTTTAAATTCCATTATTTGAAACATTATGGTGCCCAAAGATATTAACATGTTATAACTTATGGAAATATCTATTAAAATGCAAAATTGTAAGTGTTAAATATGCTTTTTTGTCAATATATCTAAAATTTTGTCTGAATTGACGTTAATATTTTATGACCCCATAGTAGAGCAAGTCCAGTAAGTCTTTCATTACCGGATCTATTTCTCAAATAGATTTTTACTCTCTTCACAGTTGAAAATAACCGATCAAAACTGGTCGTAGTAACAGGAATATAATTATATATAATATATATAATTCAAAATATGGAGGTAGCTTTGGTAACTAGTTAGCTTTATCAGGAGATGCAAAGCCAGGAAGAAGTATTTGAAATAAAGTCAAAATATTTTCATTGTTGATATATCTAGAAAGTAGATTGTCTAAATATGAAATGAACGTTGATACTTTAAAATATTCTTCAATGGAATTTGTTAGATGATTGTCTCTACAAGTCTGTCTACTTTTGAGGCTCAGAAGAAGCTCAGTACCAAAAATATCTTTAGATAATTTAGAAGTAGAAATAAAAAGTTTTTCAATTTCGGATTTTTTTCTTAAATCTTCTAGAGTAGAGATAATACCTTTGGTACATGTAATAGCACTAACGAAATCGTAAGAAACACTTTAAAGAATATGGATAATGGAAGCGTAACGCTTAAGATCTTTTCACAAACCAAGAGGGAAATATTAAGAAACTGCTTTTTTCTATCGCTGAATATAATGCACTAGCTGTTCACGAGCTTTCGCGACCATATTGAGAAATTTCAACAAACCAAGTGTGACGTTCAATAAAGCTAGTTTACAAGTTACAACTCGCACAAACTACTAAACCTATTCTTTTTACATAACAATCTGGAATGTGAACTTGAATTGCATATTGTACGGTCTTCTTGCTAGCTTAACCATTTTTTCTGAAAAAAATTAATTACTTGATTTTAATATATAATATAATAATACTTAATTATTAAAACTTAATTTAAAAGATTCAATTTCCTGGTAGGTTCTTAAATTATTAAACATTATTATTATATTTTTACTGTGTATATTTAAAACACTTCTTCACAATAATCTTCAGAAAAATCAAAATATTTGTTAAATTTAAAATACAATTGTCGAATTCAATATTTTTTACGTATTTTTTGAATTTTAATATCATTATTATTTGATATTTCGGGGGGTGTCTGCACCCACTGGACACTTTCCCTGTCTACGTCACTGAAGTCGAGATAGTGTTTTTATGTCTTTTACTTAAATCTTGTTACTATAATCTCTCTTCGATGCTAGCCGTCGGGGGTCCCGGTAGGCGCCGATTAATGTCGAAATTATGCTCATAAATGATAATGCCACTGCATTTTAATTTCCTTCGGATTTTTATTTCCTTTTTTCTTGAGTTAATTTTGTTACATGGCGCAGAGTATAAAATATGCATAATAACATTTTGTTTCACATGAATAGTGCAAAGAAACACTAACTGCTTGTTGAAAGTGGTGAAACACTGTACTAAAAAATCACAAAAACAATAAATTTGAGAATTTTTTATGTATATGCTAGAAGAAATAGTAATGGATCTGAATCTGAAATGATATATAATCTGGATTTTAAGTTACCATCAATCTCTGTCCAACTG
This sequence comes from Diabrotica undecimpunctata, assembly GCF_040954645.1. Classification (NCBI taxonomy): domain Eukaryota; kingdom Metazoa; phylum Arthropoda; class Insecta; order Coleoptera; family Chrysomelidae; genus Diabrotica; species Diabrotica undecimpunctata. The sequence continues at coordinate 49,998,110 of NC_092807.1, forward strand.
CAGAAGTTTTAGAGGCGCATAAACATACTCAGATTATTGCCTAGTGATCTTAACATTGAGGGCTAGAATTTCAAACACCAGTAAAGCAAATAAAATGGATAGAAAAAAAATGGAATGTACATAAGCTGAGAGATGCGACAATTGCAGAACGGTACTCGGAAAACATCATCAACAGGCTAGGGAATCAAAATGTAAATGAAGAAGGTCAGACAGATGTAGACTCCTACTGGAAAAGAATAAAAGAAGACATTGAAGCAGCAGCGAATGATGAAATAGGAACAGAAATTTGTGCCCGTAAAATCATTGGTTTGACGATAAATGAAAGAATGCAACAAAATAAAAAAATTAAGCTTACAGAAAGATGCTTACCCGACGAAATAGAACAACTGTAGAGAATTAGCAAACAAAGAGAAGAGAAGAAAAGAGGACACACAAAAGAAAAAAACGAAACCACTTAAATAAGGAACTTAAATACATAGAAAACCTCAACAGAGAGAAAGAATTCAGAGCATTCTATATGACTGTTAACATCAACAGAAAATAATTCAAGGCAACCACAAGACAATTCAGAAGTCAGAATGACGACCTATTAACAACAAGGAAAGATGTATTGAATAGATGGGTGAAATACTTTAACCAGGCACTTAATATAGAGGAAGAAAAAGAAAACCTGGAAGACGAAAGAGATGAAGTAAGAGGGCAGGCGAGAGGGAAGAGGAACCACCAACGATTCTTGAAGTTAAAGATGCGTTTAAAAAAACTAGCCAGAAACAAATCACCCGGAATAGATAATCTCTCAGCTGAACTATATAATGAAGGTGGCTACGATACCATAATGGACCATAATTGCATTACAGCAGCTGATAAAAAAAATATGGACACAGAAATCCCTCTCCAATTATTGGAATACTTTGCACCATTCACAAAAAGGCAATATCTTTGAATGCTCTAACGACAGAGGAATTGCGCTTCTAAATGCAGCGTATAAAATATTTTCCACAGTACTGTGTCAGCGTATGGCACCATATGGTAATATATGGAAAATACTAGGCTGGTTTCAGAGGTGGTAGATCGACAATTCATCAGATTGCAACCCTGAAACAAATTTTAGAAAAAACACTGGAATATGGCATTGATACTCATCACATATTTATAGACTGCAAAGCAGCCTACGACTCTGTGAATAGAAGAGAAATGTTCAAAGCAGTGAAAGAGCTAGGAAAACCAAATCAGTTGGTAAATTTAACAAAACTAACTCTTGAAAAAGTTGAATGTAGAATACAAATTCAGGGGGAATTGTCTGAACCTTTTAAAACAAATAACGGGCTGCGCCAGGGAGGCCCTCTTTCCTGTATACTGTTCAATCTGGCTCTGGAAAAAGTAATACGTATGTCACAAATCACAACCATAGATTCAATATATAATAAATCAGTGCAAATCCTTGCGTATGCTGATGATATCAATATTGTTGGTAGAACGGAAAACACTGTACGATAGGCATATGTAGCATTAAAAGAATCAGCTACAAAAATGGGTTTAATAATAAACACCAACAAAACGAAGTATATGAAAATAAGCACGCCACCACAAGTCCTACGACTTCTTGTTATAGAAAACGACGTCATCGAAGCAGTGAACGAATTTGTATACCTGGGAGCGCTCCTTAACATTGAAAATAATACTACCGCAGAGGTAAGCCGCAGAATTTGCGCGGCCAATAGATTCTATTTTGGGCTCAATCTCCTCCTTAAATCCACAATTATATCGAAAAATACAAAAATAAAACTCTACAAAACAAAAATACGCCTAATATGTGGTTCAGAGACCTGGACTCTAACAAAAAGTAATGAAAACATATTATAATGTTTCGAAAGAAAACTACTAAGGCGACTCTATGGAGCAGTAAATGACAATGGAGTGTGGAGAATACAATACAACTTCGAACTTTATAGAATATACTAGGAACCAGATATCGTAAAACATATTAAGATAAGACGTCTGAGGTGGATAGGGCATGTAATGCGGATGGAACAAAATGACCCAGCTAGAAAAACGCTCCTCAATAGACCCATTGGTCAGAGAAGAAGAGGAAGACCCAGAACAAGGTTCCTTGATAACATCGATGAAGACATGAGAAATACGGAAATACGTGCTTGGCTGAAGAAGGCGATGGATATGGACGACTGGAGAGAAATTCTTGAGTAGGCTAGGACCCACGCAGGATTGTAAAGCTAAAGTCAGTCTCTGTCCTCCCTTACAATTGAATGCCTGTCCCGAACAAGGTTATAGAAAAGAAATGTGAATGAAGATATTTCCAGGAGTCATCGCAGCATAAAATATTATTCACCAGTAAAAATTCGGGACATATTAAAAGAAGTTCTATTAAAAAAAAAACACTTTGTTACATTTTAAAAATTACTCAGAAGAGTCTACAAAAGCTACACGAAAAAGTGAAGTTGAACGCTCCACAATAAGATAGAGGCAAATATTCAAACAGATCTACGGCTATACCAGATAATGCAGTTCTCAGATTCTCTAGTTTCTTTTTCAAAATTGTCAACGTTGCATCTGGGTATACCATTTTAAAGATTTCCAGAAGAGATATGTATGCTTCATTCCTCCGATCTCTGTTTGAATACGAATACACTTAACATCTCACAAACAGCAGGAAGTTTTGTAGCTCTTCAGTAATTCCTCCAGTATGGGTAAACACTCCCAACGGCTGCCGGAAGTTAACTGATTCGTGTGGGGTCGGAGTTGTAGGTTGGCCAAGAAGGCTTCACACGTCACGACTCGACAGGTTTTATTAGTCTCGATTTATGCTTAAGACGCATGTATGTTTTGTTTAAGGAGAAATATCCCGTTGTCAAGTTTAACGAGAAAGTGTACATATTCAGGTCCGAATTTAATTTCAGATTCGATATACCTAGATCTGATACTTGCCAGTATTGTGAAAATTTCTACCTCGAACTTATTAATACAGAATCCGAAGAAGATAAAACAAAAATTTTGAATGAAAGTGAACTTCACCAAAGGCGAGCAGAAAAGGCATATTATTACATTAGTGGTGACATTAAACTACCAAAATACAACATTATTATGTATTGATCTACAGCAAGTATTTTCTGTCCAACTTTGAAGCAATCTCTTGTCTTTTATTAGAGACAGTACTGATGTTATAATCAAGCCATCCACAATATAGGTACAAATTATATTTTCGTGTGTTTTTGACATAAAAGTATAGCTAAACGGGGATCTGCTGAAATAGTCTCATGTTTATTAAAATATGTTTCGACGAATTTTAAGCATATTTAAAATAATGTAGAATACAGCAAACTCATCGTTTGGTCTGACAGATAGATGTATTGGACAAAATAATAATTTTAAACTAATTTCTCCTTATATATATAAAATATTGATAATTTTGTAACTATGAAATATTTTTAAAAAGAACAAACATTTTTAAAAAGCGGCAACAGTTTTTTGCCCTGTGACCGTAACTTTGATTGAGAGGAAGAAGAAAACGGCTATGGTTTATTATGTAAGACAGTGGCTAGAAATCATCGCAAACGCACGATCTTCCAAGTCATTATTTATATGTTATATGGAAAATAGTAACTTTCAAGGACATATTCCAAATTATATGCGTACTGAAAAAAGGACCCATCATTGGAAATAACGGAAGTGGTTTCGCTCCGAATTATCAGACCTACAATAATACATGTTAGAGTGTCACAATATTTTGAAACTGAAAGAAAATGAAAGGTTTTCTAAATAGATGCTTCTCATGTGACCGGGAATCACCAAAACCTCTGAAAACTATATAACTCTGTTCTTACGGTTAAAAAATAAAAGGAAGAAAAGTTGTTGGATATGTTCAAAGTTATTCCATTAGAATATAGGAATTTTAGTATAATTTGCCAACTGAAATTAATTTATTATTACTACAGCTGTTGCATTGGACATTCATAATTATATCTGTATTTTTTAATTTATTAATTTCAATAGATTCTAATAAAGATAGCTTAATGCCTTTATTTCGAATATGGAGAATTTGAAATTGGTCATTAAATTTATTCAAAGCCCTTTTGTGTTCTGCTATACGTTTGTGAAAGGTTCTTCCAGTTTAACCGATGTAAGTTTTTGGGCAGTCACCACATGTACGTTTTGTATACACCACTGTTTAAGTACTTTTTATCTAGGCTCTTGTTGTTCTTAATATAGTTGCCCAAGTTGTTGTTTGTTCTGAAAGCTAGTGTTGTTCCTTTCTTTTTTATGTGTTAGGATATTTTTGTTGATATGTTGCCTGTATCTTCTTCTGCTCGATTACATATACGGTCTGTGCTACACTTGACCAAGGTTCTAATCAACCTGTTATAACCTTGTTCAATGATGTTATAACCTTGTTCTTCTGAAAGGCGTTATTTGTCCTAATTTTACTTTTGTGTATAGGTCAAAGTGATTGTTTTTCTTTAATTAATCGCTATATTATGTAAGTAAATATAAATTAATTATCGACACAATTTCTTTGATAATTATTATCAGTGTTAACGTACGCGGTCTATTTGGGTAGTATGTCCTAGAAACCGTATAATATACCCCTACTAGAATTAATAAATTATCTTGAATAATGAGAAAAATATACCTTTGACAAGATGTGATAATTTTCCACATATTAGCTACGCAGTCAACCGTTAGTTAGTTAGTTATGAGGTCTATTTGTTTCGTAACTCAACAAACGTGTTAAACTTATAGGTCTCACTTATATTGACAGTTGACAATTTAGTCGACTTTAAAATATAATCATTTAAGGTGCATTCCTGATTCCTGTAGCAACTTTAATGGAGGATAGTACATTGAATCACTTGTAATCATCTTTAATTCTGAATCGGATAAGTAATACGCCATTAGTGATCACAGAGTTCTGAATGCTTAATTAAGAATATTTTGTTGCAAACTTGGGAATTTCGCTCCCAAACTGTTGCTTAACAGTTTTTTAAATATGCAAGTCAGCGCTCCTCGTCGAGGCAGTCACACATTTCTTCCTGCTCCTCACGAGCAGCTGCTGTAGTGGGTTCATTAAAAATCAAGCTCTTATACCAACCAAGGCATGGGTCAGAAGTAGACCAGTTCTCTCCAAACATTTTTTTCAAAAATGTGTAAACATTTTTGGTCGTTTCTTGGGTTAAGACATGATGAATTAGGAGTTCTTCCAGTCTCACTTATCTAAGATTATTTTTCCCTTTTTCTCAAAGATACAAAAGACTCTTCTCATTAATACCTGTAGTTTTTCAAGCCTCTTACCAACACAATATTTTTGTAAGACTTTCATTTTCTCATTTTTCGTAGGTGTTCAATTTCTTCTTGTGTCTGGTAGCGTATTTCAATTCTCTTTAGTTCACTAATTCATTGGATGTCCTTATAGTATTTACTTAGGTTCTTAATATCAAGTAGTGGCCAATCTTCTCCTAGTGCTCTTACCTTGCCTATACCACTGTAGATGTCATGGTAGTCCTGTTTAGTTAAAATTATGGGTTTTTTGGCAACTACTTTTCTGCTCTTCCAAAAACACGGTCGGCGGGTAAAAAACTATGTCCGAGTACAGGGAAATACAAGAAAATCTTTTGGATTTATGTTTTGTGAGTTTCCAAAAAATGAATTAGTATTCTCAGGACAATATTATTTTTATTTTGACAAACACAACCATCGTTAAACAACCTTAGTACAGAACAGCCTTGAAAATCGGCTTCTGTCAAATGGTTAAAGGGAGCCGATGATATTTCCACGCTGCCTTTTCCTGCCTGCTCGTCTGTCCAAATGTAGAACATCAGGTTTTGAGTTTTTAGATCAGTAATACAAAAGTTATAAAACCCAATTTCTCTTGAAGATCAAAGCAAAGGCCAACAGAATAAGGAAGAAACATTCATTTTCATGTACTCATAAAACGCCTTTGCTCTTCTTGAATGCATCCGCTTTCCAACCATTCCAACACTTCCAATCACAGACATAGAATACAAATAGACTGACTGTTGCAATACACGCCCGTTCTCCCAGTGCGACAGAGAAAACTGACGCAAAGCAGTCCCTGCATCTCTTTCTAATGGACCGGGTTTATCGACCACGTTACCTTCCCATTGGTCATTTAGGTCTCGTGGTCGATAAACTCCGCCCATTAAAAAGAGATGCAGGAACTGCTTTGTGTCAGTTTTCTCTGTCGCACTGGGGGAACGTAGTATTGCAGTCTATTTGTATTATATGTCTATGCTTCCAATACAAAACCCTTACATAACCTCAAAGTAAGACTCACTGGAACAGCTAAATGGCAGTTGCAGCATTCCTTGATTGGTTGGAAATAGCCAGTTTGCATGTGGAAATAAGTTGGTTTGAATGTAAAGGTGGTTTTTAACATGCTTTTACCATTGGGAATATTTTTTTACATGAAACAGAATAAACTACTTTGGCTACAACAGAACAATGCTTTGGCACATCTAACTTAACTTTGATTTATGTATGACTTAAGGCTGTTTGCTGTTACCTCCTCATATAATGTCCCTAATCTGTCTCAATGAACTCAATAACGGGCATGCAGGCGAATCTTGAGCATGGTAAGGCAGATTCCACAGAACACAAAATAAGCCCATTTTGCTGCAGTAAGACCGGAGGAAATCTGACGTCTACCAGAAAAAAAAATCACGAATGATCATTAAATAACAATAATAATATTGGAGTTAACAGTATTATTGTGAAAGTATCTAATGATAATAAATACAATTTTTGACGAGTATAAACGTAATTTAATATTCATATATTTTTTGTTTATTTTTAGATATATAGACCAAAAATTCGTATTACAACTATTAGATCTATTCGATTCAGAGGATCCGAGGGAGAGAGATTTACTCAAGACTACATTACATAGGATATATGGCAAATTTCTTGGCCTTAGAGCATTCATCAGGAAGCAAATCAGTAATGTGTTTTATAGATTTATTTACGAAACCGAACACCATAATGGAATTGCCGAGTTATTAGAAATCTTAGGTTCCATCATTAACGGTTTTGCATTGCCTTTAAAAGATGAACACAAGGTAAATATATACATATCTCATTAAATTTTAGTGGGGGTTCATTATAATAATGAATTGCACCAGTCAACACAAGTATTGGTGTCGGAATTTTTTAACTGTTTTTTGACCGATTTTATTTATCCGTTCTTTTTCAAAGTATTTGAGTACATATTTTTATATAGACAGAGTGATTCCTACATAAATGTTGGATTGAATACAACTTATTAGAAACACATTAATAAAGAAGAAATAAGGTTTATTCTGTAAAACAGATTAAATTTGGAAATGTATATAATCAAAATAAATATTTACGGTGGTTGGTAGCTACTCTAAAAACTTTCTTTCGAGAGATCTCTTGCCCAATTCTTGAGTGATAATTTGAAAGTTATTAACTGTTAACCATATCTCCCACTTTGTTCGTAATTTTCAGGCTTATAATTACCAAGAAAATTTTGCAAAACTTTAATAAAAGGGAACTGTGCATTGAACTCAATTTTAGTCATTGATTCTGTGAAGGGTGGGTCTTTTTTATGTTGCTTGATCTTAGGTCCATCAAATATTCGTGCTTTCTCATAGTTGCAGATAATTTATTTCCCTAGTATTTAAAATGAAGACTATTTTGATCAGAAGATTTTACTAATTGTTTAATTATTATTATCCGGATTTGAGCCAGACGATTACTCCCTATAAGGATCCCTATAAGACCCTAGAAAGATCTTTCACTGTCATCTTTAGTCTCTGCAGAAGTTATATAAGTACAGATGTTATATAACTATATAAGTATAACAAGATTTTAGTTCCTTATTTTACCACTAGGGAGCGGTCATGTCAGCGCTATTACTGCTTCTAAAATATGAAAAAGTGGAACAACAAATGCAACTTTAGATATTTAGTGGATCCGGGTCTGACCAAGTATCTGCCTCCAATCAGATCGATCTTTACCTACTGTTTGTTATCTTACGGCTTCCAGTGAAGAGTAGGTATTACATGATGTCTTCTGCATCATCCTGAGGTTACTCAGTAGATTTTTTTAACCGATCGCACTTGTTATTACCGTATGGCTTGCCGATCTTAACCTGGTACCGCCGAACTTTGACCTCTAATATCAGGTCAAGTTATCCAAACATCATGGTCACTTGATTTTTACTTCTTATACGCTACACACTCTGCTCACGAATGGTCTAGATTACGATTTATAATATCCTAGTATTTTTATTGATATTATTATAAATAGATGATATAACGATTTTATTCTGTTTTAGCTCTTTCTATTAAGGGCTTTGATGCCCTTACATAAAGTAAAAAGTTTATCAGTATATCATCCACAATTGGCCTACTGTGTAGTCCAATTCTTAGAAAAGGATGCTTCTCTTACTCAGTCAGTTATTCAAAGTTTACTTAAGTATTGGCCAAAGACGCACAGTCCCAAGGAGGTGATGTTCCTCAACGAACTCGAAGAAATACTCGATGTGATAGAGCCCGCGGAATTTCAAAAGGTTATGGTACCATTATTTCGCCAGTTAACCAAGTGTGTTAGCTCGCCGCATTTTCAGGTATTTTATTTTTATGCAATATCTATAAATTTATCATTTATGAATAATCATTTTGCGTAGTTGTGCATTTATAAAATAAAGATAAATAATTTGGTTAGCGAAGGTAATTTCATTTTTTTTTTTTTTTATTAAAAACTCATTAATAATCTTTGTAATGTAATATTTTAGTAATCTTAGCGCGGCCAAAAATATTTGTAGCTTGTTTGTGACATTCTTACTCTTCTTCTGTTATTAACCTGTAAAATATAATTAGATGTTAGGATTAGATCAGGAGAATAAGCTGTGTGACGTGAGAAGAATTCTAAAGGTGTTATTTTCATGATAAAAGGATAAACGTTTTGTTGGTTAGTTGACGTTTAGTTATAATTTGTATCATGAATGTGTTGCTTGTGTGAGTCCATTTTAAAAGAGGTAAAAAAGAAATAAATTAGACTTACTCACAATCAGTTTAATTTTACTACCCAAGACGACCGGTTTCGCTTTCTAAAATTTGCAAAGCATCATCAGGTCAGTGGTACAAAGTAAATTAAATGCTGAAATTATAAAAAGCCCATATTAGGGTGCTGTCTTATAAGGATATAGATCAAAAAAGTTATAGATCAAAAAAAGGTTTTAGTAATTATGCCAATATTACATGTCTGTGTTAATCAATATGCATAAATTGCATTAGCAGACAGAGTAACAACCGACAATTTGGTAACAGAAAAAATCTGTTGAATTGTAATAAATTAGAAATAAACAAAATACTACTTACGTTCCGGTACAAGAGTTATTATATAGTGATTGGTGATTCATAGTTTAAACTATCCTTTATTACTGATAATGAGTGATCTTCGGTCAATGTTGTAACTTTTTAACAACTTAGGAGGAAGTTTCTTGAGGGGAGGGATGTTAACAGATGATGTAGGAGTAAGGTATATGTTATTGTTTGTTGAAAGAAAATGTGATGTTTTATATTATTTACCTCTTTTATATTTTTTACCTCTTAAAATTTATACTAAATAGTATGTCTACCAATGTATACACTTTGTATATATTTTTGATGCAGAGATATGAATGTAGATGTATATGCAGGTTTTGTTGATTATCAAAAAGCCTTTGACAACTATGTCAACCATCAAAAGATGATCGAAATTCTGAGGACAACTGGAATTGACGAACACGACTTGCGAATTATCTCAGAACTATATTGGCATCAAACGGCAACAATTGAAATAGAGCACACAACATTCGAAGATATACGAACTCGACTAGGAGTGCGACAAGGTTGCGTCTTATCACCGCTATTATTTAATCTGTATTCGGAATCTATATTCAGAAAACATTAGACTAGGTCCAAGGTGGAATCAAGATTAACGGAACCAGCATAGACAACATCAGGTTGTCAATACTGGTTCGGCTGCTATAATGACGCTGATGACACCGTCCTAATAGCAAGCTGCGCACAAGAACTACAAAATATAATAAATGCGGTAGTTCGTCATAGCGAGATGTTCGGTTTACATCTAAACGTTTCCAAAACTAAAAGTCTAGTATTTTCAAAGAAACGAACAAATGTACATTTGTATGCCAATGCGCAAATAATTGAACAGGTAACGTCCATAAAATATTTGGGAGCAAACATCAACAGTCAGTGTAACCCAAAAAAAGAAATCTTATCAAGAATCGAACAAGCGAGCAAAACACTCATGAACATGAAATCATTTTTTACAAGATCAGACTTTTGAAATGTATATATACAGACGGATGCTGAAAATTCCATGGGTACAAAAAGTTAACAATGGTGAGGTACTTCGGGTCATGAGTAAACAAAAAGAATTAATCAACAGTCAATAATAGTCAAAGAGAGAAAATAAAATACTTGGTTCATGTATTGAGAGGTGAAAGATATTAATTACTCCAAATCATATTGGAAGGTAAAGTGCAGAACAAAAGATCAGTTGGAAGACGCCAGAACTCCAGGCCGAAAGACCTGAGGAGATGGTTTGACGGCTCATCCACAGAAATCTTTTGTGGAACAATTTCCAAAGCTACAATTGCCATTTGAGATCTTCTACCCATTGAACATGTGTGGATATGAAGACATAAGGTTGGATGGATTTCCTCCTTCGTCGATTTATTTGTAGCACCTTCGGAATGAGATTCAGAATGCTTAGACCTCTATAACTTAGGAAGATATCGATCACTTTATTCGAAATATGCATCCTAAAGTAGAGGATTGCGTTACCTTAAAAGAAGCTCCAAGTCATTACTGAAATTTAAGGATATGGACCACTCTGGTCTGGGAACCAGAAACGCACGAAGTATACGCTTTGTTGAATTCTGCCAAGACAATAATATGGCGGTTCATAACACTTAGATTAAACTATCTAAACGACGGCCCTATACATAGACGTCTACTCAAGACTGCGAAGGAAAACATTCCCAAGCTGCTACAGAAATTCAGATTGTGTACAATCCAGTAATCGCAACTGTGATAAGTAAACTTAAAAAAAATCTAAAGCCTAAGTCAAGACAGAAAATGACATGGTGCTTTGCCAACCAAAGACAACAAAAGCTATACAGAGAATAGGTAGATACACAGTTGTATATAAAAATAATATTAAAATATTATGTTCATATTGGATTAAGCCACAATTTATTGTAATAAAATTGCATTTTATAATTGCTATTTAACGTTTCGACTTCCATTTCGGAAAAGATGTCTGTTTCATGCTCGTTTATCCTGACACTTTGTGGTCTTGCGGTTTCTCCCACATAAAAATTGTTGCATTCACGGGTTCTTTGTTCTCACTTTTGTTTTGTTGGTTTGGGTTTGGACAGAATAGATCTCAATGTATTGGTGTGTTGAATGTTGTTGTGATGTACTTATTTCCTATACTTTTTAATTTTCTGATAAGCCTTTTACTTATGGTATTGTTGTCATCTTTAAATCCCATCATTCCCGTTTCTAAAAGAAAGCAGACATAAAAAGAGAAAAACCAAAGAAGCAACTCTCATCTCTCATCTTACTTAATGAAAAAAAAAATTGTAGGATATCCATCAGCAGAATGTAGCAAGCCCTGGTTGCCAATACTAAAAGAAGAAGTCAGTAACAAAAACGTACCAACATTAGCGGATTAATAGAAAGTCGCACATTATCTACAGTTAGGGAACGTCTGTAAACTACTTTGTAAACAATTTGGACATTTTAATACTCTCCCTTCCCTTCGTCGTAAAGTTTCGTTTACAGACGACACCCTCCTAATGACGACGTCGCAATTGCAACTCGTGATCCCCCGTTTTAGTGATTAAAAAAAAATTCAATTGTATTTTCGGACTTTTTAAAATTAACTATAAAACTTTATTATTTAATAATTTATCATAACATAATATAAGATTAATAATTGACTCATTTCCCATATACTGGTATTAATAATTCACTATCAAAATAATTTATATGATACATTGAATAATGCTGCCCTCTGGTAGAAGCTAGTAAAAAATTATATTTATAGATACAATAGCTGCAAATTGAAATACACCAGAAACGACGCAGTCGTATACCATCTTAATAAACAAAGTCCCCCCTCCCACTTTTCTACGACGCTGTTTATGGACGTTCCCTTATACATAAAACAGTTACAACACACAATACACATAATACACAAACGTACAAAACAATCAGAATTTGATATCATCGTGAGGATACAAACATCACAATCAGAATTATCAACTAAATCATGGCTGCAAAATCGAGGCCAAGTAAATCAACCGTCAATTTAAAAAACAATAACCGTCAAACAACTTGGTTGTAATAACAGCTCACTATTTTAAAATAATGTTTTTTGAAAACTATTTCCTGAGTGGAAATCGAAACGTCAATTAAAAATTATAAAATATAATATTCATTACAATCAAAATGTAATATTCATTACAATCAAAATGTAATATTCATTACAATCAATTGTGACTGAATCCCATATAAACTTGGGCATGCCACAAGAAAACAATTTCAGAACTTTTTTATAAAAACAATACTTCTAAATCAAGCTAAAGGGAAACATCGAATATGTGGGATACATTAAAAAACACGTTTATGGATGCAGTTGTTCAAACCATAGGCAAATACGTCCTCAGAAAAAGAAAAATAACAAAATGCTATGGAAATGGAAAGAAGATGCTTGGTAAAAATCAAAAACGTGCCAAGACAATAGGCAAATTGAAAAAAAAAGTATATGTCATCGTAGAATGGATGCAAGAAAAATCTAAAAAGCTAAAGATTTACAAATGAAACATAAATACAGATAATTTTATGATCTGATTTTATATAAATCAAAGAATATTACTTTAGTTGAATGAGAATGAAATTAGCAGTGACAATGATCATCAAGAAAAATTATCTAAATAGATAAATGAACTCAAATTTTACTTCTGATTGTATTTACCATCAGCACACAAATAATGTAAAAGCATTCCAAAATTTGCAAAGAACAACGCTGTTACAAAGAAATAAAACAACTTATTTAATAAATTGAATAGTAGTCTGAACAAGGCAAGAAATGATACACAAGAAATTTCCACCTATGTTTCCAATCGTCACCAAAAAGAATACGAAGGAAAATTACTCATAGTTTATCCTCTCCCTGATACTTACATTATAACGGTAATAACGAAAATTCGGCAAAATAATCGTCATTGAGGGCTTGGAATTACTTGCAGGAACAGTAACCATCGATACTGACGATAAAATCAGCGAACTTTCTTTTCTTTCTTTCTTTGTCCTGGAATAAGGAATCCACTTTAGATCTCACTTCACTGTTATATTCTTATCATAAACCATTTGAACTTCTACAAGCCACTTTTCCATTGCCACTCGCCTTATTAATGAACCAACACTTCTCTTTTTGATATATCATACCCTTTTTGGAGACCAGCCATCAATTTCTTCATTCTTCGCTGAGAACTGAGAAAATGTCCAAAACTGTATGACTCGATAGAACTCACAACACTTCTGGTTTGGCTCAGGGAAGCGCTAAAAAATTATTCCTGTAAACTTAACTACCAATATAGCTAGGAAGTTTGACTAAATTTTCCACTCTTTATGACACTTTAAAAAATTTATTTTACTAATTATTGATTTATTTAATTTATGTAGGTTGCAGAGAGAGCATTGTATTATTGGAATAACGAATATGTGATGTCGCTAGTATCAGATAACGTGGTTAAAATACTACCTATTATGTTTCCAAGTTTATATAGAAACTCTAAAAGTCATTGGAATAAAACAATTCATGGATTAATCTATAACGCGTTAAAGTTATTTATGGAAATGGATCAGAAACTTTTTGACGATTGTACCCAACAGTATCGACAAGAAAGACAAAAGTAAGTTTATTTTTAGATTAATAACCTAAACTTAGTAGAAAAATTGGTAGATTATAAATCTACTAAATTTCATGTCCTGAATTATTACATTTAATGTCCGTTTGTGTCTTCTTGAAAATATAATAGATATTTTTTGTTTATCCAAAAATCATTGCTTTTAGATGTATAATATCAGAAAAAAAAAAGGATTTTTTTAGTTTAAATGATAAGTTATCTTATAATTTCTGGTTAAGTTCAGCTAACGACCCTACCTGGCTTTCTTCTGTCAGTGGTTCTCAAACATAAATAATATTTGCTACAACATACTTGGGTTAAATTAAAAAAAAATAGAAATTAAGAAATGCCTTTTATTTATGTCACACAAGCAGTTTGTTTTTAATTCTACAGTATGTGCTAGCGATACAAACCATTTGTTTATAGATTTAAATAAAATCGAATAAAATAAAACTAAAATATAAAGAAACATTGTATTTATGTATTGTTTCCTTCAAAAGTTAAGGGGGGAAGGACTTAAAAACCGCACTGTATATGTTGGCAGTAACAAAACGTAGAAATATCCGAAAATAAAACTAATAAATAAGTTGAAAATAAAAGAAGTCATTGTATGTAATTTCGTGTGTAAGTAATCGTAATTGTACACCATTATATTTAGTTTCTTTTTCTGTCAATCGCTGTCACATTTAGTTTCTGCTTCACTATCATCATCATCATCATTATTATCGTCACTGTCATCACTATATCCGTTATTTATATTTATAATAATTGGTTCGATATCATCCAACAAATTGTCAATTTCCCACATTTTTTTTTCTGTTGCTATTACGTGGTTTACATAGTTTTTCCATTTCTCTGGCGTAATGACCTGGTACGCTGCTGTAATTAAATTTCGCATTTCAGCTTCTTTAAAATTCGCGTTGCTTCCAGCTATATACCGTTTCACTTCACTCCAAACCATTTCGATGGGATTGAGTTCACAGCGATAGGGTGAGAGCCTCAGAATCTTCACATTGTGCTTTTTGGCAATATCTTCTATTATGTACCTGTCATATTTTGCTTTGAAGGCCTTGACTACATCAAGTAACTCGCATTTTAGGTAGTCTTCTTCAAAAAAATAGGTCCCTTGACAGAAGCCATTCTTGAATATCTTTTTTTAGTGTTAAACTGTTGGGAATTTGTTCTGACTTTCTGCTGTGATAGTAGGCATTGTCCATTACCACTACAGTGTTTTTTTTGCAAATTTAACATTAAGTTATTTTCCAACCAATCTTCGAAGGTCGGTCCATCCATTTCGTCGTGGTAGTCCTGAGTATTTTTCTTTGCCAAAAACGTGAGCTCTGCTCCATCAACAAATCCACTGGTAGATCCTGCGTGCAATAAAACGAACCGTGCAGCACGAGCTGTTGGAGCTTTTAATCCTGTTGTCAGACCACGAACAAAAGCATCGCGATGAGATGTAATTGTTTTATCAACCCATTCTTTTTTCACACTGTGAAAACGCCGAGGTGATGATTTCTGGTTTTTCAATCAAAATTCAATTTCTGCCACCTTTTATAAACACAAAATCCATATCACTCAGCAAGCGATGTAGCGTGGCCCGTGAAAAGTTAAGCAAAGTTTCTTCGACATTTACAACAGCTAATATGGTGTTTATTGTTGGTGGTATGTTGTTACGAAAAAATTGATGAACTATTCTACGAATTTGGCCCCTGACACCTTCATCGTACTTGTTGTCACGAGAATTACCAACCTTTCGCTTCTTGAGCCTGCTCTTTGGAGATTGTAATCCAGCAGGTGATGAATATTCCTGTCGTATGCGAAACAGAGTCTTTTCGCAAACACCACTCATTTCTGACACTTTCCTAATTACACTTGATACAGAATCGTTGTTATCCTGATTATGATGATAATTAATAATATTCATTAGTATCTGCTTCTCTGAAAGTTTCAGCGCTTTTCCACATTTCCATTGAACAATTTCCTCCATTTTGCGGTAAAAATTCGGCGTCAAATATAACAAAAGCCAACAACAGAAAATAACAATAATTGCCAACAGCAAATCACAACAACAGCCACCAACAAATAATAACAATAACAAAACAGTAACAGTACATCCAAGATGGTACAAATAATCGTAACTCGAATATGTTTACGCGCTCCGAAGAACAAATAAAGACTAATTAAGGCCCTGGATGTATCAAGCTTTTAAACATATTCTGTAGAAGAATTACTCTAATAGCTTCTTAATTACTGAATAACTTAGAAGAAAGTATTTGCAATTGATATCAACCAAAATTACAAATTCCTTACACATTATGGAAGTAATTAGTACCACAGGGACATAAATAACATTTTAAATTTGGCAGTTAGTATAAATTACCGGAATTATTTTAAACTTTGAAACAAATGTTTATTAATTGCACATTTTATTATACTACTGCTACTAATAAAAGATAAAAGTTGATAAGTTACTATTAGAAACAAATAATGTATTATGTAAAATTATTAGCAAACGATATTTGTAAATTACATAAAATTGTACGTGAGGACTTGTTGAGAACTCCTGGTCTATTCCGGTTATATTGAAAGATAGACAATAGAGAACGCCATCTCTGACTGCATATAACTGGCAACGTCTTGGCGAAATTACCATAAGGTTAACATCGCATATCTTACCCTGTACAGACTATAGAGCGTTCCACTTTAAGAAAATAACATTAGGCTTATGAAGATCAGTGTTGCCAAAACTCTCAGGCATGCGGTTTACTAGATTGTCGATATATTTTTCGAATTTCCATTTTCAATTAACATTTAACTGTAAAGTTAGAACAACTGAACAACCACAAAGCCTTCATATCATTATGTAGTCTCAGAGAACGACATAAAATCGCTGACATACGCACACCGTATTATTTTAAGTTGCAATTAGTAATTATATATATATATATATATATATATATATATATATATATATATATATATATGCATTCCAAGCGGTCCGTTTATTTGCTTTTAAATCTTTAATAACCGGCAAAGTGCATGATTTAACTAAGCAATATTTTCTACTGATTTCTATGATTCATGGTATATGATATTCTTACAGAAAAACAAATAAACTGTCGTTACTATAATTAAAATAAGATAAAATAAAATAATCTTTTGTAAATGTATTTAATTAAAATCATTTTCCCTACTTTTCATCTCTTGTTTCGAATGGGCACTTTTGGTTTATTACGTTAAAAAACATTAATTTAATTCATGTCTGTGAAAACGAAAATACAAATTATACAACCCTGAATCGTGCTTGTGTTCATCGTGGCATCGCTGCGCTTCTATCGTCCATAAGAAATACATGGCCCTATCTCCGCAATGTTATTTTCTTAACGTGAAACGCTCTACAGTCACTTTGAGACAAAGTATATATATTTAGTCCCGAAGGACCGCGCGACCTCGAAGTTGGTTGGAAAGGGGGGAGAGCGGAGCGCTCTAAACGGTTAATCCGGTCATTCAAACGAAGCTGTTTACTTTAATGGGCTTTTCTCGAAACCACGTTTTTTCAACTGAGTGTAACTCGTACTTCGAGTTACAGTATTGCCCTTATCAAGATAAACCAAACGACATTTTGTCTTGCCGGTTAGTAATGTGTAACACTGTGTGATATGACGCTTTTTTGCTGATACTTTACGGTGCGTCATGTGTATTGACACCGCGACAATAAAGTGTCATGACACAGTAACAGTGTCGTAACACCCCGAGTGTTTCCGGCCCGAGCAATGCAATTCACCGCAATAGTGCCATTTGATACAAGATACAAGAAAAAAAAGACAGAACACGAAAGTTGTACCTTAAAGTTTTCGAATCTCACCGAAACGAAAGTGTCTTTCAACTGCGTTGACTATTTTGTATTTTACCTGGTTGCCACGTTTTATATATTTTTACAGTGTCTCCAGATAATTTTAAATCTTAAAAAATAAATTTGAATATATTTCTGTTTATGCAGATAAAATAATTAATAAAGAAAAAAACTGTATTATAAAAAAAAACAAATAAATAAAATTTCAAATCTAGGTCCAAACAACAAAACAAAAAATTTGAAATTTTAAAATTGTTATTATTTAAATTATGTTTAAATATTGTTTAAATTTGTTATAGTTTAAATAATATCAGTGGAGAGATATTAAACGCTAAAGAAAGAATAAAGGTACCTACATAAAAAAATCTAAATCTAGGTTAACGCAACAAAACAAAAAATTTAAAGTAAAAAAATATACACCTACTTATTCGTTATTGTTTAAGTTATAACTTAAAAAATTCACTTAAGAGATTTTATCCGTCTTTAATCTCTCTCGCTTTTCGTTGAATATCTGTCCGGCTTTAGAAAATATCCTTTCACAGGGGACAGATGTAGCCATAATACAAAGCCTAGTCTTCATAATTTGGTATAATTTTGGGTAAATGTGCTTCCTTTGGTGCCACCACAATAGAGGATCCTGCGATATACCGCAGCTATCTTTTCTCGGTAAAATGCTTGCTTGGTTGTTGGTGCTGTTGAACTTCCTTGTCAAAATCTTTCCATAAATTTTGAAGTAGATCTTCCTTATACGGTATATTTTGAATTGGTTGTTCAATATTTTCCTCTTCGTTTTCTTTTTGTGTGGGTAATTTTGTGTTGGCTACCTTGCTGTACAAATTCTCTACTGCTTTGCGATATTGTCTTTCGTCTATGAAACCAAATTTTTTAAATCTGGGGTCCAAGATTGTTGCTTGAGCTATTAAAGTATGTTCCTCTATATCTGAAAATCTTTGTTTTAGTTCAAATTGCAGATTTTTTACCATATTTTGAACCTGAGGCATCTTTGTATTTATGTCAAATGAATTCATGCGTTTCGTAATTTGTTTGTAATAAAATATTATTGACGAAGCACTAACTTTTTGCTCGGATCACTAACAGTTGTAACTAAATTAAAAATTTCCAGAACTTTAATGGACTGTTCAGCAATAGTCCAGTCTTCGTTTTGTAGAGGCCCAACAGATTCTGTAACTAAACTATTTAAAACTGCCAATGTTGATATGATTGCATTTTTCATCTGTAAAATTCTCTTAATCATATCAAATGTGAAATTCCATCACGTAACTACATCATTTTTTAACTTTAGTGATGGTATATCCATTCGTCAAATCTCGGACTACTGTCAAAAAACTGACGTCTCAATATATCTAACTAGTTCATCAATCAAACATCAACAAACACATTTTGAGTTTTTAACCTGTCTGATCTATTATCCCTTTGTGTGCTTTGTTTCCAAAAAGGTTTTATTTGTGAAAAAATCAACTCTCGGTCAGTCTCGCACAGCTATTAAGTAAATGCGAAACAGATGTTACAGCTTAGGGAAGGTTTCAAACTTTCACGTAGTGTCAATGGCTTACTGTGTTATATGACACAATAGTGTTGACACACTGAGTTGATACAATAAACTGCGCCAGTGTTGCTGTATCAACACCTAAAAATTTAGTGTGTTACCCATCTTTAGCCGGTACTCTCCATGATCGGTACTACAACCATAAATATTCATTGTTATTTAAAAAAATTATAAACAGTTAAAAGTGCAAAAAAGGGTCTAAAAATTAAAAACTCCTACATTTTATTTTCTTCTGTGAAAATGTTTCATTGTAGTACCGACCATAGCCAATTCGGTTAAATTGGGGTTTCATGCAATGAACATATCCTTAGCATTTGAATTATATATATATATATATATATATATATATATATATATATATATATATATATATGAATTCTTTTTGTATAAAACATAGGAGTTCTTAAAATATAAAGATATAAAATATAAAAATATAAAGATTTTGCTATGAGAAGCCACAATTTTTGAATTCATATTAAAAAGCATTCATAAAATATTATTTTTTACTTTAAATGTAGCTAAATATTGTAAATTGATATAATTGTCAATTATTTTGTAAACTGGTATATTTGGCAATGAAGTTAGAAATCTCAAAATAGGAATTGCTTCATTTAACTTCACTTTATTCTGTAGTTTCTAAACTATTAATTTTACCTTAGGCATAATTTTAATGTTTTTTATTAAACTATAATTATACCTAGAATTATTAATATTTATAGGTATAATTTTAATGCTTTTAATTATATATGTATATTATAATATAATTGTAATGTAATTATATATATTTTTCACGTTTTTGTTTATTTTAAATTGTCATTTCTTATAATAATTATATAGTGCTCTTACCCATAATTTTAGATGTGAGAGTATGAAATAATTGACCATATGGCAACACTGACATATATTAAGCTTACATTTAATGTCAAATATATCTATAGGTTATGTTCATTGCATGAATCCCCAATTTAACCGCCAATTCGATGCAGAATATGAAACCATTTTTTTTTTTGGCTTTCGGGTGATTCGTTTCCAAGAAATGATGACACCCACCAACAAATTGGACAAGTTTGGGAAGCCATTTTTAGAGCCGCCATTTAAAAAAAGAAATTTGAAGTAATTTAATCTATGTATTTTAACTTGTAAAAAGTTGGAGTTTCAAATATCTTTTGGACTATAAAAAAATTTAAAAAAACACGTTTTTTTTTGAGGAAACTGGTCTTAAATCAACAAATATTCAGTTGACCGCAACATGTAGGTAGAGAATGTAATTGCAAAAAATAAAAAAGTAATGAATGATAAAATTCTGTCCACAGTAGATGCATTTTAATAGCATCTGAAAAAAAGCATATTTGCAAGTACAGAATTGGTTGTACAGAGGAGTTTTAAATGCAACTGAATGAAGATGGGAACTCAAAAAAAATCTTATATTCCAGTAAAGACGACACAGCCTTTAGCAGTTGTAAAAAAGATTTCAGTAGTTCATGTGGATGCTGGCTAAAAGGATGGTTTAGTCTGCAATTTGGCGTGAAAATATTGTTCTGGATTTAATTACACGAATGTTGAAAATTATATAGAACGACATGAATCACCTAACATAGAAGAAGAGATGAAAGAAGAAAATTTAAACGATTAAATAAAAGATTGTTTGTTCATCATCTTTTTTTATTAAATTAAATAATATTTTTTTGTGTTTATGTTCACAGAATACACATGTTATATTTTAAATAAACAATGTAAAATAAAAATATAGATACTACTGTAAATATCGTCATGATATTCGTGTTCAGCGACCCCAAAAACGGCCCGAGTAATGACTTTTGACTGATTTTGAATGAAAATAACATATAATTCCAGGAGACAAGTTCCATCCTGGGCACTAGTTACTTCGGAGACCATCGCCGTTATGATATTCGTTTTGAGTGATCTCAAAAACTCCCCGAGTAATAAGTTTTGACTGATTTTGATTGGAATTAACATAAAAGTCCAGGAGAATAGGTCAACCACGGGAACAGGTACTTCGGGGACCATTGCCGTCATAATATTCGTGTTCAGCGACCTCGAAAACCCCCCAATTATTGACTTTTGACGGTAAGCACCAGGTACCTTGTAGTTCATCGCTGTCGTGATATTTTGATCAACAACCTCAAAAACTGCCGAGTACCAAAATGAAACTTATTCCCGTCGATATTTTTCGAATTCCAAATTTGGAAATTTTGTTAACAAACTTTCCTGGCACTCTCACAAATCGAATGCAAAAAGCGATTTCTACTAAAGCGGAAAATTGATAGGTTTAGTGCTTAATTGCCTCATTTAGGTTCCTTGAATCATATATGATTTATTGGGCAGTAAAGTTGTTTCAATAAATTTTTCAAAATTATTCAAAAGACTTTCTATAGATAAACAGATGTTTTTGAACATTGTTTTAAATTTTCAGAGAAAAGGAAAGAGAACATCAGCGTCAAGAATTATGGAACAAAGTAGAAGTATTAGCTTCGAGAAAACCGGAATACGATTCTGTCACGAGAAATTACAATTTAATCAACAACATTATCACTAGTCCTGAAAACGACGATGAGCTCAATTTAAGTTGTTTAAAAGATGAAGATTTGGAAGTAAGTAGAAAAGCTTCAGCACTTTCTGTATCTTGATACTTGGGTAGGTATATTTAATATTCTTATATCTTTTAATCGCTCTTTTACCATTACCCACTTCCTACCCATGCTATATTTACCATGACAATATAATAATAATAAATAATAATAATAAATGCTGCTTTTTTCAATATATTAAATTTTTTTTTAATTCCAGCTCTGTCCTTGTTTCTTATATACAAATATATTTTGTCTTTAATATTTATAGTTAATCTTAATAGATTATAGTTAATACCTCCAATATATAAACCGTTTCAATACCTCTATTATATATATTCTACTGAGCTTCCTTATGGGGTTGTCTGTTGATTACCATATATTTGGTTTTTGCTATGTTGATGTTAAGTCTGTACTCCTCACTCACTCCATTTATTCTATTCACTAATTCTTGAAGCTCAAGCTATTTTTTAACACCAATTTTTTTTTCCTGTTTTTTCTTCACATTTATTATAAACTCACTTACTTATTCGTTTAATTCGAAATTCACCTTTTACAGTGTATGATTTTAAAATTATGTTGGCGTTTGTTGAGGAATTTAAAGTCCTTATTGTTTATTTTCTGTGTTTTTCCTTTAATTAATGATTTTCACTCTTTGAAAATTTCTTTATGAATCTCTTTGCTTCCAGTGACCTACAAAATCTTATCTAGGCTGTTGTTAAATAGAGCAGAGCCCATTTTAAACTGAGAAAACTAAACTAGTTAAACAAAACGAATGGTTTGACAAGGAGTGCCAAGAAGCAACAAATAACAAACAAATAGTGCATACCTAAAGACAAATGAAGCAAGATGAACAAGAAGACCAAAGGAGGAATACCGGACCCTAGGAGGAGAAGAAAAAAGATTAGATCGAAGAAAAAAAAGCAATTTGAGGAAAATCAGTTAAAAAGCATAGAAGGCTAAGAAATCAAAACGTAACTCGATAGTTCTACAGAAATTTAAACGAAATGAGCAAAGAGTTTAAGCCAACAACAGGGAGCTGTAAGAATGGAAGAGAAAATATCCTAAGTGATACAGCCTCAACCTTGAACACATGGTTTGAATTTTTCGACGCAAAATTGAATGGCCATTATAACGAAGAAGCCGATAACACACTAGCAGATCGAAATGATTCGAATCTATTCAACCCAACCGAAAGACCACCTGCCATTCAAGAGCTTGTCCAAGCTATTATAAAGCTTAAAATAAACCACCAAGAACTGATCAAATTTGCAGTGAGCTCTACAAGAATGGTGGCGGCGCCCTGCCACAGACAGTGCAAAAACTTTTACTTCTTGTCTGACAAAATGTGAATCATCTCCAGAAACATCAACAATTGACCAGATTCATTTAAGATGAATCCTCGAGAAAATATTACGATTTAACATTAAAACCCATCACCTATTCCTCAACTTCAAGGCCGCCTACGACAGAGTCAAGAGAACAGTACTATGCCAATCAATGCGCGAGTTGTGTATACCAGAAAAACCGATTAACAGGAATAACAATGTCTAACGTAAAAGCCAGTGTTCGGATACAGGGAGAGAATTCTCGATCCTTTGAGGTAAATGATGGATTCAGACAAGGGGATGCCCTGGCTTGCCTCCTATTTAATATTGTTTGGGAAAGTATGTCCGAGACATACGAATTAGAGACTGCGACAATAGATCGATAAAAAAATCTTAGCATACGCTCATGACACTGACATAATAGGCTGTAACAAGCGAGATGTTGAGCAATATTTCCTAGAATTGGAAGAGGTGGCGAAACAGGTCGGTCTAGTCATCAACGAAATAAAATCAAGTACATGTTGGTTACTGAGGATCCTATAGCAAATGAGGAACTGGAAATAGTATGTGGAAGTCATATCTTTGAACGTGTTTACAGCTTCACATGCCTTGTCTCGCTAGTGACCACTACCAACAAAACAAGCGAATAAATTAAATAATCCTTACAAATACATAATATGGACTCCAAAACAATTCCACTCAAGAAATATCCAAAGAAGAACTAAAATTATTATATATAAAACACTATGAAGCGTAAACATGAACTATAACGCAGAAGGATGAAAGACTTTTGGGAATATTCGGGTGTAAAATACTGTGCAAAATATTTTAAACTATAAATTACCAAGCGCAATGGCGCAAAAGATATAAATTCGTATTATACCAAATCTTTAATGAGCCAGACGGCGTAACCTTCATTAAAACACAGCAGCTTAGATGGGCTGAACACATAATTCGACTGCCAGACAATACGATTGCTAAAAAGTTAACGACAGAAACACCTATAGGAAGAAAAAGCGTAGGCCGATAACGAATTAGGTGGTTAGGTCGAGTTGAGACTGACTTATGATGGCAACATGCCGCCAGAAACTGAACAAAATAGCGACAAATCTTAGAGCACGCCAGGATCCACAGAGGATTAAGATCATCATATTGTTCAAAATGGGCAAGACATTTTAAAAAGATTTGTAACAAGCGGAATTTCCACCTGGTGACCTATAAAGTCCAAGACCTCCAGTCATACGAAAGATGAAAAAATCTTTGTGGTTATTAGTAGGTCGAAACGGATGTTAAAAGACGCCATTGATATTCTAAAATATTATTCAACTTTAATCGAAAAGAGGAGTGTCTGCATCTAAATACAATGTGATACAAACGATGTAAAATGAAAACCTTTCCACAGATGTACCAAAAAGTCCCAATACAAATTCGAACCAACCAGATACTCTAGAGAGATTACCAGTGATCGACAAAAGGTTATGTCCGCTGTCACATATTTGATATCTGCCTAAGTTGCAAATGAAGCGTCGGAACAAACAATTTCAGACCACGGAATCAACTATAACAAAGTACTTTATTTTTCTTATATGCTGTTATTAAATAAACTCACAACTTAACAATTGTAAATAAAGTGAATTAACTCATTTAACAGTCTTTTCTGAACATAAATGATTTGGCTTCTATAATTCTAATTCTACTTTATACCTTTGCTATAATTGCTTGAAAACTCTGAATCACATAAGCATCTCTACATTGTCCACAAGGAAAAATGTATTATAAACATATTAGAGCAATCATTAATTAGATTTTTGCATTCAAGGGATTTATACACTATATTACATTGACTCAAATTCAAATTAGATAACAATTTTCTAAAACAAAATAAGATAAAAAGTGCTCATTGCTTTTACCAAGCCGATCGTATAAACACTACCATTATTTTGGAAACACTTCGCTACTATAACACAGAAATTTTGTTGTTTTGTCTCATACTTGTATGAGAAGAGGTCTTATAAACAAAAATTGTATAAACATGGTTGGAAAATAATTTCCACGTCACAATTGTGTGGGATAAATATTAATTGAAATAGTAAATATATTTCGGGAGCTTGATATGGTCTTTTTATTTTGTAGGAGAAAAATTACGGTTCAAGAAAAAAGATTAGGATCGGTAAGTACAAAAATCTTTATAAAAAATTTGAAGACCATTTCCAATAATATTGAGGCATATAAAAATTAAAATAACGATTGAAAATAGCAACAAATACTGTGTTATTTTAGCTAGTGTTTTATACCATCTCTTCAGTTCGGCCATTTATCATGTCCCCTTTTTCATTAACCAGAAATAAATTCAATTTAACGAGAGTTTATCAAAATCATTAAAAAACTGATGGAAGAAAAAGGTATTGTTTTATTTAAATTAAAATTCATTAAACGCTCTTTATATGGTTTGTGGTTTATTTTTGGGTTCGTGGCTATTCCTTGTGTTTATTTTATACCCTATTTGTTTGCAACTGGCAACCCATTATAAATGAAAATCTTCAAATATCGGTCATAAACCATTGCCATACGGATGTAGTTAAAACCAATAAGGTTTTGTCCTGGAAAAATTACGAGTTATGCATTAATTTGTTTAGTTACATATACTTTAAAAAAAGATCCCATGAAAGAAAAACACTAATAATATTAATAAAATGGAAAGCCCGAATTTTGTAAAAGTTTTATCTTAGACAGTTAATGGACACCCTAAGCTCTGACGTCACAATGAGTGGGGTTTTAAAAACCTTTCCAAACATTTCTAATTTGTATGAATTTGTCCCATAAGAAGTTGAAAATATTGGTTTTTTAATTGATTGAAGAATAAATAAGGACTTTTGGTTATGAACATTCATTCTGTGCAATTGGTGTTATTTTTTGTTCGGGAATTTGTAAGGTAAAAATATCAAAGAATTAAGATATTTACTATGAATGTTCATATTTTAAGGTTATGTTATTGTTTGATTAAAACTATTTATTATTATTTTTTTACTGTATTTCAAGATATTTTGTTGTTGTTTTTATCAGGGTTGTTTCAAAATAAATCAATAAATCAGTCAATTTATTTACGAAGTTGAAAAATATTTAAATTAATGTTTTATTATTTTTTCGTTGCCATTGATTTTATCCTGTAAAAGACTAAAGATATTCGTTTTCTAGTAGTTTAGGTTGTAATCATTCTGTGGAAACGTTTCTATCAAATTGCCATAATGTGTTTAAAAAAATGTTTTTTGAATGTTGTATTAGTTTTTGAGTTTATTTTTAGATCTGGGCATATAATGGCTAAAACATGTGTTGAAGATATCCAGTATTACTGACTTTTTCGGAAAAAACGAATGTATTTAGTCCTTTAGGGGATAAAATCACTAACACTTAAAAAATAATAAAACATTAAATTAAATACTTTTCGTAAATAAGTTCAATGATTTATTGATTATTTTGAAATAACCCCGATAAAAACAACAACAAAATACCTTGAAATACAGTAAAAAATAATTAAAGTTTTAATTTAACAATAACATAACCTTAAAATATGAACATTCAAAGTACATATCTTAATACTTTAATATTTTTACCTTATAAATTCACGAACAACAAATAATACCAATCGCACAGAATGAATGTTCATAACCAAAAGTCCTTATTTATTCTTCAAACTTAGCTAGTCCATTACCTGTATTTTCTTTCCGCCCTTTATAAGCCATATCTATACCATTACAATCATAGAATACTTTATCTCAGAAAGTTTTGACCAATTTGATATCGTCCGTGTTATTAGTTAGCAGTTCAGTCCATACGTTAAAATGGCATCATCATTTGTTGCTGCTAAACTTAAAAACAGCGCATATTTTTACGAGACAAACAACGACTGTGTTAAATTTTCATGACTCCCTTGTTCATCAACAACGGTTAATAATGCAGTGACTTTGTGCTCCGGTATAACAGGTATTAGTGAAAGAACTAGTGTTGTGTCAATCGTTCATTTCACAAGGACCGAATTAATCGGTGACCGATACTGAAAACGATCGAATTATTTCAATCGTTCGTTCGTTTCAATACTTTTCGTTGCCATTTAAAACAAATAACAAGTAACCGATTGATTGAGCTGAATCGACTGGTAGTATTGTTTACCGTATTTCAAATATGTGTATTCACATTTATTGTCCTTCATACGTTTATGTTAGTGCTCAGCTTAGATTCTAGAAGAAATATTTGAGAAGCTAGAATTTATTATGATTTTGTTTTTAGGTTCTTAGTGTAACTCAGAAATAATTATAAATTTATATGGAAATATGTGCTGCATCCAAATATAAATATTTATTGTTATTGTGCAAATTTTAATTTTGCGATATTTTATGATTTTAACTACTTGATAACTATTAACACCACAAGTGAAAGCAATCACTTGGGCCCGATAGAATATTTTCCAACTCCAATACTCCCGGTCTGTAGCTAAGTCGCTGCTTTGCACGCAATTCTTAATTAAATATGTATTATTTTAATTTTTCAATCATTCAAACGAACGCAATCATTCAGCCGCATGACATATATCTGTCCTGATCGCAAGTGAGGAACGACCGAGGACCGAAAGTAATGAGAGTATTGGCTGTGCGATTTTGTTTTGGTTCAATCTCGATCGGCGCCGTCGAGGGTCGATCAATAGATTTTTGTCACCATACGATTTGATCGTTATGAACGTTATGATTGAATCAAAATGAAAGAATCAATCGCGTTTGATACAACACTAGCTAGAAAGAACCATTTATAGATTTTTAAGTGAAGGAAAACAAGGAAACATTATTGAGCCAAAAAGATATGAAGCAAAACAAACTACAGAAATTGATGACTTTTATAGAAACGTCCTTCGGAGAAAGGTTCATTAGTTATATTTAAACAAGGAGATTCCTACATTGGATACAATATTAAAGGCAATAAGAGAACAATTTTCAAGTCAAAATGAAATTCCTATAGTTGGCTGTATACCATGAATCACAAAAGTTTTATTTAAAAATCGTTTATAAAAGGTATGTAATTAAAAAGACTCTTTCGGGCTACATCACAGAACGTTCTCGGTGTAAAAAGTATTATTACCTGGAATAAGTACTACCACTTTAGTGAAAGCAAATCGATTGGAATCGAATCGATTGGAATGAAATCGAATTGTATGGATTGTAATCTAATCGATAGGAATCAAATCAAATTGAATCCATTGGAATGGAATCGAATAATAATACAAGTCAATACAATACAATAGATGGAAGAAGCGGGCCAGGTAGAAGAAGATCGCTATGGCTTAAAAATCTGAGGGAATGGTTTAACAGATCCTCTACATTCCTTTTCCGAGCTGTCGTCAACAAAATTAGTACAGCCAATTTGTTAGCTAACGCACGATAATCGATTAAGGCACAGGAAAAAGAAGAAGAAATCGAATCGATTGAAATCAATTTGAATCGAATAAATTGGAATTGATCGATTGGAACTAAATAAAGCGTCTAGGATTAAGGCAGCAAAATAAGATCAATCGTTGGTGCGTTTTCATGAAAAATTCTTGATGTAAAAAAATTAAAAATTAATTGGACGGCGTTATGCCTCACTAGACCAAGCGCCAAAAATTGATTTTGAGATATTTGACTTTCAATTCAATAATGTTACAATTGTCGTATTTTTTTGTTCTCGAAGACAGTGTTGTATATTTTCTAAGTGCGAAATAGTAACTAGTGTTGAAGAAAAAGGAAAAAAAAAAATAAAAAGACGATGTTCGTCACATTGTGTAATTGTTTTATACATCAATAGACCAAACGACATGGAGGTCGTTTGGACTAGTGATACCTAAATAGAATATCACTTTTAGTGAATGATCAGTAGGCTACAAGTTATTTTTTCTTTTTGAGTATTACAATAAAAGTAGTTATTTTGAACATTTTATATTAAAGAAGTTTTTTTCACCGGTCATAATTCCTTCCCGGAAGATGTCACTTTCTTCTTTATATATGTGAACAGACCTAGCAGTTTCCGTTCTTGCTTGTCCTCCTCGCCCTCTAAATTCACGAATTCGTCGGTCATCTGACCGACATTTACATTGAAAAAAAGTCACATCGGCTTTGTTGAATGTAAACTTTAGTCCATTCTACGCTCTTAGGACGCAATTTGCGCTGAATAAAATAAACATTAAAATTTTTGTATACTCTATTTTAGGAGATACGTAGATTTAAAACTTACCAAAATGAGTTTGAAATACGTGAATTAAAACTTTATTCAAAATGCAATTTGAAATACGTGAATTAAGTTATTTCGCGTATCAATCCGTCTATTTTCTTTCTAAAATGGTTTTAATTTAACCTGTCTAACGTTCGATTGCAAATTCTTTTAGATAAAATTGGCATCGCTGCGCTAAAAACTCCCATAATGATTGCATTAACAAAATAAATACATTATATTATGATTAAAGAAAGCTAGTTCAGAATGAGAGTAATTGTCCATTTATTCAAATTTGATAATTACCGTGTACAGGGTCCTCCAAACTTTTTTTGACAATTGATAGCGACCATATTTTTGAAGCTACATCTGTCAAATAGCCTGCCATTTACTCGTCTATTTTGCCAAATCACCATAGATGGATATGGCATACAAACCGTGCAAATGATAAAAGTGTTTTATAAAAATGGGTGTTCTGTTCGGGCAACGTTCCGTGCTTTTCTCCCATTTAACGGTCAACATAATCGTTCTACCGGAAAGACTATTCGCAGTGTGGTGGATAAATTTTAATCCACTGGTTCAGTAAACAGTCAAACAATACTCGTACGCCAACAAAACGCAAGATGTGCCGACAACATCGCTGCTGTCCGTGAGCGTCTGCGGGAAAATCCCAGGCAGTCGATTTCATGTTGCTCGCAAGGATTCGCCCTTAGACTCTTCAGACCCGTTAAACTAGACCTGTTAAACTCTTTCTTGTGTGATTTTGTTAAGTTGCAGATCTATCGAATAAACCACAAACCACAGCTGCCTTCAAAGCCAACGTAACACATGCCTTCGTGCAATTATTCAGCCTGATTTATGCGCCGGTTATGGACAATTGTACATTTAGAATGCGCGTCAGTCAGCGAAGCGAAACCATATTATATTTCATACATGCGGCATCGAGGGGCCTTTCCAAATGAATAAAATTATTATATTCCTGAAGTTGAATATTTTTTAAAAAATACCAACATTATAGATCGGAATGCGAATAATAATATTTAAACTATGTTAATAAAAATGTACACTATTTGGTGATTGATAATACTGTAAATTGAATAACATTCGGTAAATGTGCCTACCTTCCTTCTTTCCGTTCGTAGAAAATAATATTACTCTATTCTAATATTATGTGAACATAGTTTTAAATTTAATCTTTATTTTCTACAGAATAAAAAGCAACGCAACTTGAGTAAACCTTTAATTCGTCGCAAGTCAGAACTACCCCAAGACCAGTACACGGTGAATGCTCTGTCTGACCACAAAAGGATGGACGATTATCTAGTAACACCTCCAGACGTCAACAAGTGCTAGTCTCTTCTCTTACAATACTTGCTGCATAGATTGCAGTAAGTTTTGTGCCAATTGAAGAAGAATCATCGATCTTTCTACCCGCCATGGAAATTAAGATCGAACGAAGCATGCTTTTAATTGTATATTTATTTGTTTCTTTAGGAAATGTTATTTTTTTATAAATGTAGAGAATGTATGTATATAGTTTTTTTTATGCGAAGGCTTGAAATGATAGTAAATCACGGAATTATATATATTTTTTTCTTTAATTTCTTAGCAATTTTTAGTTGTCCGGATTATAAATAGAACAAGCGATAGATAAAAGCTAGATATAGCCATGTTGTACTGTGATTCCAGGCCATCATTAATGGTTTTGGATTATTGTAGTTTGCAGTTAGTTTATTATTTTTTATTTAGGTTTAGGTGACGAGCTAATCAAACTATTTCTATCAGAGCTAGTCAGACTATTTTCTACACTTTTCTTGTATTAGAAGTGAAAAGAGCTAGAATTAGATGGTTGGGACATCTGAGCGCAAGAAGGTAGCCAGCATATAATGGTTACGGCGAATCCAGGATTGAAACAATCATGGTTCATGGTCCGGATTGCATCGTGTCATGATTTCGACGTCCTCTGTGCAAACATTTTCACCGATATTTAGAAATATACCGAATTAGAATTAGTAGACGAGTAAGACAAGCGCATATCTTATGGAAAATATTATCTCTATCGTTGCAAATATTTATAGGTTTATGGCAAGGAACAATAAAGGAATATGCGTTACGGAAACTATTTAAAAATATCTTAGATCCTCTGATGATTTATAGTAACAACTCTGGGAGAACTAAGTATAATGATTGATATCAGATCTAGTAAGAGCGTCACTAGGAAAGGGACTAAAAATAAACCTTAAAAAAATAAAAATTATGACTAATACAGAAGCCATATGGGAAATAAATAAAGACAGAAAAATATAGAAAATAATCAAGGTTATAGTTGCTTGAGACTAAGTTAAAATAAACTAGAGAAATAAATAGAATAATAAGAATGCGATGGCCGAAAATTAATAACGAAGGTACGTGTCCTAAATGATATGACATAAAAATCCCAGGCCTTCTCATGTGTACGGAACAACTTGGATACAATCTAGAAAACCCAAGATAAATAAACAAGAATGAATAGTGGGAATGAGTGGAAAACTCACAATTTATTTACAAGATGTTTGTTGTGCGACTAGTTTCGGAGTCAACAATTTGTACCTAATCCTCAGGCCGATGCAAAAAACCAATGACTGTAAATCAACACAAATAAACCAATAAGTAATCTTTAGTATGGCAATGTACCAATTGATGAGGCATGCTTTTAAAGTTTGAAGATATTTACACAACAGTACTAGAGGTTGTTTTTAGAAGTTAACTTAAACGGTACATTCATGTAACTTAGTATTAAACAGAAGAGCAATCCAAAATATGAAGTGTGGGAATAATATATTATGTCGTAATCCCATACTCATATTTTGGATTATTCTTCTGTTCAATAACAAGCAGCATAAATGTAACGATTAAGTCAGTTACAATTTTTTCACTAATCCGCTGGATGAAGCTACAATTAACTGTATTGTTATTCACGTTTGTATGGGCACAAAATATTACTGCCAAGAAATCTATTCGATTTAGAACATTTGCTGTGCATACGGATTAAAAATAGATCTCGGAAAAACTAAATAAAAATTTATCAGCTAATCCTTCAAGGAAAAACGTAGGGGAAAGAAGATCTGGCTAACAATCGAACAATCGTCAATATTACTACATATCTTAAATATTTTTTATATATGTATTCCAGTTTTTCAGGCGTACACGCCCATCTGGTAGGGATCTATGGAGTGAGTAACACCGAGTCGCAAGCTCCCATCTCTTTCCATACTGCTCGTCCATAGGTCGATCCGATACACCAGCGTATTCTAGTCTAAGTATTAGATCCATTTAGATGTTATACTACTACGTTAGCCTTTTTGTTTTCCATCGGTTTGTTCTTAGACTGGGGATTGAACTATGGAACCGATATATAATTGACGGTAAGGTGTATGCGATTCGTCTGCCTGGCCCGCTTATCTATCTGGCCGATTTTTTTTTCTTCTCAAATCCTTTTGTCCTCTCAGGGGTTGGATTGGGTTTTCGGTACTTCATTATCCATGCATTTCTATTTTTGTGCATCGTCTTTAATTCTTCAATAGTTTTCCCCATATTCCTTCCTATTTCTTCGATCTGGTCTATCCATTTTTTTTTTGGATCTTCCCCTTCTCTTTTTCTTTCTATTTGCCGATTCTAATATTTGCTTTATAATTCTCTCGGGTTTCATTCTATTAATATGTCCGAACCAGAACATTTGCTTCTTTATTCAGTAATAGATTTCTACTTTGTCATCTGTCTGATATTTTCATTTCTAATCCTGTCCCATTTTGTTTTACCGGCCATTTTTTCAAATAACTTATTTCGATTGCGTTAATTTTTTTATTCATGGTTTTTCAGAATTATCAATTTTTTCACTTGCGTATTATTGGCACAGTTATCGTATTGTGATTTTTTTTTAACTTTCATTTTTACAGCTTTTTTCTCGTATTTTTGTATTTATTGTGTAGTATAACTGTGTAGACTTATTTCCTCTATTTGCTATCCCGCGTATGTTTTCCTTGATCCATGATTTTTCATGTTATGTATTCTAAAGTTGTTCCGTTACATTTAATCTCCTTATTGTTTGGGTTTTTTTTTTTTATTGTAAACTCTGTAATTTTACTGGTTGCGTGTTCTAATTATTGTATTTAGGTTTTCGTGTTTTTTCTTAACGAACAACAATGCTTAAACTAATGGCTTAAACTATCTCTCTATTTTATTCCTTTGTTTATTTTGAACTCATTGGATTTTTGGCCCCTCACTTGTACTTTTCGTCTAATTATCTTGTAGGTACTTTCTATAATTATGATTAGTGTTTTCGGTACTTCTAGTTCTTCCAGGCATTTCCATATTTTTCCTGTCAATCGAATCAAAAGCTGCCTTTTGGTCAGTAAAGTATAGTCCTTCTATTTTTCTTTCTATATACATATATATATATATATATATATATATATATATATATATATATATATATATATATATATGTATTGTCATTTGTCTGCATATCTGGCCTAAATGCTGCCAGTTTTGGTTTAACATACGCCCTTAGTCTTTTCTCTACTCAATTTTGTTTTTAATTTTGGTAATATTCAAAACAGTTATTAGGAAATCATTTTTAAAATATTATTAAATATTATTATGCATACCTTCTTCAAAGTACAAAAACACATGTATCGCCTACATCGACACAAGTAAAACAATGTTGCCTTTTACTTTTTTTCCCTAATCCTAGAATTAACGTACCGTAACGTGCACTATTTATCAAGAAATTAAAAGGCTACATAACAATTTCATAACATCATTGATTGATCTTACTATCATCTAAGATTGTCCGCAAAATTCAATCTGAAAATTGATTAAATAGAAGCCGCATTATTATTTTGAACTGCAGACATAACTAGAAAGGAATGGTTTTGAGTGGTGATATATTCTGTTAGAAAACTGTAAATCTCTGTACACATTTTAAAAAACCTGGCAAATTAATTGAATATTTGATTCTTTGCCTGATTGTTATAATACTTAGTATTATTTTAAAGTTAAAGTTAGAACTGTATTCAATAAGTATGTGTGCTAGTATAAGTGGTGCTATAGTATGTTAATAAAGTTTGAAACTTGTTGAACTTAAGTGAAAGAAAACTTAATTGGCCAATATTAAATTAAGACATTTCACTTACATAATTTAAATCAAAGTGGCCCCTGAACAGAACTAAATTCTATATCATCGTGTTTGTAAGCTTGAGACACTCGTATTGGTGTTCCCGATAGACAAAGTCAAAATGTAAAACCTCATATGCAATGTTCAATATATATGTGTATAAAAAGTGAATAAATATTTTTATAGGTTTAAATAAAATTCAATGTTAATTGCAAGTATGATTTATTTATTGCAATACATTTTATGTACCTATACAAAAAAGTGGAGAATCAATATCTCCGAGAAATGTATTAATACAATTTGAAAACTATTCTTATATATCTTAACTTTGAAATATATTATGGGAATAAGACTGCTTACTAATTGTTACATTTTATCTGATAAACAAATATTGTCAAAATTTAAAAACACGAAAACAATTAGCTATCTCTCCATCTCTTTGGTGGTTTCCTCGCTGGTCGCTGGTTTTCCTTCTAGCGCAATTCTTTTTATTTCCGTTGTACGTATCATACTACTGGTTTCATTGGTTTCTTTCCGTAATTATATTCCATAGATCATTTCAGATCGGATACGGATTTTATAAATTTTAACTTTGCTATCTTTTTGCATGAATGGGTTATTCCAGACAACATATTTTAGCCCTTTCAGGACGGTACCTATTTTCCCTTGCATACCACATAAACGGCAGTTTTTAGCGTGCCTTGCGAACGAACGGCACATATCGGTCAGAATAAAAAAATTTAGGACTTGTAATAAATATTTATTCAGTAAAGTCATACATTTTTTTTTATTTTAAAGAATTTTATACATGTCTTTTATTGAACAACTTTGAAAAAACAGTTTTCTCAAAATTTGTTGATTGAACAACACAAGTTTCTCTAGTATATTTCTGGAAACATGGAACCCCACACAAACCTACGTCACTTTCTTTACACATGTATCTAGAAACCGTTCGTTTATGATTATTTTCTTTTTTATGCGAATACACAACACATCTTCTGGAGGCGGTTTTTGTCTTTTCAGTTCCTGGAACTAATGAAAAATGCCTTTCTTGTAATCTGAATAAATCACCTGACATGGGCGTAGGATTTTTAAGTTGATATTTATACCTTAAATTAAAAAAATATACTGTGGTACCTTATAAAAAAACTATAATGTACACAACGATCTAAAAACAAAAACTCCTCTTATAAAAATCTTATGTACAAAACTTAATTGAAACTTGGCAACTGGCATAGGCGTAGTCTGGTTTTTCAATAACATAGCATGAGAATTTAGTACACAGATATTTACTGTGTGGATAAAAAATTTTTATACCATTTACTTACATTACCATACTTATCATGTCCGATCGGTCGACTGATCTCATTTGTTTATTGTATGCGATAACACAAACTGGTTTTCTTACTGGCTCTTTAGTAGTAGGATCAATTCTGTCAAGAACAACCATTTTGTTTTCATGCATTGTTGTTATCATCACAACATCTCTTCTGTCTTTCTATTTAAACACTAAGAAAATGTCAGAATTTCTAAAGCTACTTCATTTTAATTTTCAATCTTTCTTGCAAAGAAGGCATATGAAGTCTGTTAGATCTAACAGTCCCAGAAGAATTCGTTTTATGTTCGTACAAAAAAGATTGGACTGCTATAAAAATTGTCGGTAAACAGTGAACCTTTGTTCATATATGGTTTCAAAGATGAACCACAATATTTCCAGCGGTTCCCAAGCCTTTGATAGTTTCTTCGGGAAAGTATGTATTCTTTTATATAATCGGTTTTCGAATGGAAAACTAAAATCTTTGGTTTATTTGTGATAAAACCCCTTATTTTATGCAAGCGATCTCTTGCTTTTAGTTGTTAATTATATTGGAGAAATCTGTTGACCAATTCTCCATTTCAAGTTTTTTTGTTTCTGGACGTAAGCATAGATATTTAAAGAAATATAATCTAAATCAAGATGTTTCCTTTTTTTATCATTTTTTTGAGTAACATACCTGTTAATTTCGTCAATTATAAATCTGGTTGTATCTTCAGTAAAAATTTTCACAAAATAATTATTGCCCTTGGTTCTTCCGTTAAGTTTACCATGTTCTTTATTCTGCTCTGGCTATCATCAAATTTATGTAACTTGCGGACAAATTGAGTTTTTACTCATGGATTTGTTTATCAATATAATGTTTGTGATTATTATTCTGATCGTTTTCGTTGTTACAATTATCTAAGCTTACATCTTCGTAAACCTCTTCTTCAGTACTTCTCTCCTGATCACTTTCTCCATCTGGTAAATATTCATTCCCACTGTCGGTAAATGACTCCTCTTCACTATTAGAAAAGTCAACTGTGTCCCTTAATTTTTGTAACTTTTACATTTCTTGTGAGGTTAATCCACAAATAATCATCAGTAGTCGTATTGTCAACTTTAATTCTTTTGCAAGAAGGCCTGACGTCTTCTTTGCATGACATTTTTATTTCCACTAAAACACGTGGTAACTGGAAATCTACAATAATCTGTGAACAGCGCGCGCATTTTTCTCTCTGTTTGAGTGTCGCATATATCGGTCGGTGGCAGATAGACACTCTGTGATATGTCGTCTGTGTCGCAGATTAACAATTTTTAAACTTTGGTTAATTAATCATACATTGGTCTGTGGCGACTGGTAAGCATGGCGGCAGATATATCGGTTTGTAGTTCGTGTGGCAATTTTTCTTTTGTCAGATATATTGGTAACTCGTCCAGAAAGGGTAACATCCAGATATAACTGCAGCCTTATTTATCAGCCCACTTAGGTCTCTGGCTGGGTCATGATAGCTAGATAAATCTATGCTGAGGTATTTGAATTTCATCCAGATAGTAATATAATGAATTACTAATAGTAAAGGTAAGTAATTATAAGATACTTTTAAAGTAAACATAGCCGTCACTCAAGGTCAAGGTATGTGTCAAATGTAAGATCTCAATTAGGGGATGAATGTGAGCATACCCTCCAATTTTGCTAGTGATAAGTTCCCGAGATAATCGAAAACTAATAAAAAATAATGATTATTTTTTAAAAATTAAATTTTATACTGCCTGCTGTACTTCTGGCACTATCTGTTGTATCAGAATCCTATACCGCCACCAGTATATAATAATTTATTATAATATTTTAATACAACATAAGCCAATGGAATACAAAAGCTAATTAGAGTAGTTTGCGCAATAAACGTGTCAAGTTGGGATTTTATCCACTTCCACAGAATAATATATACATTTTTTTGTTTATAATCAACGCTATTCCAACCTTATTTACAGCTGAATATATACATAAAACCCAACCTAGCATGTTATTTGTGTAGAATAATGTGTTTAGAAACAAACTTTGTAGCGACAATCGTAAATCATAAATGTCACGTTCAACCGTTTATTATTTTTATGAAATAAAAAGTTAAATTTCACAGCCTACTCTAATTACGATTTTTCTTGATGACTCTTTATAAAATAAACACATCAAAAGGGTCAAAGGAACACCAAAGTTTTTTCTCATATATACATCAATCTTGATTAAATTTTAACATACCGTTATAATTCCTAGTCAGCAAGAAAATCAGCTTAATTTTAGTGTTCTATGATTTTCTTATGATTAAATAATCAATGAAAAGTTAAGAAGTGTACTAATTTAATGGAAATTTGTAACATAAAACATAAAAATCTAACGAAAAGTTTGTTTAATGATCTGTGTTTTCTTGAGCAGCATAATTACAGCTTGAAACCTACATGGCATGCTTAAAATTAAACTATCAATGTCGTTTTGAGGCAATAGGATCCATTCCTGTATAAGAAGATCTTAAGACCTTGTCTAGTATATAGATTGTGCAGACGAGGAGCAATCTGTCTCTGAAGCCTATCCCGTACATGATCGATGGGATTAAGATCTGGCGATTGTCCTGGTTACGGTAAAAGTATTATATCCTCATTTTGAAACCAATCTCTCACGGTTGCAGGACCTGCAGCAGTGGAAAATGCAGGATAACAGGTTCTAAGATGCGATCAATATATTGAGATTGATTCAAAGTGCCTTCTACAAAAACGGGTTCGATGATGAAAAATTATTCCAGCCCACATCGTAACTTGTAGACCACTATATGGAAAAACATCCTATACATGTCTGAGTCTCTCTTGTCGACCAGGTCCTTTCCAAACTCTCACTCTTCTTTAATTAAGATAGAGGCAAAACCTAGCTTCATCTGTGAATAATACAGAACTCCATTGTTGTAAGCCCCACTGCACATGTTCTTGTGTCCATCTTAATCTGAGTCCACGATTTCCTTACGTAACATGGGAATCCTCAATGTACATCTGGAGTGCAGGTCAGTTTCATATAAATTATTCCTTACAAGTTATAAATTTCTCAATTAAATAATCTCTTGGACGTATCTTCGAATTTTACTATTAACGTTACATAAAATACAAGTGTATATTAACATTCAACATTACATCCCATCGATACCTCATTTTTCAGCAGCAAAACTCTTCGGTTACCAATTAAATTATAAATTATGATAAAAAACAAGAAAAGTTCTTGTCTATCCCTATAAAGAAATGACCAAATCCTACTACATTTTATAAACTGCTATAGCTTCACCTCGGGATTGGGGATTGAATTAATCGGAGCACAAACCTGTCTATGATGAGCCAGTTGTGGCGGGGATGTCTGGTTATTTGACTGTGAGCATAATAGATGTGTATGTATATTTTGTATTGAGTGTGTGTGTTTCATGTTCAATCAACAAATCTATAGATAATGGCAGTTATAGCCTATATGTTCTCGGTTGATCAAACAGGTGTTTATTTAGTAATATCTTATTCAAGTCTGTCTTATATAACTGCAGGATGTTTTCTATTAGTTGTTGGGACGCACCGTGTCGGGGATGAGAAGTTCACCTGTCCTATTTGGGGCACTGGAGAACTCATATACACAATTTATGAAACATAAAAATGTTTAATTTCGAATCTGAGAAAACAAGAAAATTCATTTACTTGTAAACTAAGACAGCTAAATTAATTATGGAAACGGATTCGTGATTTATATGAAGAACGATTCTTTTTGTGGCCAAAAATTACGAAACGGGAAGATATGTACCCTATATTTTACTTCGGGTGATGAAAATTTTCTCTCTAGAAATTTTTGTGAAACAACATTGTTTAAGTCTTGTATTTGTTTAAATTGCGGACATTAAACTAGCTAATTTTTGTCAAAGAAAAACGCATACATGACCAATTTTACTTGAGAAACATACTTTGACAGCGAATCGGTATCGTGAGTGGGGTATAAATTTTGTGAAAACTTTGGAGGATCTGTTGGTTTTAATTTTCTTATGTATAGGAAGGGACACCGTTTTAATAATTCTTCGAGATAAATACCGGTGATATATATTTTATTCATTAATGGTGGTTTAGTTTTACTATCAACCATACGCTATTAATACTTGACGATCCACCTATTACAACCTGGTCCGAGTAATGAATTGAGCTTTTAAAAAGTGGTTCCACCAAACGTCTCATATTGACAAAATTTCAGACTCTCAGTTGACTTCACTCTTATATCGCCCATCTAGGTCGATATCGAAACAAGCTATTACTAAAATAATTGAACTTATTTTTCTTCTTTATTTGTTTGAATATTCCGATTGAGTAATAAAATTATAGAGTAATAAAATATAAATGTAAATAAAATATATTGAGTAATAAAAATCCTAGAAGAATGCTGAGAATATCATGGACAGCAAGGATCACGAACAAGGAAGTTCTAGAAAAAATGAAGAAGGAACCAGAGATTGTGTTTACGATCAAACGCATAAAATTGCAATATCTGGGACACGTTATGAGAAATCAGCACCGTTACTCCCTGCTGCAGTCTATATTGCAAGGTAAAGTCAAAGGTAAGCGAGGACCCGGTAGAAGGAGAATATCATGACAGCGGAATTTAAGAACATGGTTTAAGAAAACCTCAACGGAGCTGTTTCGAGCCGCAGCGAGCAAG
This sequence comes from Diabrotica undecimpunctata, assembly GCF_040954645.1. Classification (NCBI taxonomy): domain Eukaryota; kingdom Metazoa; phylum Arthropoda; class Insecta; order Coleoptera; family Chrysomelidae; genus Diabrotica; species Diabrotica undecimpunctata. The sequence goes on from NC_092807.1 coordinate 50,038,836, forward strand.
GTCATGATTGCCAATATGATTTCCAACATCCGAAACGGATAGGAACCAGAAGAAGAAGAAGAATAAAATTATTGTAGTCCTTTGTAACGAGTAATGCGCGATTACACGAACTTATCTTTGAAACGAATAGAGTTTTGACGGCAATATATTAACTATAATTCAAAAATTTTATTATGATCTCCCAAGTTGTCAGTACAACAGTATATTATGGAACTTAGTAGAAAAAGAGCTAATTTACGTATTATCCGTTTAGAGAAAAATGTGACTGATCATTGAAATTTTGTCATTTAATTCGAAAGTAAATGTATTTTGGAAATTACAAAATTTATTTCAATATCAATTATTTCAAAAATCATTACTTTAAAGTACCTATAGCATGTGTATTATTTTTGTTATCTTTTTTTAAGAAAGAAAGTTGAGCATAAGCCCTAACAAAATTAAAAGGTTGCTGAACATTGATCTAAAGACGGTAATAAAACATTAAGAAAGAAATAATTTAGTTTCGTAGTAAAAATTAAATACTAATGAATTTACTGAAATTAAAATAGTCTGACATTTATCAATTTTGTTGATGTCTTCTGCGTCAAAGCATGTAGATCCTTTGAAAGGAAGCTTTGTAATTCCCATTCTTTTATATATGACCTAAACTATGGCTTGTAGACCCATGCAGCCAGTTGGTTTTTTCTTTTTGTGTTAAACTCTGAGAATGCGTAGTGAAATGGATCTGGATTATTCCTATATTATCAAGTACATCCACGTACCGAGGAGTTAACTAACCATTAGCTTAGGTTAAGGAAGATCACTTGATGAAGAACTTGTGAGAGGAATATCGGTCAGTTGAGGTTAAGGATATATTAAAAGGTAATGCTAGTTCATCCCTTTACTGGAACATGTTATATGAATCCACACAGATTATCAGTTCCCTATTTAAAAGTAAAACTGTGAGACACATATATAAAGAATACAAAGTAAATTAAAGTTATATATTATGTAGTTGTAATAAATGATCTTACTATCTTTTCACAATGGAGAATCACATGTATAAAAAAAGATATTAAGTTTATAAAAAAAACGATAAGCCCATTGATTTAGATGCATTTTTAGTCTTACTAAAAGCAATAGAAGTGTACCATGCTAACCCTGTGCTTAACTTTAAATAGTACTATTGTTCTGAAGCTATTTTCTTGTGGCATTTTAAATTAATTTATATTTAAATGGGAATAAGCCACAATTAAAGGTTAAAATACGTTTATTGACGTTTCAATTTCCACTTCGGAAATCGTTCCGAAGTGGAAATTGAAACGTCAATAAACGTATTTTAACCTTTAATTGTGGCTTATTCCCATTTAAATATAAATTAATTTAAATAGTACGTTGTTTAACAAAGGTTTGTTTAATAAAGGTATCTTTACGTGCCATCTCCATGGTGGAGGTTGACAAATCATTATGGCTATTCTGATCTTAGATGCCCTAAAAAGTTCGATAGATGAGCACCTCTACCATTTCCGCAAGTAGCGCAGCCAGGAGATTGTTCTCTTGTCTACACTTCCTTGCATAACTAATTGAAGCACGTAATATCTTTGATAAGAAATGAAAGAAAGAAAGAAATGCGTTTGTAAAAATGAAAACAATTCTTTGCAATACAGACCCTAGATTATAACTGAGAGTAAGACCTCTGAGATGTTAGTGTTTTTGATACTACAATATGGATTGAAAGCTGGACACTGAAGCAAGTACTCAGAAATAAGCTACAGACATTTGAAATGCGGTGTTACAGAAGGAGCTTAGAATAACATGGACTCGAAAGAAAACGAACACGGAAGTATTGCGAGAAATGGGCAATGAATACGAAATAATAAATAAAATAAAAATAAGAATGTTACAATATTCGGGACATGTAATTAGGAGACAGCTGCATGAAATGCCAACATTGATAATACAGGGGAAATATAGGAACAAGGAGAATGTCATGGTTGAAAAATATAAGGAACTGGTTTATAGATGCAGTTCAATAGAAATCTTCAGAGCAGTAAAAAACTTGAAGAAGAAGATTATAAGATTATTTGCGTACTCTTATGCATTTCTCTCATGACTTCATTATTGTTTGTTACATGGTCAATTTATGATATTTCAAGGATTCTTCCTGCATACCCACAATTCAATAGTTTCCAATTTCTTAATTGTCGCCGCGTTCAGGGGCCACGCATCCATTCCATAAAGTAGCGACGAGAAAATTTAACACCTTGCCAACCTAACTCTTAAATCCATCTTCAGATCTCTTCCTCAGTTTTTTATTTGTATGTGCACTCTAATTTATTTGGAGTAATCATTGATATTCAATCACTGTGATTGATTATGGTGTCAAAATAGTTGCAAATATCTACTTGTTCAAGAGTGTTCCAATTAACTGGTAAACCTTCATTCCATATTCTTTTCTAATTATTGAGATTTTCTGTCACAATAACGTCATCCGCATGCCTAATGTTAATAGGTGACCTATTGACCGTTATTGCAGCAGTTTCCCCCTCAAGAAACTTCTCAAAATTTCTTCAGAGTATGCATGGAAGATAAGGGATAACAGCACACAGCCCTTAGACTTAAGACCACTTATTATAATCTCTGAAACAGACTTACATATCTTGGTTAACATCTAAGCATCTCTGGATTAATACCAAGGTCCATGTATTGTAATAATGTCAATAGTAATTCCCACTTTGAATGGTTTTTAGCGCATTTAGTACTTCTTCTATTGTAATGCATCTTTCTCTCTTTCTCTGAACGGTATGTACTCTATTTTTCCTGTTTCGTATTCGAACATCTCTTCAATGTATCTATCCAGCGATTTAGTTTTTCTTCAGCCTCAATTATGGTGTTCACATGTTTGTCTAAAAGTGGCAAAATATGGTTTTTCGGTTGGAACACTGCCAGTTCTTTAACAGTTTAATGTAGGTTGGACAAATCATAATTATTCTTCAATTTCAATACATTTTTCCTAAAACTGTTCTTTTGTTCCCTAAAAATTTTAAATCAGATTTGGTTGTTTAAGTTAATAGCATGTTGAACCAAGACACAGGATTGCTTTGATTGATTATTGTCACTTTTTTGAGAAATTAAACGACCTTTAAGAGCTGCTAATTTAACCAATTTAACAGGAACTACAATGATAAATCACATTAATTGGTTCTTGTGTAGAGAGAATCTTGGAAAATAAGTTCCCAATATTATTAGTGGTCTTTATGCCACTATTAATAGACAAAAAATGCAAACACTTTAGTGAGGTTGTCAGTAAATTGCGGTAAATAAAACAAGGAAGCATTGTGAGGAGTCAACCTGAAGAAACTTGCGAGTGATTGATAGTGTGCAGTAGCACTGGCCCTGTTATTTTTCTCATATACCGTAGGTTCAAGATATGATAGACTACTGTGTTCTCCTAAACTGTACGAGCGGTATAAAGGGAGGCTATTATTTTTTAAAGATTATTAATAATTTCTCATAATCTAATAATAGTTTTCTGCTAATATTATTGGTACTGATATTGGAGTTATCATTCATATTAGTGAAATCTCGTATTATTTGTTAATATAAGGGAGCAAGTATTTTAAATTACGTGATGATTTTCATATCCCCTAAAGGTAAGGGTTCAAAATTAATTGGTTTCAATGTATCAACATCCTGCGTCTTATGGTTTCCTTACGTAAGTTAATTTAAGTAATAGTAAACATAGAGGTGTTTCTATTTTGCCCGGAACATGAACTTCTTTCACAAGTAGCATATTCCTACACCGCCTATAGTCAGGTTGTCTTTCGTAAAATGAAACGGCGTTACAGAGTAAGCATTTCTGTAAGTCTAAAGAACCGTTAACAAAAGTTTGATCCTTTTCACTTGTTTGTTTGTCCAGTGGCCAATCTCCATTGCAATGGACGTTGCTGGTTTATACTTTAAAAGTATTTTAGAGCATAAATTTTTACACATTATCCCTTTTTCTTTTAAACTATAATGGAGCAAATAAATACATACTGCAGTGCTTGAGGACATTGGTATTTTTTTCAGAAGCAAATATAGAACCTGTGTAGTGTGCACGTTCGCTAGCAACTAAATGCAATTTTTAAACAGCTATTTTTCTACTAAAGTTTAGATAAATTTAATAAGTGATTTCTGAATTCCGCAACGTTAAGTAAACATTTTAACTTATAAAATGATGTTAATATGCTCATAAGACATAACAAAGAAGACTAACAAGCTTTATTTTATTGTCGAAAATACTCGTCTCCTGTCTCTAGTAGCCCAATAATTTTCTATAAAATAAGACATTGTGTATATTCCGTTGCATTTACTATCATTGTTTTTTGTAACTGACTTCGTGACTGGCTGGGCCAGCATGGGCAGGATAGTTATATATTTTTAAGTGTCGGTAAATAGCTTTGACTTTATTTGTGCAAGTCAAATTGGTCATTCAAGGAAAACCAACCCTTATGATATTGTATTAAAATTGTTATATATTTTTGTAGAAATATTTTAAGTTTATTTTATATTTACTTTGTCCCTAGAAGCAGTATCTTACATATTTATCCATGTGTATAAATATAGGGATAAGGAAAACATTCGTTAAAAATACATTTACATATGTTAGATTAACGTGCAAAAATAATATATTTGTATATTTCTGAATGTATAAAAATAAGTATTGATTAATTGTAAAAATATTTCATAATACGTTTTCGGCAAACAGTACAATTAAATATAAAAAAGTGTTTATTGCGTTTAATTTTTTCTTTCCTATCTCCATTTACAAAAAAGATTTCCTCACGTGTAGATGGTTCAAAAATGGACGGAAAAGTTTGATATGCTATATTCTGCCCGCAAAAAAAGTATAAAGATAAACAACAGATTACCTGACAAAATGACAACTTTCATAGTCATAGCTGAACTCATAGCAGTCAAAGAAGCCTACAAAATATGTATGAATCAAAAAGAACTAAACTGTTATACTTACAGACTTACCGGTCTCTCAAACGGACGAAATGGCAGGGGCACTACAACAATTCAGACAAAGACAAAAAAATATAAAAACATCCAACCTACACTTTCCTTCAAGACATGGTTTAAGTAACTTTCCAACAGAATCTTCATCAAAACTATTTGTCCAATAAGAAGCAATCATTGTATGACTCCAGTCTACAAAAGAAAAATGGGATTGGCAAGTAATAATAAATCTATATGTGGGGAGTTAGCTGATCTACAACAAATGCTGTCAGAATGTCCTTTACATTTTATTGAAATGTCAAATTTTTATAACAATTTCGTTCAGGTTAATGTTTAGTTACCTTTTAATCTAACATATCTTTTAGAGTCAAAGAATCTAGATCTATATAAAATTTTATACAGTGATATTAATTGTTTAAAATTAAAGCTCTGACAAAAAAAAACAAAAAATAAAAAAAATTACTAAAGATTAAAAAAAAATTTAATAAAATAAATAAAAAAAAGTTAGTAAGAAGATCTAAACCTCCGAGGTGTCGAATCGGGTTTATGTCTAAACGTAGTAATAAAAAAAGTAAAAAAAAATAAAGTAAAACAGAGTAAACAACTAGTAAATAAGTTTCCAACATGTCATGTCTTAACTATCAATGCAATACAATAGTTATAAATGTATATACTGCCGTCCTAAGCAAGAAGGCAGTATCTCCAATTTTTACAATTTTCGAGTTTGCTCTTTTATATGGGTTCTTATACAAGTAGTTAATATACCTAACAAAGCAGTAAGCGTTCATTCCTTGGTCTGGTAGACTATTAACATTGCAGTAACTCAACTTGTTGTTAGGCATTCCTTAGTTAAAAGGCAGTAAGTACCTTATACAAGCCTAAAAGGTAATATCTCCTACAGAAAATAGAGATACTGCTTTTTAATCTAGCACCTGCTTGAGTTTATCGCGACATGACCCACCACACATTTATATCACGATATCACAATTTTTAGTTTCTGTGTGTAAACAGTGAAGCCGGAAGCATGAGTAAGTTTCTTTCAGTTTATTCTAATTAGTCACACTGTGTGTACGTGTTCATATCAATAATAAAGATTACAGTACATTTACTTCTTTCAAAAAGTTTTAGGCATGTATTATTATCGACTCGATTGTTAATAGGTCTATTGTCATATATTATTTTGTTACAGTTAACCTAAAGAAATTTAAAACATGGGAACCCGTGGTAAGAAAATGGTGCAGACAATGGAAGTTATCAATCCAAGTTATGGTGAGGAACCGCGTGACAGTGAAGAGACAGAAGGTAAAATATATATTAACTTAGAACCCGTTAGGCTACAAATCTCCGAAAGTGAAAATTTAGCTTTGCCAGCTACATCCACTTTAACGAGTTTTCAGGCTGATTCTGATGACTCACTTAAAGACCCTTTTTGCAGTCTAGTTCAGATGGTAGCGTTGGAATTCGCGACACAATTAGTCTCATTTAGCATAATTAGAGCCGCTTCTTTGATTTTTCTCTTTTTACCATCCGTTTCTTTTAAGACTATATTTGAATCATTCCATTGAACCGTATGTTCATTATCTCATACGTGTTTACATATTTGAGATCTATCAAATTCTCTATTTTTAATATAGGATTGATGTTCACTTATTGAATTCCTCGGCAGAATGTAGTAGGATCTGGTTACCCATATTGAAAGAGGAAGTTATTAAAAGGAAAATACTAGTATTGGTAAGTCAGTAACATATAGAGGATACAACATTTATGTTTTTTAAATAACAAACATATAAAATCAGAATTTGGTGTTTATTGAAGGTAAACTAAATGAACGACCAAATACTTACCATGTCGGGATAGTATTATGAGGTTTTTTCCTGGGTTTTCCCTCATAATTTACTATGGAATCACTAACAGGAGTATTTTACTGTCATCATGGCATGTATTTGTCTTTTTAAAGACGAATTACATGCTAGGATCTTTTCTGACGGATATTCTCAAGCTAAAGTTGATTTCATGTAATCGAATGAACTATCTTATAAGTAAAGTCGTCCCAGGAACGCAACTCAACAATATTGGCAATATCATTTTAAAGTCATCTACTTTAAAATGTATAATGTCTGTCTGAATTGTTAATATAGATGAGTCAGATAAAATTAAATTATTAGAAGAATTTTGCACTAAGTAACAAAAAAACAAAATTTGTTTAATTTACTAATGTTTGTATTTTGAGAACGATTTCCGAAGTGGAAATTGAAACGTCAATAAACGTACTTTAACCTTTAATTGTGACTTATTCCCATTTAAATAGTAATTAGTTTAAAATGCCACAAGAAAATAGCTTCAGAACAATATCATCAATTTACAAAATAAACCATACAACACCACGAACCTACTTGAAAGACATGGTTGAAGTTGTTGCTAAGCGAGGTATCTTTAATTTATTTTATACTAGTTAGACAATCCTTATGGAACAAACGTTTGATTTTTATTCTGCCGTCATATGGCGGCCTCTAGTCATAAATTTAAAAAACTATTAACAGAAACTTAATTCTCAGCAGGATTCTATTCGAGTATATTTTTACCTGTCTGGTAAATAATGCAAACCTGTACACGGGTGCCAGATTGTGAAGAAAATATAAGATTTTAATAAAATGCTTATTGTTATTATCGTTGTATGCGTTTTGTGAAACATAACTTGACTATTTCGAGCGAATATTTCAAATTGTTTTTCTACTTTGAGACTTGATAAATCTAAACCGGTTAGTAATCTATTTAAATGAAGCAGTTAAATGCTGCCTTTTTTTAATTTTCATTAGTTTACCAGATATTTAATTTGGTTATATGATTTGTTAGAAAAGGATTAAATATTTAATTGAAATATCTATAACTCGACTGCTATCGTCTTAGAACACTCATGCGGAGGTTTATTTTTTAGTCAAGACTTGAGTTTTATCATTGTTTAAAAAAAATCTTTTTAAACAATGGTTTTATGTATGTTTTGAGAAAATTAAATTTTCAATCTTTTAATCTTTAAAATGACGTTTAAAAATATAGTAAATTTATGGGTATGGTTTTTTGATAATGGTTTTGAAACAAATAAACAGATCGATATGCCACAACAAGAGGCAACACATATTTAGGGACAAATTAATTTATGTGTTGGGATAAAAGGAATAATAATTAACAAAACTTTAATAAATAGTACCCTTTATTTTATTTATTTATGTATTTTATAATATACACACCATTTTTGTATTTCTGTTTACATAAATGAGAATGTTTTTTTCAATCAACTCGCCCGATATGACTGTTTATGCAAAAATTAAATTCACGTTATTTTAATAGTTAGATAACACTTATGAAAATTCTAATATTTACACCATAGACAATATTAACAAAATAATAATTCAAGGTAAAAAAACAAAACAAAATTGTTTACATTAATAGTTATAGAAATTGATTGTAACATTGTTTGCATGAACTAAAATAAGCAATGTATGAGTTGGATCTATGTATGAACCAGCAATACTAGTTTAAAAATATTAGATCGATGTTTAACTACAATGGTATCAAGTCCAACAAACGTTATGATAGCAAAGTGTTCAAGAAAAACTGCAGCAGAAAACTGAGTTTGTGGCTTTTGTGCAGTTTGTACAGATTTTGTCCTAATCTTAACCAGTCTCTTTTTTTAGTGCTGTTATGCGAGTTTTAAGAAGATTAATCCGTATTCGAGATGCATGTAATCTCCTTTAAAGTGTGTGATAATTATGAAATCTTTTTTTCTTGACCAATGGTGATAACGGCATATCTAAAAAGCTCATCAACAAAATCGTCAAGTTCAGAATTATCACTGTGCGAAACAGTATTGGCACTGGTTGATGGTTGTTTTTCTATTGAATACGTATGAAAAACGCGTGGTGTCGTTAACGAACCTTCCTCTTCTACCTCACTATATTTTTTTGGTATAGCAGTACTGGGTAAATATTTTGCATTTAAATATTTTTGGTCAAAATGCTTACTGCATAGATTTTTTTTTTAATCGGGTAGCTCCAGACTTTCCAATGCAGAATTACCTACAACAATATTATTATTAACACAACTGAAAAAAAGCAACTTTCTGCACAATAAATTAAAAAAACAATTTAAGTTCTGTATTATTTAAGATATAGATAACTTGGCAGTTATGCCATATGTTTATATATATATATATATATATATATATATATATATATATATATATATATATATATATATAAATTTTTGATAGTCCTATGGGATCTAGTCATGGATGATGTTATTAGTGATTGTATCAACAATTACACTTTTTTCATTCCTTTTATTAAAAGATATGTAGATGATTTAGTTTTGGCACTTCCTAAGCACAAAATTAATGAAATAGTCAACATTTTCAACAATCATAATCAACATATACAATTTACAGTTGAGGAAGAGGTAGATGATTCTCTAGTTCCTTAGAGAAGGTTTCAAGTCCAGTGTTTTATACAGGTTGGTGAATTGTTTGCAGTCGGTAAGTTTGGTATGGTTGATTCGTAGTCTTCTAATAGTCGATGCTTCTCTTCTAGTTATGAAGTCTAGGGAGAGATGACCAATAAAAGATTAAAGTTTATGAAAAGTTGTTTTGCTCTTTTGCTATAAGTTTTGTCAAATATCCTCTACTGACTTTTTAAAAACGAATTTCGAGATTCGTTAGATAGTTGAATTGGGGTGACTTCAGTCACCCCATGGTTGGTAGCTTCTTTGGCAAAATTATCTGCTGTTTTATTACCAGTAGTTCCGGTGTGAGAAGGCAGCCATATGAGAGAGACTTACATCGTAAGCAGAGAGATTTTGGTATATGTCATGAATGTTTTGAACTAATAGGTGGTCAGTGAAAATTGTATTGACTAAATGGATATATGAAAGTTAATCTGAACAAATGGCAATATGTCTGTTTTGATGGGAGATGCATTTAAAAGCCAACAGAATACTATATAGTTCGCCTGTGCAAACGTTGCATATTAAGGGTAACCCAGATGATCTTACAAGTTCATGTTTAGTGGTTACTGCGCAACCAATATCAGTGGTAGTTTTAGAAGCATCTGTATAGAGAATTAAATTCTAAAAATGATTTCTTTATAAGAAGGTTAGAAGATTCAAGTTTATTAAAAATGGTGAGTGAGGTATATATTGAAGGGAGATCTTTAGCCCAGAGGGGAAGTAAAGTTAGAGGAAATGAACTAGTCTGAAAAAGGTCAATATTTTTAAGTAGTGGACAAATTAATTGAGGTATAGGTTTTATGATAAGGTGTTGGTTATTGTTAGTGGAAGAAGACGCCATTGTGGCAATTAGGGAATGAACGGGATTAAATGGATTTGCGGATGTTGATGCAGCATACGAAAGTAGAAGTGATTATCGTCTTAGGGTAGGAGAAAGTTCATTAGATTCACGTTATACACTCTCAATAGGACTAAAGCGAAAAGCGCTCAGACCTAGAAGTTTTATCGGCACCCCATTGAAGATGACTGAGGGTTTTAAAACAAACAAACAAACTTTTAAAACAATTGATTTTAAGTTCAGAGATTTGACTCTTTCAATTTAATCTGGAGTCAAACATAAAACCGAGAATTTTACATTAATTAACAGCAGAAAGTAGAGAATTGTTAAATAAAATTTTGGTTAAGGGAGTGAAAATTCTTCTGGAAAATTTTACTAATTTGGTTTTGTTCTCAGTGAGTGATAATCCTAGTTCGTTAGATCTATCTTGAAGTAGATTTACTACACTTTGTATAAGTTTATATGAGGTTGGGACCTCACTAGGGTTGAGTTACCAGTGGATATGATAACATTTGCCATGTTATTATATCCACTGGTAGCTTTAACATCCTAATATATAAGACTAAATAATGTAAACTAAATTGTAACATATAACTTTTAACGGGTTTTTACCCAGATATTTAGCGGCTCAAAACATGTTCACCTAGACACCGATGATGGAATATAGATTCCAAAAACCTTTTGTCTTCATGACATAGCCCATTTGGGTTTTTTAATTTATATACCTTTTATAATGGATTTTAACAAAAATTTTTTTGTAATGATTTTTCTTTTATATTAGTATATATTAGGGCAAGATCGTTCATTAACGATTGTCAGCGGTATGTCAGTGGTAAATTTACTGGCTTCATTTAGAGGGTCGTTGGTGCCTACGGAATTTTCGAGAAATTTTTCAAGATAATTCTAGAAAACCCTAATTTTTGTAAATTTATAGGATTTGAGTGCAGCTTTTAGTTCGAAATAGTTTATAAAAGAGTTCGGATAATTGGTATCTTGTGAAACTAAGGATGAATAAGGAAAGGGTGAAGGAAGAAAAGAGTATATATGGTTAGGTCCAGATTTGTTCCAAAACTTTTATTTTATCAAGTATAACCTTTTGATTAAAAAAGGGATTGGATATTTTAAGGTTATTTTTTATTAACAATTTTTTTTTCAAACTAGACTTGGGCTAGTATTTGAAGTACATAAAGTTTTCTTACTTAATTAAATATCGTGTCTAAATTTGGCAAAAGATGAAGTAAAAATATACAAAGAGCAGAAAACTCATGATATATGCCTATTGATCATCTGATGTTCCGTATTTCTTAGGGACTGTTCGATTAGTGAATGCGGGATGGAAGGAGATACATTTGAAATAAGGATTCTTTTGGTCGCAGAAAGAAGCCTGCAGATAAAGATGCCGGTGAAATTAATTATGACGTTCGATGTATTAGTTGATCAACGATGTCAGTAGAAGTGAGGAAAATGTAGATTCGATTATTCGAAATGCGAGATTTAAAAGTAATATTTTTTGGATAAACTATTTTACCAATTTCTTTAATATATTCAAATAAAACAGTATTCAAAATGGAGTGCATGACAATAACTTGTCCCCTTTTAGAAAACGAACGGGAAGGAGGTCTAGAGACTGCGGCAACGACATATGATTTTGGGTTGAAACTGGAGTTGTTTTGTGTAAATGTAAATATTTAATTACTGTTCATGATGTGTAGTTCTGGTTACCCAGACCGTAACACAATACCTAAACGTGAGTACCTAAAGGACCCTCTCCCAAACTGGAAAGAAAGAAAAAAAGGATCTCACCTATTTCTTGGGATTTTCTCTGGTTTTCTTTAATTAAACCAATATAGCCACAATTAAATTCGACTATTGAAATATAAAACCAAATTTGATACTCGTCTTCTTATCACATTGTGATTAAAGAACTTCGCTTCGTATTGTTAACTCGTCGATGAATTAATTTATCTGTTTAACACTGTTTAAATCTTTAAAATCCATTAGGAACTTTAACAAGGGTGTTTAACCTTTGACAGTTATTTGATGTTTTTTGAATCGATTATTTGAAGCTTTATTTATAAACTTCACCATTTTATTAAACTTATTATTAAAAAAACGGTTTGCAAAAGTGCTTTTTAGCTTCTAAACATTTATACTACTTTTGATATTTTTCATGTCATACGGCTGTACGTAGGCTCAATGAAAAACTGGCGTAAAAGCACAATTTAAAAAAAAAACAGAACTTTCTATAACCACTAACAAGAAACAAGCTGAGATATTGCAGCGGACAGATCTCCCTTGCATTTTTCTGTGGCGATATTTTACGAGTACCATTATTTTAATGTTTCAAAACTAATTTACTTCTTTACTGTGTATGCTATTAATAAATCGAATTTTAAAAATTAGATATTCTTTTACAATGTTCAATTTTCAGCTCTTAATGTTAATAAACAATGAAAATATTTGCAATTTCTTAAACAAGAAAAAATAATGCTATTAAAGTCGTTAAAGTCGGCTAGTTAAAGTTAACGAAGCTATAAAAAATCGATTGCTATTTACAAAATATCCCTAGAGTGACTGTTTGGACAAGTACAGTTGTTTAAATAATCGGTCTCCTGGATAAACAAATTGAATAACTCATAAACTGTATGGTCGTTCTGTATGACATTTAGCACACTTTAAAAACTCATTAACTGCCATAATTTTAAATAGTTGTATTACATATCGTTATGCAAAAAGAAAGTTATTAACATTTATAAATTATACTTTAAAAATAAGGGTTTTTAAATTATCTCGGTCAATTCTTTATGTATTTTAATTATAAAAATATCAATATTAGAGAACATTTTATGATCTATAACTTTTATTTTAACGTTTTATGCGCATAAACTTTTTTCACTTTTTACGATTGTTTAAAAAAAAAGCAAAGCAAAATTAGCTAAAGTCTTCACATAATTGTCATCAGCTACCCCTCATATACCTTTTAGAGACTTTAAATATCTGTTTAAGATTTTTTCAGCTTTTTTAGAGTTGTAGATCATAAAAAGTAATGTAACTTTTGAGAGTATCTAAATTAAAATACAAGAAACTATTAATCGAAATAGTTGCAAAAAACCTTATTTTTGCAGTTATTTATAAATTAAAATAACTCTTTTTTGTGCAAAAACATATAACATAGCTCCTTGAAATTATGGAAATTAATAAGTTATTACAGTGCGCTAAATGTCAATCAGAGCAAATAGTTTATAGGTTATTTAATCTGTTTATAAACATTTATATCTTTGATATCGTTTATGCCACAAACTTATATAGAGGCTAATGAAAAACTGATGAAAAACACACTTCCTAAAAAAAAGAATCTTCTATGACCATTACGAGCCAAGAGAGCATTTTATATTTAAAACCAAAGCATTTTATTCTTAAAATCATACTTCCATTGTCTATTAACAGTAAAAGCTGAAAATTGAAGAGACTCTAAATAAAGATCTGAATTGTGCGATCCAGCTTACAGATGCCATATGCGGTAAAGAAGTAAAAATTTATAACCCGTTAAAATGATGGTACTCGTAAAATACCTCTTCGCAAAAGTAGAATGGAGAACCATCTGAGCTCCGTTTTTTTGTAGATTTGAACTTTTTTAAAATAAATCGCGCTTGTAAAATTTGCAATATCTTGGCTTCTGTGGCACGTAAAACATAATTTTTTTTTTTTAACTGGGGTAGCTCAACAAAAAGTTGTTTAAATAATCGTTTTCCATGATAAACAAATCGTCACTATTTTTATTAGTTACATTACATACCATTATGCAAAAACAAAGTTATTAAAATTTATAAATTTCTGCAAAATCAAGGGTTTTTTGCAACTATTTTGATGAATTCTTTATATATTTTAATTTAGAAACTCACAAAAGGAAGAACTTTTTGAGATCTACAATTTTTATTTTAACTATTTTTCTCTAAACTGGATAAAAAACGTTTTATAAGCAAAAGAATGACCTCTCACTTTTTAAAATTGTTTAAACAAAAACAAACCAAAATACCTGTATGTCTTCACAGATTTATTATTAACTAACACTCGTATATCTTTTAGAACCTTCAAATATCTTTATAAGATTTTTACGTGTAATCAATGGTTTTTTTACAGATGGACTGGTGTATAAATTAGTTCTCCGATAAAGATGAACTTATTTCTACTTTTCACTACAATAACTAAAAATAGGTAGCTAAAGAAATACATATTTAAATATCTAATATTTTGTTTATGTTTATTAACTTGATATTTATTCACTAATTTGTTTTTCCGAAGTTTATTATATCATAATTATAATACCAACGAAAACGAAAAATTCAAATGATGAATGAAAAAAAAATAAACATTTTTTTAAGTAAATTACGTAACGGAAACGGTGTAAAATAAAATAATATAAAAAAGTTTCTATTTACTTACCAGAGTGTAATATCCATGTTTGACAAGCCGAAGATTTTTTGTCGGAAATCTTACATCGTCGGAAATCTTACGTCGGAAACATTCTTAAACCATGAATTTTGTATGATGATAAACCACATTTGTAATAACAACAAATATTAATTAATTTATACCGATTCATGGTCTGTTTTTTGTTAACATTTTTATTTGTAAGCAAACCTGTTGCGACTATGTCAGTGAAATATTGCAACGCTGGTGAATTTAATTCAATGGATCAAAAATGGACGTTTAGTTTAGTCTTTAACTTTTTCACATAGCACCATCTAGTATAACGTATATCAAACAAACAATGGTATATTAAAATCTATTGAGACAGAAAGAGTGGTGACATCTAGTGACTGTCTCAATTAGAATCAAACAAATTTATACATTGCGTTGGCTAACTAGTTCTATTTAAACAATGGCTATGTATTAAGAACTTTTTATCTATTCGCAATAGCAAATTCCGACAGGGGGCGCTGAAGATTTCAAAGATGGACGATAACTTCGGCAAAACAAATCATTTGATCTCTAAGCTGTAAAATGTTTAATATAAATCATTTACACGTGTGTTTTGCCAAAGTAAAAGTTGGAGTACGTTCTTCAAAGTTTATTTGTTTGTGATTATAGTTTATACATAAGGTAATTGACTCCAAAACCTGAATAAAAATAAAATTAAATGTTTGTTTTTCTACAGTATGTCTGAAACATGGGAAGTAAAATTTACATTATCTTAATTATTTATATGGTTGCAAGATCGGCAGAGATCTTTAGTTTAGGTTGAGGCAGTTTTTGGAGCTGGCCACGTTATATTTTGTAAATTACGCCTTACGTTTTCTACTAATAACTTCATGAGACCGTAGGGGCAATTTATCTGATGGAACGGCATTTTTCTTCAGTCTTCTCAATTTAGTTTCAGGTGTTACTATAAAGTAAATTAAGTATAAATATATTAAAATATAATGCTTGGAAAGTAATCGTTCTCAATAAAATGTAAACTGCACACAGTCATGTACTTGGTTATAGGTTTGCCAATTCGCAAAATGCATTGCCAAACTTTTCTCATATTCTCGTCCAGCGGAAACTTATGTATGGATTTTTTTGTGAATTATAATAGGAGGAACACTGCAATAGTTTTTTGAAGCCGAAGTCATTGTTAATTACAATATAAACCGGTCGCTAATATGTATACAAAATAATGACAATTTCAAGGTTTTCCCGAAGTGGATGCTTTTGAAATCTACCACCAGGCGTCGCCCACTTTGCGGTTCCTCGCGAATATCTTTTCTATTGCTTGACTTAGATTAAATATATATCAAATTATTTGTTGGATCATTAGCGTTACTACCAAAATTTATATTTCTATTATTTTAATGAGCAAAGTTCAGTAAGAGTCCAAAAGTTATTTACTTTTCTTATTGAAGCTTAAACAAGAAATTAGTTGCAGTTAAATAAAAATACTTTGACTGTAATTTTCTAATGAAATCTAAAATGATTAAATTCCGTTAACAAAGGAAATTTGTTATTGTTTATTCTTTAGTATTAGTAATGTTTAATTTAAATGATAGAAAAAGTTGCATTATTATTTCTGTGCCGATTAAAAGTTAACAAAATTCGTTTAATTTACTAATGTTTGTATTTTGAGAACGATTTTCGAAGTGGAAATTGAAACGTCAATAAACGTACTTTTACCTTTAATTGTGGCTTATTCCCATTTAAACAGTAATTAATTTAAAATGCCACAAGAAAATAGCTTCAGAACAGAATTTCTTAATTGCGAATGGAATTTTTTAGATGAACAAAAATGTAATATGTGATGACAAGTATGAATTTGATGGTAATGCAATCGCCGCCGCAGTACATATTTCTAGTCGATAAGAGTGTTTGGATAACATGACTCATTTTCAATGATATGTGTGGATGGAACCTTATTGTTCTAATAACAATTTTGTTCTGGCAAATCAATAACTTTAATTATTTGGTAAACCTAAATTATGTCACAAAAAAATAAATAAAAATCATTAAAACTTGTTTGTTAATAAATTTAGAGAATCTGTAAATTGTACTTTCGGAAACACCTGTCGCTGCTGCCACACGCTCTTTTATGCGATGATGAGGTATTGTATCTTCCGATTCCTTTTTCATAAAGGCTAACACATTAGCAATTATTTCTCGACTTTGACTATTACCAGCCCGTCCGGATAATTTGCTCTTAAACCCCATGCTATAATATTAAATAATACTAATTTACGTATATCTACTTTTTTATTTTGCAATTATTTCCTCACTTTTACAGTTTTTAATTTTAACAGTGTTCTTAAAAGAACTTTTGCATGAAATGAATAAAACTAAAATAATTAACAGAATACACAAATACAAAACGTAAAATCGCAAGAAAATCAAATTTATTTGTTTCATATTAAATACTGGAAAAGAAAACTGCTTAAATTTCACATTTGGTTTTCTTCACTGTGCACTTTCAAATGTATTTTCAAAACATTTTTACTAGAAAACTGCTTAAAACAAATTTCACACTCATAAGATTTTTCTCCAGTGTGCACTCTCATATGCGTTTTCAAATTACTTGTTTGATTAAATTGCTTAAAACAAATTTCACACTCATAAGATTTTTCTCCAGTGTGCACTCTCAAATGTTTTTTTAAATTACTTGTTTGATTAAATTGCTTAAAACAAATTTCACACTCATAAGATTTTTCTCCAGTGTGCACTCTCAAATGTTTTTTTAAATTACTTGTTTGATTAAATTGCTTAAAACAAATTTCACACTCATAAGATTTTTCTCCAGTGTGCACTCTAAAATGTTTTTTTAAATTACTTGTTTGATTAAATTGCTTAAAACAAATTTCACACTCATAAGATTTTTCTCCAGTGTGCACTCTTAAGTGTGTTTTTAATGAACCTGCCTGAGAAAACTTCTTAAAACAAATTTCACACTCATAAGATTTTTCTCCAGTGTGCACTCTCAAATGTTTTTTCAAATTACCTGCTTGATTAAATTGCTTAAAACAAATTTCACACTCATAAGATTTTTCTCCAGTGTGCACTCTTAAGTGTGTTTTTAATGAACACCAATGAGAAAACTTCTTAAAACAAATTTCACACTCATAAGATTTTTCTCCAGTGTGCACTCTCAAATGTTTTTTCAAATTACCTGCTTGAGCAAATTGCTTAAAACAAATTTCACACTCATAAGATTTTTCTCCAGTGTGCACTCTTAAGTGTGTTTTTAATGAACCTGCCTGAGAAAACTGCTTAAAACAAATTTCACACTCATAAGATTTTTCTCCAGTGTGCACTCTTAAGTGTGTTTTTAATGAACCTGCCTGAGAAAACTGCTTAAAACAAATTTCACACTTGTATGGTCTTTGTCTCGCCGCAATTTTCATCGTTTTATTTAATGTTTTTCCTTCAGAGTGTTGACTCATATAATTTCCTTCGTAAGATGAATCTCCAATAATTAGTGTCTCCATATTTTCTATTTTTTGTTCATCTTGGATATAACCTAAAATACGAACCACATGATATAAATATTTTTGAGTATCAGGGAAAATTAATGCAATAATCAAATTAGAGCGTAAGTGTGTATAAGAGCACGTATTTAACTATTAAAGTAATTTTTACTTGAAGGCATTCTAAATACATTCCTACTGCACGGTCATAAACAGAAATCTGCATTATCGTCCTAGTTTTGTCAATATGGTCGCTGCAAATAGTTGCCGTTCAGATTTATAATTTTGTGCGTTCACAATTTAGTCAATTGAGAGGTAAGCAAACCATCAGTTTTATATAAAATAATTTTAGATTGCATTTATATGAAATAGTGATTACGTTTAAAAAAAATGGGCCGTAAATCTATTTGTTTTCGTAATAAACGCTTTAAAATGACAACATGCATATATGTATAAGAGTACGTACGCAGTTACCGATATATAATATTACGCAATGCGAACTCTTATACACAGTTGGGTACTCTTAACAATTTTTTATTTAAAAAGGAAAAGACAGTTAAGATTTCATCAGAACGGCTTTCGCAAAAAGATTTAGATTTCTTTAGATTCCCCATGTCTCTCTTAACATCTTTATCAACGTCTGTTTTGCCTTGCAATTCTTAGAAGGCACAGATTAAAGCGGAATTCTTGAATTTGGTTTCGAAAATTAGTCTACAATTTTTTATTTGTTTTAAGTTTTCTTTTTATTTTCAGATTTTAAATTCATGAGTCGGTACAAGCGAAAAACCGATAGAAAGTTAATTTTTACTGAAGAAAACTTACGAGAAATACAGCAAAAATTAGAAGCAGGATGTAGTAAAAGAAGTGTAGCGAATGATATGGGAATACCTGAGGCCACATTAAGAAAAAGATGGGAAGTGTGGAGATGTACAAAGCGATATTCCAAGCGACCTAGAAGCCGAATTAGCACAACAGATACGAGAATTAGATCAGATGTTTTATGGAATTACAAAAAAAAATTTGCTAATAGCAGCGTATAAATTTGCTGAATCTAATAATCTTTCTCACAGTTTTAGTAGAAATCTACAAATGGCTGGTGAGTCATGGGTAAGAGGATTTTGTCTAACAAAATTGCGCTTCGACAGCCAGAGAAATGTTCGATAACCTTAAAAATCTTTATGAACTAAGGCGATACTCTCCAAGTTCAATATATAACATGGATGAATCGGGTTTATCAAGCGTGCCTAATAAGTTCCCAAGATATTAGCGAGCAAGGGAAATAAACTTGTAGGGAAGGTAGCTAGTGCAGATCGTGGACAACTTGTAACGGCTGTATGTTGTATGAACTCCACAGGTAACTATATTCCTCCAGCACTCATATTCCCCAGAAAAAGAATTAAGAGCTGTTTTTAAATGCACCATGTGAAACTCTGAAATTAATTTCTGAATCTGGATATATCAACACGGATCTTTTTTGTAAGTGGTTAATCGATTTTAATAAGTTTGCCAAACGCAGTGCTGAAAACAAAGTTCTTTTTATTCTCGACAATCACAGCTCTCATCGTGACCTGCAAGCTATAAAATATTGCCGAGAGAATCACATCGATCTTTTATCTTGTAACCGTTTCAAAAGATTTAAAAAAAAATCATTATAAATTTCGATTATATTTTTTTTTAATAAAACTAATAGCCCCATCTATCTGTCAAGTACCTACCTGTAGCCGATCAAGGATTCTTCTGTAATTCCCAAATATCTCCGGTAGATGAGCCTATTCATCAACTTGTCACTCACGCCCAATTTCCAGAGAGCGCAAGAATAGCGTTTCGCTCTTTTCTGTTAAGACCGTCCAACCGTTAAGACGTGTTTCCAAAGTGAGTCTCAATTCAGAGGTGAGCTAATAAATCCTTTTCTTGTCCATATTTCAGATAGATATTTATTTTTTTAGACCCTTATTGGAGAGGCTATAATGCTGATATTATATTTCTAATACTCGTCGCAAGATAGTATTGCTATGGAGTTATTCCAGATCATGGCCCAGTAGCAGTATCTTTTTATGGAATCCCTAACCCCTCTTATCTAGGATGGTGGTGATTTGATATAGTACGTAGCTGAATGAATGGTTTATTTGGTGACTGATTAAATAAGAAGAGAAACAGAGCAGATTAAGGTTGTACCAATTTTTATTATACCTACTTTCAAGACAACAGAAATGATTAAGAACTCAAAAAAAAAAAAAAATGAAAATATAGTGAAGTGTTCTAATTTAATTTAAAGGTTTATTTTCTTCATTGTTACTAGTTGATAAATAACTATATTATTTTCAATGTAAACAAATTTCGAAATTTGGGGTTAATATATATTATATACATTCATTTTCTTTATAACCAATTCTTAATTTAATACGATACAAAGATTTTTTGTTTATGATAATGTTAACATAAAATAATATTTTGGAATCCCTTTGGGATGACGTAACTTTTAATGTTTTCTTTTTGTTCATTATAAAGAATAGTTTTCTTGTAAACTTTCAATAAATCTTAATTTTTTTTTGTTCTTCCCCTTCGAGGATAAACCAGGGGTGGCGTCCAATAATAAATTATAATTTCATATTATCTAATTGTGCTTGAATTTAAGATACGATATAGTTTCTATATGTTTAAGAAAACCCCGCCCAATTCTCTTCGACAGTGAGCGATTCAGGCCTTGTATATATTATTGTAGCAAGGCAAGCGTTACAATCTCTACCGCCTCATTCAAGCCATAAACTAGAGCCACTGGATATTGGTTTTTTTGGTCCTTTAAAAAATACCTACAGTAGGGAATGTGACAAATGGATGATAAGTACTTAATCGAGGTAAAGTAATTACACAATTTCAAGTTGCTGGATTATGTAGTACTGCTTATGGTTCTGTAGCAGTATTCAGAAGGCCAAAAATTCTTTTAAAGCATCGGGAATATATCCGTTTAACCCTGATCAGTTTCATGACATGTATTTTGCCCCCTCCTATGTTACCGACGTACCTTTGGACAATCCAGTAAGAGCGGTAGTAGATAATACATCAAATATTGGCCTACACAGATGACATTGAAGACAATGGGACTGCAGGTCAACATACCCAAAACAAAATACATGAAGGTCACAAACAGCACACAAATAGCAGCACCACAAGATCTGGTGACAGAAGCACACACATTCGGAGTTTATATATCTTGAAACACAACTAAATAACAGCAACCTACAGTTCATCCGTTTTCAACATGAGTTGTGGGTACACGCGGACGGTGGGTGTGGCGGTGTCGTCACAGCAATCCCGAGTTTTATCATTGGTTAGAAATTAAATGCTCATGTTTGTCAATTTTAACAGTGACGAACCGACTTACTGTGTTTCTTAGTTACGTTTCGTATTTTCGTATATTAATAGCGTTATACTTCGTATATTGAAACTGTATGGATAAATATTGTTTATAGTGTTGTTAATTTAAACTGTGTGGATAAATTTGTTTATAGTGTTAATTTAGACTTAAAAACTGTGCTATTGTACCTGTGTGTTCATTCTATTTTCGGCTTAATTCTGCAAGTAAGTATGCTTTTGTTCATTTATTTTAATAACTACATATAAGTTTACTATTTTATTTGGGAATAAAGCCATAATTTAAGTTGAAAATTAAATTTATTTGACGTGTCCATTTCCACTTCGGAAATCATTATTATTATTCAAATTAGATATTGTTCAAAACACATTCTTTAGATTATTTCTATAGAATAGTATATTGAGGATTTCAAAACTGTAAATTTGTTTATAATTTAGGATTATAATGGTCAGTTGGATAAAGGTATTTTTTTATCTTATCATTAATCTTGAATAGTCGATAAGTATAAGTATGAGTAATCATTTATTGTAATTACGTGAGGATGTTAAACCTATTTAAGTGGTGTAAGTCATGTTGTGTGATTTATGAAAAATAGAAGGTTTTGTTAGAATCTTTATAATAAATTACACAACAGATTATTAGCAATTTTTTTGTTGTACATTGTAGGAAGATATCTTTGTCTAAATGGGATAATCATTGAAAATCATGTATGTAGTTCTTTTGTTGTATTTTATAAGGTTAAAGTAAATTGAAATTTAAAAAATTGAAAAAAATTAGGCACAAATTTCATGTTTTACTCAAATAACTACACTAATACAACCATAAAGTAATTTCTTTGCAGTAAAACATTTCAGTCATGTTCAATATCAACTAAATCTTGTGTTTCTGTTGTTTCAACAAGTTCCTGAAAGTAAACATGGTTGATAGGTGGAATGTTTGAAAGCAAATCTAACATGTCTCTCTTCTTTTCCTTAGGTACAAGTCTTGGCACAGGGTATAAATTTTTCAGATCAATTTGTCTGAATGAAAGTGGCCTTCCTAGTTTTGCTGACTTTAGACATAGAGCAGAAAATGTCTGTTATTAAAAACAGCTCTTCATTCATTAGTTTAATTGTTATTGCCATCTATGAAAGTATAAATAAAGTTAGAAGGTATACCACTTTTCCTTTTAAGAGATCTGTATCTCAAGATTATAAAGCAAGACTTACACCAAAATATAAAAAATATGACTTACACCACTTTGGCTTTTGGCGAGAACACCCTAACGTATCAGTGGAAAAACTAAATCCCTAATAACCTTTCCTGTTATTTACAGTTTCATAATGTCTGATACGGATTCTGTAAATGATCTTGCTATTCCTTTGAGTCCTTCCAGAAAAAGAACAAAGAAAAATCATTTAAGTTTGGAAATGAAAGAAGTAATTTTAAATGTCTATAAGAACAAAGTAATAGAACATCCAACAACACCATTAAGAGACATACAAAAAATAGTAGGAAATAAGGTTGGTGTGTGTGGTACCAGCGTCTTTAATGTAATTAAGGAGTATAAAACTACTAACAAACTAACTGCGCCAAAACAAATAAAAACCGCAAGAGCAAACTGGACAATGTTGACGAATTTACCAGGAATGCTATAAGGAGGATTGTCCATCAGTTCTTTTTTAAAAATGAAATTCCCACAGTGGATAAAATTTTAAACCAAATCAATAGTGATCCAGATCTGCCAAATTTCAAACGTACATCGTTTCACCTACTATTAAAAAAATTAAAATTTCAATTTCAAAGGCGTGGCAGAAACAGCATGCTAACAGAGAGAGACGACATTAGGATATGGAGGAGGGAATTTTTGAAAAAAATTAGGCAGTTGAGGAACGAAAAGAGGAAAATATATTATTTGGACGAGACTTGGGTTAATGCAGGTCATGCTCGTTCAAAAGTATGGTGTGACACTTCAGTGGTTTCATCAAGACAAGCGTTTTTGGAAGGACTGTCTGTGGGTCTCAAAAATCCTTCAGGTATTGATATGTTAAGTACTTCAATACAGTTATAATAAGTTATTTTTTTCAGGAAAAGGTAAACGTCTTATTGTGTGTGGCATTGGAAGTGAAGACGGATTTGTGCCTGGAACGTTGTGGACGTTTGAATCAAAAAAAAGTGGGGACTATCACGAGGAAATGGACGGACGGTCATTTGAAGAATGGTTTCAAAAAACGTTACTGACTTTGGAGGATAAAGCCGTTATTGTTCTAGATAATGCCCCCTATCATTCAAGGAAAGTCGAACGAGTTCCCACGACAGCTTCAAAAAAGGCTGAAATTATAGACTGGCTGCATTCTAAAAATATTTCCTTCGAAGATTCGCTTCTTAAAGTACAATTACTAGCAATTGTCAAGGAACATAAGAAACGTTATGACCAGTATATAGTTGACGAAATGGCTAAACGCCAAAATAAAATTGTTTTGCGACTGCCTCCATATCATTGCGAGTTAAATCCCATAGAACTCGTATGGGCGGATATAAAAAATTTCGTTGCAGCCAAAAACACTACTTACAAGTTTCCAGATTTAAAAAATTTATTTAACGAGGCTGTAGCGAACATAACTCCACAAAAATGGCAAAAATGCGTTCAACATGTTGTATTAAAGGTGGAACCAAAAATGTGGGAATTAGATAATATAATAGAAGTCCAACAGGAATCTATTATAATAAACCTTGATGATGATAGTAGTACTGATAGTCTTTCAGAATAGAATTTATGTACAAGTAAACGTGCATTCGCATTTTTATTTTCTTCTTTTATAACATGTTAAATACATTTCAATAGTTTACAACAAATTTATTATGCTATTTTTAATTTTAACTATATTTTCGTTGAAACGTTTTAAGACCGTTTTTGGTTCATAACGAATGTATTAGGTTATTTTCAACCGTAATTCTTAGCTAGTAGATGTTACTTGATTCTATTATATTTGCAATATTTCCTTTTTATTTCATTTTCGCTACTGTCAGGTAGTAGATCTTTCTTGTCTTACAATTGCAGTGTTTACAGTATTACACGCCAGTGCAAAACATATATTTATTTTATATACTTATATAAAGTATTAACATTTTATAAAAAGTAGTTTACGATTAACTATCAACTGTTTACATTAGAAAAGTGTTTACTGTAAATTACTATTAATTATTAAAACAACATTTATTATCATAACTACAAAAAATGTACTACGAAATGTAAGGATTAAACATAATTTAGGCTTTAATTAAAATATGAACGCTCTGGCTTATTGCAACTCTGTACAACACATCTTCAAATTTCTATCACGTGCATAAGCGTGTTTATGTTTTGATGCCGCTCATCTCGAAAACGGATAGAGTTTAGTAAGCGTAAAAATTAAGAGAAGAATATACCTGGCGAACAGAGCTTACTTTGGACTAAAGCATTTCTTAACATCACACATAATTAGCAGAAAACCCAAGATACTAATATATGAAACTCTTATTAAACCTGCCCTGACATATGTGTCAGAGACACATATGAAGAACTGTTAGGCCGCTTTGAAATAAGAATACTTAGGTACATATACGGATGAGTACAAGAAAGCGGGATATGGCACGGGTGCTACAATTTTGAGTTGTATCAATGCTATGAAAAATGCAACATCATCCGGTCTATTAAAATTAATAGACTAAGGTGGCTAGGACACCTTAAAAGAATAGACACTGGAGACCCCCAAAGACAGATATTATATCAAGAGCCAGTAGGAAACAGGAGGAGAGGCAGGCCAAGATCTAGATTTAAAACTCAAGTTGAAGATGACTTGAGGAATCTAGGGGTCAGAAATTGGAAAGTCAGGGCGAAAGATAGGGGGAATGTAGACTAATTCTTGAACAGGCCAAGACTCACACAGGGTTGTAGAGCCAAAGATGATAAACTAATGTTGCTGACATTTTTTAGCACATATATTGTAAATCAGATTTGTCTTTTTCTGTGGTTCATATTTCTTTTTTTAACAACATATCATTTAACAAAATTTGTAATATTCTCTTGTGCCCTGAAATTGTATTTCAGATCAAAATTATATTATTTTTTTTTTAAAGGTTAAAATACGTTTATTGACGTTTCAATTTCCACTTCGGAAATCGTTCTCAAAATACAAACATTAGTAAATTAAACAAATTTTGTTTTTTGTTACTTAGTGAAAAATTCTTCTAATAATTTAATTTTATCTGACTCATCTATATTGACAATTCAGACATACATTATACATTTTAAAGTAGAAGACTTTAAAATGATATTGCCAATATTGTTGAGTTGCGTTCCTGGGACGACTTTACATATAAGATAGTTCTTTCAATTACATGAAATCAACTTTAACTTGAGAATATCCGTCTACTTTAAAATGTATAATGTATGTCTGAATTGTCAATATAGATGAGTCAGATAAAATTAAATTATTAGAAGAATTTTTCACTAAGTAACAAAAAACAAAATTTGTTTAATTTACTAATGTTTGTATTTTGAGAATGATTTCCGAAGTGGAAATTGAAACGTCAATAAACGTATTTTAACCTTTAAAAAAAAAATTATATTAGCTGGTAAAATAGTTATTCCTATTTATTCTTGTAAATTAATATGGGAGGACTTAAATATATTGTTACTAACCTTTTTCAGTTTTTTGATCTTCTTCAAATGGGTTAAGTTTATTTCCATGTTGCTCTATTTCAGTATTTGTGGAACATTTATTTAAGTCCAAATAATCATATGTGTTATGTGTACTTTGCCTATTAGATTCCTCATGGATTTCAGATTTAAAGCTTCCCAAAAGAGCATCATCCAACTCATTAGACTCTATCTCTACTTTACACATTGCCCCGCTACTTTCTTGTTTTACTTCCATTTCCATTTGCTTAAACTAGATTTTATGTATACAAATACAAATAATTATTTTTATGAATGATTGATTAGTTTGTTTATTCTGTGATTAGGGCAACCATCAATCATCATAACCAAACTTATATTTGACATTTAACGTAAGCTTCACAAATCACTCATCTAATTTACTTACCGTTGCACGTCATCCGCATCATAGTCCGTGACGAGAGCTTATTTTCCCGACTAGGCACCCCCCACCACCTAAGCTTTTGGGAACGGAACAGTTTGACGTTTGACATTTATGGATTTGTTTGGACTTAACCTAACTTTATGATTTGATTTCTTATGTTTATATTTGGTGTCTTATTTTTTTTTTAAATGCCTGTAACGTGTAAATATTGTGATAAAGTTTTTTCAAGACAATTTACTTTAAATAGACACGTCACACAAATTCATTTTAAACAGGTTGAACGCATATCTTATGCTAAAAATGTATGGGGTTTTAAGTGTTTGGAACTTGATTGTGATAATTCCTTTCAGCAAGGAAAATTTTGACATTTCCTAATTTAATTTTTTTTTTGTTTAAGAATTTATTATTTGGAAACGATCAATGGAAGAAACATCCTGCAGCTTCTATGTTGTATCTAAATACAAGCAAGATAAAAATATTACATACTTTAATTGCAATCGTAGCAAAACATGTAAGTAAGATACTTAACATATGATAACATCGTATTAGATGGATACTATAATTATTTATAATTAAATTTTTTTTTCTTTGTAGCTCATGATGGAAAGCAAGTATTAAATAAGCAATACAAGCGTAATTGTAAGTCTCAAGGTTTATGCCATATGGATTCATTATGCACTAGCCAAATAAAAATTGTCAGCGCCAATGATAAAATAACTGTGAATTTCCAAAAAACACACTATGGGCATGAAATTGACCTTGGAAAAATTAGACTCCCAAAGCAAGAAAGAGAAAAAATTGCTTCTAAATTGCTTGTTGGAATTCCACCTTAAAAGTAAGCAAATATATTTTAATATTATAAGATGATGTAATTGCCATGAATTTTATTTGTTTATTATTGCATCAGTAGCAGAAGTAAAATGTAGTATTTTTCAGAATTGTACAAAGTGTTTATGATAACATTGGAGAACACTTGAAGAGAATAGATTATAAGATCATACATGGATTTATTGATCGTCCGAACCTGTTAAGCCAGATTAACTTTAATGTTCACCATTAAGCTCTACGTTACCACAATGTTTTCAATATTCCTTTCCACAGAACAACCTATGGTATTCACAACTCATTGGATAGATACATGGGGCTATTAAATGATCGCGATTTTGATACTTTCAATATAACTTTAACTCAGTTAAATTTTATTCTTGTTATACTTTGTTTTATTTTAGTATGTAAGATTTTTAGTCTCATTTTTTAAAACTTTTTAATATTGATTTTATATAGTAATTTCAAGTTTTGAATCCTAACTGTGATATTGTATATTGTAATTTAAACTGTTAATGGGGTTATCCCGTGTATTAAATAAATAAATAAAGAAATAGTACACTGACTGTACTATTTAAATAAAAATTAAAATAATTGTTATATACTACATGCATCTTGTATTTATTTCACCTTTCCCTAAATTGGAAACAACTGTAAAATGTTATGGTACATTGTATACCCTGTATATTATCAAAGAATATAGACGTCAAGCGTCTATATTCTTTGATATTATATAGGGTGTTTACACTCTTGTGATATTTTTTATAGGTGATAGTTTATCAAAAAAGAATGGTATTTCGTCTAATTAATTGTGGAAGAATTGTGCTTAATTTCTTATACATAGGGCTTAGAAGTTGGCAAACATTTAGATTTTTTTGTAATATTTAACACATACACACTTTAGAATATTCTTATGCAATTTGGTAAGCATTATTTATGGATTGTACAGCTACTACAAGTTTTGTTGTAGGAGATATAAAGAAAAGTCGAGAGGTTGTTTTAAATGGAATTTACTTACAAAAAATCTTAGAAATTACATATTACAGAGGCCAACTGAAATTTTTCTTTAAATTATAAACGACATATCCCGAATCTACGTAACTTATTTAGATTATTACACGGTTCTTATACGTGTAGTGGCAATTCATTCTATAGGTTGTGTACACCAAATTTCATTTGAATATTCTAATGCGCTAAAGAGATATTACAAAAAAATCTAAATTTTTGGAAACTTCAATGGCCTGTATTTGAGAAAGGAAGCAAATTCGACCATCCCTTATTCTACACAATACCTTTATTGCTAACCTACCACCACTTAAAAATAAAATCGCAAGACTGTAAACACCGTCTATACATTGTAACATTTTCTTCTAAAAAATATGACTATTTACCTCATTATGTGTTTTGTACAAGCGTAAACGAAGTATACCAATCATTATTATTTAAGTTTTTTGATGAACTAAAATAATTAATGAAATGACTGTTTAAATGTAACAGGAGTAATTTTTTACAGCTTTCTAAATAAAAATTATTATTAAAAAATTAAAGTAGTATTTATAATTAATTCTGTAAAAAATCTAGATTTTGTTACCAAAGTATGTATAGGAATAAAAAAAAGACAGAAATTGAATACAATAAGGGTCGATTGTTCGAACGCTAATGAGAACTCAAATATTTAATTAAAATCAAATACGTTACATTTTGAGGTTATCTTGACTGATTTATTCAATGACGTTTGGATTTATTCAATTTTATTATTTTGCGTTTTAATTTAAAATAAACCATAATTAAACTTATCTCTTTCTGATGTTAATTTCATGTTTTTATTTACAAATCAATAATAATAATAAGCAATTTTGACAGCTGCTGTGACGTATTTGCTTGTAATTAAATATTTGCAATATTTGATTACAATCAAGTTTTGATTAGCGGTCGAACAACCGGCACTAATTGTTACCATATATTTCAAACTTCCCGCCATTCGTTAAATACTTGCACATATAAATAGTAGTGGGGGGTGCTGAGTCGGGAAATTAAGCTCTCGTTAGTCCGTGAGGTCACATGATACCAACACGAAATATTTAGGCGGTAGGCGTGTTCTTTTTTCGAATCACTTTGCCGAGTACACTGGCATTACAGTCACTAGACATATTTTATTATATACGCGTAGAAATTATATTTAAAGGTTTCTATTAATGTTACCTTACAGAAATACACAATAATATGTTTCATTTAATTTGTATAAATGCATTATAAAACGTTTTTATGAAGAACATTTGTTCGGAACGCACTGTAACTGTAATCGAACGAAGGTGATATTTTGGCATAAATTGGTAACACTTATTTGACAGTTGCGGTGTTGACACTTTTTGTATTTTATTATTTTGAATTTTAAAGTGAATACCTCTTGTTTTATATTTTTACCTATTTCATAAAATCTGTTCTTTTTAGAACAAAATTAGTTTTTTAGAACAAAATTAGTGTGTTATATTTCAAAAATGTCACGTAAGAATTTAAATAGTCGTTGTAAAGAGATAGTAATAAAGTAGACTCCCTCTATAACGAGAACTAAAATGACAGACTAATTACCTCGTTATAAGCCGATATATCAGAAAATCATAATACTGTGCATACATATGAATCTGTAGTTTTCTAAACCATTAACTTTCTATAGTGAAGCCATTCGGAGCAATATAAGATGCTAATAAATATTGTTTGATTGACGTTTTTGAAAAAAAGTTATTTACTTTTATTGTCAATGAAATATATTAAAACATAAAAGAGTTGTTTACTTTTATTATCAATGATATACGTTAAAACAAAAAAGCTGTACTTATATTTTTTTCCAACTACATAATGTATAAATCGTATTTTCAAGGATAACATAAACTATTGCTTCTGCAATTTTAAGAACTCTGTTATTTTTAACTGCTTTAAATGGTCCAGTATCATTCTATCTTATATTTTCTAAAGATGTGGAACAGTTGTATTTATTCATTGTAAAGAAGTTTATTGCGGGCTGCAGTTAAGTTTATTGAGGGGCTGTTTGAAAAGGTATTTATTTATAGCCACGACCGGACTAAAAACGTAAAAAACACGTTTTTGGATCTTATTTTCTCTCGTTATAACCAAATTTGCCTCGCTATAGACGGTTATAGTTCAATAGAAATTTCACGGGACATCTAATGTATCTCGTTATAAGCGAAAACTCGTAATAACCGTGTTCGTTATAAAGGAAATATACTGTACTTATATATGATTTTATACAAGTTTTGTTTCCAACGAAACAAAAGAATTAAATTTTTTTAAATTTAAAGTAGCCAAGTCTGGCTTCAAAGAACCTGTCAGCATTTCATAACCAAGAGGAATTACAGAAGAAAGGAAGCTAGCGATTTTGCAAAATTTGCTTACATTAATTCCTGAAAATCGAAGACAATTTTGGCAGAGCCTTCCCGTCAATGATGCAGCCGCAGATTTAAGATCGGAGTTTGATGATGTTTAATAAGTGGATTTTGTGTTTTTTTAATAATTAATAATCTGTTTTGACTAATTATTTGTTTTTCAACAAAATGTAGAGTTAAGCTTAATGATGTTTTAAGAAAGTTCTTAACTAATAAAGTTAATAAAACGAAATGATTTTTGTCACCGTGCTTTCCGTTGAAGAAATATTACACTAAAAAGCAGTGACCTCAAAGTAATTGGAGTTACTGCTTTTTTATGTAATTCATTCTTAACGGTTGTAATAATATACATTGCTTAAAAGCAGTATCCGCCATTTTCATTAAAATTTATAAAAATAGCTTACAAAAAAATAAACTTATTCAATGATATCAAAAAGAACTACAACACAGTTAAACAATTCCGGAATCCATAAATAAATATATGGTGGCTCAGCCCTGTTTATTAAAATCTGCATTATCTCGAAACTTACATTTGTGGAGATACTGCCTTTTTGCTTAGGACGGCAGTATACTGACCCTATCTTGTGTAAAGAGAGAACTCAAAAATTGACTGGCCAGTTGGTTGTTAAAACTAGTGCTAATAAACACACACACATATAGAAGCTCAAAGCTTGCTGGTGCGAATTGGGACGGTACACCAATCTATATTTTCGAATTCATCGTTGACGTTGTAAACAAATTTTTGAAAAATAGTTTACAACCGATGAAACTGTTAAGAGTTTCATATTTTGTAAAACGAAGACTATTAAAATATGCATCGGCAATCTGTAAAGGGGCGTTTAAAGAAACTTATTCAAAAAATTTATCAAAGCAATCAAATCTTAACTGTCTTTTCCTTAATAAAAGGATTGTTTACATATCACGTTAGCGCCAATCCGTCACGATTCTCTCATACCTACATAATATATAAACATTAGATTTTATTTTATTTGCCTAATACCCAAATTGCTAATTTATGCGTAAGTAATTTAGGTAAACATTCCATTTATGGTTATCAAGAAACAATTCGAGCCATACACCTGTACTTTTTATGGTTCTGTTAAAGGTTTTAATAGTCGATCATAAAAAACATTTTATTGCTTTGGTTTTACAAACTAGAAGGCAATTAAAAGATCGTTAATTTTTCTCCTTTGTTAAGATTCCCTATACATTGCCGCTTCTTAGCCGCTTTTACCTTGAATTTCATTCATTTTATGTTTATGTTTTGTGCTTATCATCCTAACGTTTCTTTATAATTTGTAATTATGTAAAACTGGCCCTTTTCTTTTCCAGACCACCTCTCCTTTTTTTATCTTTTTTTTCATCACATCTTTGGGATTTCCTTTTCTGTTCTCCGTAATTGTTCCCACACAATTTGTTTTTTTTTTCCTGAATAACTGTTCAGCCAAACTCACGCTGGTATAGTAGTTATCCATATATACCGTGCGACCTTTTTTTAAATAGTCGGAAAGTAATGTATAACTATAGAATGCATATGGGAAACGTGACTTTCTTTTATTGTACACTTGTCTGCGTATACAAGAACATTGATAATAAATCCATCACTAGTAGGTATCACATATAAATTTATACCATACTTATGGCTTTTGTTGGCTAAATAGTCTAAATACTGCTTAAAAGATAAGCGCCCCTACCAGTTTATCATAGAATCATCTATTGATAAATTTGGTCCGGGATAGAAAAGTTTTTTGATATTTGCCAATATCATGTCTAAAACTGGACGAACTTTAAAATAATTTATCAGTATGATCAAGAAAATCGTGATTAGAAAATGGTAACATTTTTAGAATCATCTGTAATGTTTCTGGACACCGTATGTCCAAAAATCGGATGATAGTATAGCGGATATTTACTTCACTGTTTCGAGAGTTGTGGGAAAACTACTGTGCCCCTGAGACACCAAAGTCCAATAAACTTTTTCATTTCCTCGACAGATGTTTTCCATTGTTTCTCTCTTAGCGACCTATTATTACGACACCAAATTACCTCATTACCTCTTCTATTTGTTTCATTAGTAATTAGTTGAAAAATGTTGTCATCAAAAAATTGATAGAAGTCAACAGGTTATGCTTCAGACGTCAAATTGACATTAATTCGAGAATTTACAGTAAAAGACACATCAACAGTTCTTCCGTATCCGTCAAATCATCATTGTT
Organism: Diabrotica undecimpunctata; assembly: GCF_040954645.1. Lineage (NCBI taxonomy): Eukaryota > Metazoa > Arthropoda > Insecta > Coleoptera > Chrysomelidae > Diabrotica > Diabrotica undecimpunctata. The sequence continues at coordinate 50,071,963 of NC_092807.1, forward strand.
ATCATTATTGCGTGAAGGCGATACTCTTGGAGAATTATCTGCTACTGGATCTTCATTTTGGGTATAAGAATCAGAGAAAAGTAGAGGTTCATTTTCTGCTGCATTGTTCGAGTTCAAACTACTTCTACTGGATGCATTTGAGGGGCAGTAGTTCTTGTCAGTTACGTCATCATCACTAGAAAAATTACATTCATCTTCACTAGAGTTATCCCAATACTTTTCTAATTCTGCCTGCGTCAACGGTTTCTTTCTATCATCAAATAATAGTAGTAAATTAATAAAATTACAATCAATCACACCTGAAAGAGACAATATGAAATATAGTAAAACAACTAATCACTACTTATGTGTTGAAATAAAAGAAAAAACCTTTGTTCTTACAGTGTTATATTGAGAACTCAAAAAAGATGAGGTTGAAAGAATTTTGCTATTAATATTAGAGGTATAATCATAAATGATATGTTGAGGAACACCAAAAGTAAAGAGGACATGGTTTTCAAGGTAGTTAGTGACATTTTAGACGGTAGCTTTGCGTTGGGGATGGATTAAGGTATATTTGGGGAACCAGTCAGTCACGACGTTAACCATGAGAAACCTTTTTTTCTACGGATTAGGGGACCAATGAGGTCAATTGCAATGATTTACCAGGGGAATTCGTTTTTTTCTGGTTTCCCATTAAGACCATTTGAGAAACATTCGGAGATTTTCGAGTGCCACAGACTTGGTAAGAACGGACGTATTTGAGAATATCTTTTCTTAGTTTTCGCCGGTAAAATTTTTCTTTGACCCGGGATACAGTTTTGAAATAGCCTAGATGACCACAGGTAGCGGGTTTGACAAGATTTATAACGTCCTGTTTTTTGGGGAGAAGGTACTAAGACTTTCCATTTTATTTCGTTGGATTTATTCTTTGTCTACTTTCCATTGGGGTAAGTTATCGGGATTAGCTACAATTTTGGATCGTAAATTATTATACCAAGGTTCGATTCTATTTAGATCTACATTAAGAAAAGTTATTTCAGGACTTACTGGATTTTCGTCCAGAGGAACTTGTTCGTGCATTCTGCTAACAGCATCCGGTACTTTATGAAATAATTCTTTTCGGTGAACGAGAGTAAAATTATGTTGTTTTAGGCGCATGGCCCAACCACAAAGACGACCAGAGCGGTTTTTAAGGGTAATTAACCAGAGAAGGAAATAGTGGTCAGTGATGACTGTGAATCCGCCACTGACTATCATTTACACTAAATATTAACTACACAAAGGTTAAATGGTAGATACTGATTGATACCTGAGCGTATGATGCTGATGTGCAAAGGATGATAAGAAAAGGAAAAATTAACCTTTTGTTCCATCCACCCGTACGGTGGATACTATTGACCAAGTATCTTCCCCCATCAATACCGTAGAAGTAAATGCTGCCTCAGTTTGCAAACGTGACCCGTGACGATTCTATCTCTAGTGTGGAAAACCAAAAATGCGTCCAGAAAAATCCTCCGAAATATTTTCAGCTTAGAAACAATTCTTCTAGTAATAACTTCGCCAAGAACCGTCTATCAGAAATGAACTCCACACCTATCTCAACTTCAAAACAAAATTCTTCTACCGCATGTTGGAACTGACAGGGCAAAGGTCACACTCACCGTGAATGTCTTCGTCCTAGGAAAATATTTTGTTACCGATGTGAAAAGCTTGAAGTTACCTTCCCACAATGTATTCAAAAAACTAACTTACGGAATAAGTACCTACCACCGGTTATTATATTTTAAGTCACTCCAAAAAGCCCGATACCACTACCGTTTCTTCAAATAGATTTAGGAATAATTTTTCTCGAATTTACCGTTCTTCCGCATCTCACCAAAATACCGTTACGTCACGTCTTCTGATGAATGAGAAATGAATGAGAAAATTATCTCGCGCAAGTTAAAAACTTCTACCGTCTTTCCTCTCATAATAGAGTTTCTCCTATAGTGGTTTCTAAAAATACCGATAAAAGACCTTTCATATCTGTGAACATCTACAATCAAGATTTTACCGTCTTGTTTGATAATTACTTGTGCTGGACAACAAGGTCTTGAATTTGTTCTCAAAAATATCATCAAAATAAATAAATCTGTCAGTCCAAAAGTCTCCCTAGCAGACGGTTCGAAAAAAAGTAACCAGTCTTATCGATTTACCTATTCTTGCCGACGTCTTCAGAGTAATTCAATGGCTTGTAGTGCCATCTTTACCGTGTACCTATATTCTAGGAAGTAACTTCGCTGAACAATTTTGTCTCTATTGATTTCGATACCAACAAATGGAATACTAAATCTCACGAACCGATCCATACTTTTTTTATGACCCATCCAGAACTTCTCTTCCCGCAACTCTGTTCATTAGAGTCCCTTAGTTCGACTGAACGTACCTTAGCGGACAAACTCATCGATAATTTTAACGAATTTAATAGGGCTCACATTATAGGCTGCACAAACAAAATATAAATGACGATAGACACTGGTGTCTCAAAACCAATCAAGCGACGTCCTTTGCCTATGTCTCCCTATATGTCCAATATTTTAAATAAAGAACTGGATTCAATGCTACAGTTAGGTGTAATAGAACGTATTTGTACGTATTTGTACGTATTTGTACAATACAAGGAAGTGTCGCGTTAGGGTTCGGTTGATTTATCAGTAGACTATATTTTGTTGTTTCAGACACTATCATTTCTAGCAACTCATCAGTAATAAATAATTCCAACAGTTGCACACAACTCATCTCTGAATATTTACTGTAATCCACTTTTGGAAAGTTGCGCGGCGTATAATGAAGGTCTCCATCATTATAAGTTGTAGGTTCTGGCAGATCAATTACCATTCGGAGATTTGTATTAGTTTTTATTTCATAAGAACTATTTACGTTCTGCAAATTCTTATCATAGCTTGCTTCTAGGTCTGATTGTACACCTCCTAGACGGTCAGAGTCTGCAAATACAACTTCCGCACCTGCACGAAGTTGACGAGGATTCAAGTTATCCGGGTCACCACCTTCGTCTTCGTCACCTGAATCCTCATCCGTAAGGAAATTTGATTCAGGCGGCTCAATAAAAATGCCTGTTACATCATCTCCTTCATATGCGATATCTAAAGCTTCCTGTAGTGTAATTCTGCTGAAATTATAAAAAGATATGTTTTGACTACATAACCGCCTAGTGGGTCCAAATGGGTACAGCAATATTTACATGAATTTTTAACTGCCCCTTGTAATTTTGATACAAAAATATGCACACTACGTTATATTTTAAGATTTTTTAAAATAAGTAAAATTGATTTGATCCTAGTATTCCCAAAAAAAGGTACTGAAAATTTACTTACATAAATCGGATGTCCATTATCAAACACTTTTTACTATAACACGATTTTCTAACTTCCTTAGCTTGTGAAATCTAATAAAACACTGATGAGTATTCATCAACGCAGGTTCAGACAAGTCTAAATAAAGTACACATGCGGTAAATTTAATGTTGGTTGCCTGTTTTATTATAATTTTATTGTGTTAAACAATACCTTTACAGCTGGGTCCATATGGTGACTGTAGGCGCTAATGGGTTAAGGCTTGAGTAGGCCCTAGGCAACATTGTAATTTCGGGCCTATTTTTCAGGCTAACGCAAAGTATATATGGCGCATACTTTGAATTTGGTAGTTCTATAAACATAGATCTACATGCATAACATATAGTAGGTATGTATTTCTATTTAATTATCGAATTAAAAAAAAAGGAAAAAATAATATAAAAATTAAAGAAATATAATTTATTAAAACAAACAATAATACTTAAACAAATACACAATAGTTATATTGCCATTTTTCTTAGTTTTAAATCTGCAAACTCCTGATATTAGTTTGTCATCATTAATAGAGTTCTATTATATACTCCTTTTATATATAAAGTAATGATAAAATATTTAATTTTTGTTTGCCTACCTAATGGGATCGTAAAAAAATTTTATTCTGAATTCAGTTGTGTTTAAATTAGGGAATGTTGCAATAATATTATTTTCCTGAATAAATGACCACATGAAGAGAGGCGAAATAATGTTTCTTTACTTATAAAAGTCTTAAATAATTGTAATACTTCATTTTTCAGTTGTGCTAGGTGTAAATCTCTCTAGTGTTCTCGTTGTTTAATTTCTATATTGAAGAGTCACTAACATCACTATTATGAAAAATTGTTTTAAATTTATTATTAATAGTTTTATATCCCTCAGATCTTCTTTTAATGTTGCTAATTAATGAATCGCATACAATAATAAAAAATATTAACTTTAAAATGTCTTTGCCACTGAATCTTTTTTCTGCCGCTTTTTTACATTAGTAAATGCAATATATTTTTTTGCTTCTTTTTCTGAATTGTCGAAATTACCTCTAACCTCTAACTAACAACTAACATCTAGGTATGTATCAATGAATCATATATTAAAACTGCTGTATTTATGGATTCGTCTTTTTGTTAAAAAGTTTTGTTTGAAGCATATAATATATTCTCTCTAAAATATTTTCCCATATAAAAATAATTAACAATAGATACTTAAATGTATTAAGCTTTTATGTAAACCGACAGTGTCGGACTTTGTTTATTTTTTCACATTTGGTTGAGGAAAAATGACATAAACAATGTTCAATTTCTTTATATTCTCCCTTTATTCCTTTAATGATTTCAAAGCATCAGAACGAGTAGATCACGTGGTGTCACAAATAGGTTTAATACTCAAGTGTTTGCGCTTACAAAAATTTTTCCCAAATGATGTTGAAAAAGTGGTCATTTCAATGCAAATTTCAACAGCAGAATTTCCAATTTTTAATGAACAAATTTTTTAATGAATGAATTGTGCATATTATAAAATGGACAGAAAAAATAGGTTGTTTTATTATATTTACCTGACATATTAAACGCATTATCATAACTGTGTCCCCGACAGTTAGTGATGTCTAAATCTAAATTATTTAAAAATTCTAAAATATCTTTCTCCAAGTTTTCATCAGTATGAGAAAATATAAGTAAAAATCTCAAAAATCTTTATACTAGGTACTTGGAAGAACATAGCGAATAATGCCGGTTAACTGATCTACGTGAGATATATCAATTGTTGAATCAATAATTAGAGAGTAAAATTTGGCTACCTTTGTTTTGTTCACTATTGCGAGTAAATTTTTCGGTATAGTAGAAATAAATTCATCACACATTATAGACGACAAATAGTTTATAGTACCGGTTCCGCAGTTTACATATTTTTTTATGTGTTCTCGCAAAAATAGATCGGACTCGGATAAATATTCCAAAGCCCTATAGAATTACCATTATTTTCGCTAAAAGACACTTTATTTTACCACGAAACGCTAAAGAGTAGGGGAATGACGGGTAATTACGAACACTTAAGGAAAATAATTGTTTATTTGAAATATAAAAATGTTGAAAACTCGGAAACCACTACAGAGTGGCTAACAGTAATACAGCTATTAATTTTTGTTATTGGATAATCAAAAATAAAAATTTTAATAATAAAAAAACTCAATTAAAAATTTTCACGAAATGTCGGGTAATAATAAACATGAGAAGAGTAATGGCGAACAGTATTACCTATTAACAAAAATCACATTATTTATAGTTGTCCGGTGTGTCCGAGCCGCTGCATAATTTATGCACCCATCCACCACATATAATGCAACGGAACCAAAGTTCGCTTTTCCCGAACTCACCACAAATTAAACAAGATTCTCCTTCATTACAATCGTCGGTATTAATATCGTCATTGTCATCAGATTCATCATCTTTATATGATGTCGAATCTTCCTCTTCGCTTGAAGATTGTAGTACTTTTCTCTTTGCAGTTTTATTTTTCTTTTTTAAAAATTTTTGTTTTTCAATTTCTTTTTCCATTTTTTGTTTCCTTCTAAGCTCCTTTTGTTCGAGTTCTAATTTCAAAGGCGTTAAGGTTAATATTTCGGATCTTTGTTTTTTTCTTCCACCCATCTTCGGAACAGATATCTTTTGTTTTTCTTTCGGTAAAGGCAAGATATCGTTGATTGAAACATTTTCGGTATTTTCACATATCTGGTTTTCTTTGGAAGGGCCTGGTTGGGGTTCCAGTAAATCTTCTTGAATAGTTTGTGAAAGACCTTCTTGGCAATTATTTTGTTGAGTTTGATTATCGTTTGAACTGTAAAAGTCTTCTTCATTAAATGTATTTCGGTTGAATGGAAAAATTCCGGTCTTCTCAAAACCGTTTGCAGCTTTGTCTATGCTTGCAACTCTAGTATACGCCTTTGAGAATAAAGTGCTTATATGGCACATTTCAATTTTCTCATAGGGTTGAGATTTTAAAAACGAATCACATTCAACGTCATATGCTCGCTTCAATGATGAGAAAAAGCTAACGTCTAGTGGTTGCAGACGATGCGAGGTATGTGGACGTATTGACAGCATAATGATACCATTTTCTTTGCAAAAATTATAAATTGCAATAGAGCAATGACTGGAGTGATTGTCCAGCACCAGTAAAATGGGATCACCTCTTGTAGGTTTATTGGTTTTCGCAAAATGTTGAATCCAAAACAGGAACACTTCTTCGTTCATCCAACCGCTTTTTGAACAGGAGTACAAAGAACCTGGAGGCCCATCCTTTTCTAAAGCAGGATTTCTTCTCAGTCTTGGATAAATGAATAGTGGAGGTGTAAAAGATCCGCTGGCACTCATACAACAGCATACCGTCATGTTCTTGCCTCTTTCTCCACTTGTAACGGCTCCAACTTGTTTTTGGCCTCTAGGTCCAATGATCCGATTAGGCCTATTTACGTTTGTAATGCCAGTGTCATCGACATTAAATATTCGAGTAGGTGGAAACTTGTATTCATTGTACAGCTTACCCAAATTGTCATAAAACCTTGAGACTTGATCCTTATTGAAACCTTGAATGCGATTAAGACTCGTTGCTTCAGGTTTACGGAAACTTAACTCAGGATGCCTTGACATGAATCCATATAACCAGTCTTTACCTGCTTCTTGTTTTTCTCTGTTGAAACTATGTTTTAAGTTTAATTTCTCTGCATAGGCGAAGGCCTCTTTTCGCAACTGAATTGGGGTTAATCCATAAAATATTTTAGATAACGTTAGTAAATGACGACTCATTTCTTCTTCCTGTTCATTTGAAAAGAGAGTGTTTGCACCCAGCCTACCTTTGTAAAAGCCTCTAGAGACTCTGTTTTGTAATGTTGTAACAGATATATTAAATTGGCGTGCAGCTTCCCTTAGGCCATAACGTCTTTCTTCAATTGCCTTTAGAGCAGCTTTCATTTGATCATCAGTCCATGAAAATTTGTTGGTACTTCGTTTCCGTTTAAAAGGCATCTGAAAAAGATACAAGTTGTTAAATAAGCAAAAGAAAAGCAAAAATGTAAAGAATCTAAGCCAAATTATTAAAAGAGTAAACGCGAACACTTGGCGGGTAATCGCGAACATCTGTTCGTGATTACCCGATTTGGAAATGAATATGAAGAAACGAAACAATCATAATATACAAATGTACAATTGTAAATGCATTTAACTTCTCCGTAATAGGACAATTTTATAGGTTAAATAATAGTAAGTTGACTAACTCTAACAATTTAAATGAAACCATCAAGTGTTTAGATACATACCTTATTTTCTGAATTGCTAAAATTGTAGTGCAAGCACCAAAAACAAATAAATCGCTGTAAAAAAATCCACAAATACGGGGCAACTGTGTATCTATGCCACCACGTGCAGACGCAGACTAGTAGCGTCTATCTTCTTTGCTAGTAGGAAGCACGAAATGAAGTTTACAACGGAACGATACAGATGACGCAATCACCCGCTGTTCGCTATTACCCGTCCCGTCGTTCCCCTATTAAGAAATAAATTTGATTGTCGCTACCACACGTTTAATTACTTCCCTCCAATATTTTTTTTTCATTCGCCCCATTCCCATTTGTTTACCATTTCAGTGTCAATGCGTCAGGTAATTTTATAAAAATTAAAGTTAATGTCAATGTGGTCACTGGAGTTAATGTGGCCAGCGGAGTTTTCAGGCTCTGATAATTTTTATGTATTTTTTGCAATCATTCGTCCCTTTTGTCATTACTGTTTTTTGCTTGGAAAATAATTTGCATACGTAACAGTACAATAAGGTGTTGGTGTCAGTATAAGCCAATCTCTTTTAACTTTTTACGCGCTATTAATTGTTCTGAAGAAGGTTGCATGGAAAAAAAGATAATTTCAAAGATCAATTTATTGATTTTAGTGGATTTTCATAATACTCTCGCATGGCGTCTGTTAAGTACTGTGAACATAATGCAAGATCGTTTACAAAACTTTTAGGTTCATAATTACTTTAAGATGATTTTAAACTTTTGTTTTTTCCTTTTGTTTCATCTTCACAATCGCACAATCCAAAAAAAAAGAAAAACCTAATTTTCGGAATCCAAAAATTAGGGGCGCTAGGCACGTACCTAGGTTGCCTAGACCTTAATCCGCCCCCGATTATAGTACCTACTGTTTATTTGATATTTTATACACGTTCTTCGTAAATAAACATTAGATTGACACGTGTAGGTATTTCTCTTGACAAGATCCCATTACAGTATTACCAAAGGTATTACCTTCACTATTCTTTTATTAATTTAATAGCTATGTTGCTTTCACCAATGCTTTACTTTTGTCTTATAGTTTCAATATATATTTAGATCTTAAAATATGTATAATACCATATGTATTTTTATACCATTATACCATATGTATTTTTTATTTATTTTTTTTTATTAATAGTCGACATAATTTATGATTATAATTTCTTTATTTTCTGCGACTCTAAATAAACAGCATTCAACTGGAAAACTAGAAAAAATTTGACTTCAAAATGAATGAATTTATAATAAATACAGGTAGGAGCGAATTCTTTGAATGTACAAAGTAGATATACGTAATCCCTAGAAAAATCACATCCTTGGTAACATCTTTGTTCCAAAAACAGCTGTACATAGGGCAATAACTTACCACCTGCTCTTCAAGGTCATCCAAGGGTTCGATCACAAAATACTATACAGAATATATTGTAGAATGTTTCTGTTTATGTGATATTTTTATTTTTATATCTTTACTTAGGTAGCTAGATAATTTTGAAGGAGCCTAGAATATTTATATTTTTAAAGAAATGAAATATATTTAATACAAGACCTACCTACGTCTTGGATCATATTCGTGCCAATTATTATTTTCTAAAAACTGAAATTTACATTATTTCCGTCAGTATAAAAAATTGTTTGGTATTAAAAATCTCCTTTTTCGATGTCTTCGCCTTCAGTTTTATTATTTGTTACTTTATTACCATTGGCACATCTTTCGCATGGAAGTACAATTTGTTTAACCTTGATATCACAGCCACGAGAATCTTTTTTAACAATTTTTTCTTTCATCATCAAATCAGACTGATATTCAATATGCTAAATTAAAATCGGATAAAACAAAAAGATACTGCAAAATGAACAGCAAAATCGCTGTTTTGAATATTATTAATAACTTTTGTATTGTTTATTAAAATTTGTTTAAATGCACCTGTATCTGTATATATAACTTGAGGGCATTATCATTTTTGAATTCTGTGCAAACAAAAGGTGTGTCAGATCGGTTGAATAGTTTTTGCGAAATTTAATTTGTTTTTAAGGTTTTTTGAAAAATGAGCTAATTTCTAAGGCTGTGTTACGACAAATGTGAGTCATACCGGGTCGTCACTTATATCTGCTATTGGAACTTTCGAGATGAGGATCGAATAATATCGTTGGCGTCCCGACCGAAGGTTAAAGAAGCCGGCGGAAATTTCTAGACAACAAATCAGGTATAAAACGGACGATTTGAGATTTAAAAGGGACAGTCGAAAACAAGTGTCAATTAATAAATTGTTCGCGTGGCTATTTAAATTGTAACCGGTATGAATGTTTTAAATAAATTATATAAGTGTAAATAAATTATTATTTAAGTATTTTCTACGTAGATTAAATAAATAAATGTTTGTAAATAAACTCATAAAGTGTTGTAAAGTGTAGAACATATTTTATAATAAATAAAGTTAATAAATTAGATTTATAAATACAGTTCAGTTCAGTACAAATTATGGTGTCAGAGTGGAATATTTTAAATAAATTGTTAAAATGACTACGATTTATGAGCTCACAGTTACGAATTTAAAAAAACATCTCGAGGACAGAGAATTAGCTTCTACCGGAAAAAAGGCTGATTTAGTCCAACGACTAAAGAACGCTTTGGAGAAAGAGGGTTTGGACTCGGACACTTGTATATTAGAATACAAACATGCTGCTGTGATCTCGTCGATTTCGAAAGTTTCTGGTGATGTGGCCAAAGTTTCCGGCGACATAGCATCATTAAAGAACAAAGTCTCTGGCGATATTTCGAAAGTTTATGGCAATATTTTGAAAGTTTCCTGCGACATCACATCATTAGAGAACAAAGTTTCCGGCGACATCGCTTCATTAGAAAACAAAGTTTCTAACGAGATTTCTTCTCTGGAAAGCAAAGTTTCTGCTAACATCTCTAAAGTCACTTCTGAGATGTCTGCCCTCGACGATAGAATATCTTCGTTAAAAAACCAGGTTACTGCCGATAAGTTGGCCTTCGAAGAAAAGATGAAAGAGGTGGAAAGGAAGATGGGGGAAACAGAGACAGCAGAGATAGGAAACAATCCAATTATAGTAGAGACGAAAGAAGACGAGACGAAATGTAAGTTGGAAACACGGCCGAAATTTGAAGGAAGTGGAAGTTCTGTTCATGTTAAAGTCCCAACTTTTGACGGAAAATCGTCATGAAACAACTACATGAAACAGTTTGAATCAGCTGCAAGAGCGAATGGATGGTCCGAAAAAGAAAAGGCTGGCTATTGCTCTACGAGGAGATGCCTTAGAATTCAAGAAAGCAGCAGTACTAAGAACAACGATGGTCAACGACGATTGGACGCCTACTAAGATAAAGGAATAACAAGAGAGATATCCAGTTATACAAAACAAAAAATTCGAAAATGGAAAGAGGAAAAATCGAGGTCGACCACCTTGGCAAGAAATATCAAACCTATGCTCAGTAGTTAAGACGTATTGGGCCCAGTGGGACTCATTTATCATGGAAGATAGCTTGCTCAAACGAGTACTGGAAAATGATGACGGTTCAGAGAAGAGAAGACAGTTGGTGATCCCAAAGAGCGGAATAGGCGAAGTACTTCGTCAGTTACACGACAGTCCATCAGGAGGGCATTTGGGTGTAAAGAAAACCATTCAGCGCATTCGGGAACGATTTTATTGGATGAAAAGTTCCGAAGACGTAAAGGACTGGTGTAAGAAATGTACTATTTGTGCTACGAGTAACGAGGTTTGTGCTATGGAGAAGATCAACGATGTCATCTACCGAATAAGCAAGATTCCGAGGGGAAAGCTGATGATAGTACACCCTAACCGGTTGACGTTTTTCGAAGGTGACCACGACGTAGATGAAGAAGTGGAAGTAAAAGCAAGATCTACTCACGCTTCCCGATGACTACTCGCTGGCCCTTACCATCCCGGCCAGTTTCAAAGACGTACTTCGTTGGCATCCGTCTTTCAAAGGAAGTTCGGTCGAGTTGCGGAACTTCAATGTCAAGTGTCAGCTCCCGGGAAAGCCTTGAAACTCCAAGATGCATCACGTTACCTTTTCTACTTGGTAACAAAAGACACTTCCCGTGACCAACCTACCTACCGAGATGTATGGGAAGCCTTACTTCAATTGAAAGAGCACGTACTAGAGTCCGACGTGCAAAAGTTAGCCATGCCAAAGTTAGAGTACCGCCAATTAGATTGGAGGGTTATCCGAAGTATGGTGGAGGAGATCTTTAAAGACACCGAAGTCCAGGTGTTAGTCTGTTGCAATGCGCATAGTTACTGGTGCGGAAAAAACCGTTCCTTGTCATTTTTATACAACTGGAAGTTTTAAAAGAGGGTCCAGTTGCCGATACCAGCATACCATTCCAGTTCCAGTCCCGACAAGGTTCCAGGAGGAACCACCTTTTATGAGGGGGGCAATGTTAAGATAAATTATGATTCATTTTTAACTGTAAACATCTTTTTCTAACAAAAATATTTTAGCAGTTAATACCCAAACCCAAAAGAAGATATGCCATGCGACCCGATTAGCAACCGGCGTCGTCGAGTTCCCGGGCTGGACGATGTGAAATCAGAGACCGGCCACGCAATGGTGGGTACCAGGCCTTGCGTGGAAAATATGCGACTGGATAAAACAAATAAAAATATCAGAAAAAATACTGTTAAGATAGCTACATGGAACGTAAGTACTCTTTATCAAACTGGAAAACTAAGCTACGCAATTAATGAAATGAAAAGGCTCAAAATTGATATTCTGGGGTTGAGTGAAATAAGATGGCCAGGTAATGGTAAGTGCAAGAAGGAGGATGCAACAATATTTTTTTCAGGCAACAGAGAAGAAGATGTCAACCATAGGCATGGAGTAGCGGTTCTAGTTAATAATAAAATCAAAAAACATATAAAAAATTTTATTCCATTTTCAGAAAGCTGCATGTTGATCCAGATCAGTGCGCACCCTCTAGATATAAATATAATTCAGGTTTATGCTCCCACATCTGAGAGTACTGATGAAGAAGTTGAAGAGTTTTACGAACAATTAGACGAAATTATAAAAAACCTAAAGAAACAAGACATAACCATGGTAATAGGGGATTTTAACTTCAAAGTAGGAAAAGGCGAAGTCAGTGAAGTAGTTGGCAAGTATGGGTTGGGAACAAGAAATGAGCGAGGTGATAGACTAATACAGTTTTGCCAGGAGAAAAACTTAATTATCACTAATACTTGGTTTAAGTTACCATTAAGAAGAATGTACACTTAGAGGTCACCACAGAACAGGACTAGGTAAATCGTTAGAAATCAGATAGACTTTACAACAATAACAAACGACTCCGTAACGCAATAATATCAGCCAAAACATATCCTGGAGCTGATATAAACTCTGATCATAATCCTCTTGTAGCCCAATTACGAGTCAGTCTAAAAACCTTAATCCAGAAACAGAATAACAAAAGATTAGATATGGATCAACTTAGAAATCCCGAGATAAAAGTCAAGCTTACAAATAACACTAATAATAATGTTGCTTTAACAACCAATACTGATGATATTGAAAGAGACTGGATCAACTTAAGAGACGCTATATGCAACGGTGCGAAAGAAGTCATTGGTGACTACGAGCGGAAGAAGAAGAACGAATGGATGACAGATGAAATATTACACCTTATGGACAGAAGGAGGGAAAATAAGAATAATCTCGAACAATATAAAGAACTGGATAGAACTGTCAGAAGAAAGATAAAAGAATCCAAAGAGAAATGGTTACAAGAAAAATGTCAAGAGATAGAAGAGCTAGAACGAAGACACGATAGTTTTAATATGCATAAAAAAAATCAAGGAGTTTACTTATACTTACAAGAAAAAACAGTTTGGTAGGTTAATAGACGAGAACAACTATTGTAGATAAAGAAGAACAGTTACAGACTTGGGCAAATTACATAAAAGATTTGTTTACGGATTATCGTCATATTTCTACGAACACTCTTGATCTGAATGGACCAAAAATATTGAAAAGTGATAAAAGCTATAGATCAAACGAAAGATAGCAAAGCAGCAGGATGCGATGAAATACCAGTCGAATTTTTAAAAGTTTTTAACGAGAACAACCTGAATGTAGTATTAGAACTGTTTAATAAGATATACGATACTGGTTAAATTCCATCGGACTGGTTGAAATCTACATTTGTGCCCCTTCCCAAGAAATCGAATTCTAAGACGTGTAGTGAATATCGGCTTATAAGTTTAATGAGTCACACTCTTAAAGTATTCTTGCGTATTACCCATTCAAGAATACGAGCAAAATTAGAACACAGCATAAGTAAAGAACACAGTTCGGTTTTAGATGCGGTTTTGGAACTCGACAGCCGCTCTTTGCAATACAAGTCTTGATTCAAAAATGTCTGGATCAACAGAAAGATGTTTACGCCTGTTTTATGAGAAAGCATTCGATACTATCAAACATGACAAACTCATAGAACTATTACATCTTACAGGACTTGACACTAAGGACATCCAGATTATAAAAAATCTATATTGGAATCAAACAGCCCACATGAAGAATGGACATATGGTGAGTGAAAACGTAACCATTTCGAGAGGGGTTAGACAGGGCTGTATTCTTTCGCCACTGCTTTTCAACCTGTACACGGAACAAATATTTCTAGAGGCACTGGAAGAGTACAACGAGGGCATCAAGATTAATGGCGTACCAATAAGTTATTTTCGATATGCAGATGATAGTGTTATACTGGCCTATAACATCGAAGATTTACAGATGATGCTAAATAGGCTAAATACAACTGGCAACCAATTTGGACTGAAGATCAATAGAAAGAAAACTAAATTTATGGTGATCAGTAAAAAGAACATTCAACGTATCGACCTGAATATTGAAGCCGAATGTATTGAAAGAGTACACCGATTTAAATATCTGGGATATACAGTAAATGATAAGTGGGACCCAGACGTAGAGATTAAGATCCGAATTGAAATAGCAAGATCCAAATTCATCAAAATGAGAAAGCTCTTCAGCAACCGCCACCTAAGCGTTAACCTTTAACCGTTAACTTACGAAGTTGAAGGGTGGACGTTAACAGCAGCAAATATAAAGAAGTTAGCGGCTCTAGAAATGTGGCTGTATCGACGCATACTGAGAATATCTTGGACAGACAGAGTGACCAACACAGATGTATTAAGACGAATGGGTAAAGAGCTGGAATTGTTAACAACTGTTAAAAGGAGGAAAGCGTCATACCTGGGCCATGTGTTTCGTAATGATAAGTACAGTCTGCTACAGCTTATCGTGGAAGGCAAGATTGAAGGTAGAAGAGGTTTGGGCAGAAAGAAGAAATCCTGGCTGAGAAACTTGAGAGAATGGTTTCAAATACCAGATGCTGCGAACATAATACATGCGGCACAACACAGAGAAACCTATCGTTTGATGGTCGCCAACCTTCGGTAGAAGACGGCACATAAAGAAGAAGAATACCCAAACGGGTCCCCTCTTATACCTGCGATTGGAACTCTCCAGAAAAGGGTCGAGTAAATTCGTTGGCGACCGAAGATCAAAGAAGCTTCGAGATAAACAAAATGAGGTATAAGACCGGTCTTCTTCCATGGCATTCGAGACAATTCAAGGGTCAACACAGGTCAACATCCATGAGCTTCGAGAAATTCCAGGCTAACGGCTGTTTGATATATATATATATATATATATATATATATATATATATATATATATATATATATATATATATATATATAGCGGAACTTTCATTGTGTGAGGCAGTCTGAAAATAATATCGCGTCGAGTTTCTAATTGTAACGCGGAAATAAACATTGTAAATAAATAATATAAATTAAGGTAGTTGTGATAGAATATTTTTATAATAAATAAAGTTAATAAATTAGACTAATTAAACTCAGTTCAATATCCTGGCTGAATCGTGTATCAAACAGTGAAGTCATGAGAAAACTAGGTGAAAAAATGAAATTGTTTCAACTTCTTCTTCTTATTGCGCCGTGTCCTTTCAAAGGTTGGCAATCTATACATATGGCAATTGTAGCTTTGGAAACTGCTGCACGAAAGATTTCTGTGGATGAGCGGTCAAACCATCTCCTCAGGTCTTTCAGCCACGAGTTCTGGCGTCTTCCAACTGATCTTATGCCCTGAACTTTATTGTAATTCATATCCTTATCCGTTTGCTACAAGACAGACGTACACTCACTGTACGCCGCACATTGTCCAGAGGATTCTAGGGGACAAGTCGTTTGTGCTTGTTTTAGTTAAATTGTAATCATCAGCTAATATCTAGTCCTGAGAGAAACAACCGTAACATTCAACTTAATTACCAATTTCATCATATTGCCTTTCGGTTTTGGTAACCATAATAGGTTCAATCATCAAACTGGATCCAATCATATAATTAATATTTAAAAATCATTTAATTTGATTTATCATCAACTGAAAACATGATCTCTACAAATTTTGTAATGGGATGGCTATTCAAATATTCACTACAGATATTTAAAACCGTCTGTTCATGAATGTCCCAACGTATAGCCTAACATAAAAATAAACAACAAAGTAATTCCGCTTGAAAAGTTAAATACTTTGGCACACATTTGGTAAAACTTGACTTGCATAACTCACATGTATCGTAATTATGTAAGTGAAAAGTGGCAAAATATTTTGACAATACTGTATAGGCACTAAAGATCCGCTGTAAAGATATTCTTATGAGTAAGATATAGACTTTTTCCAGTATTTACCTACTTCATCACAGTTTTGCTAATTACTTTTTCCTACATTAGCCTTTTTTTCTCTCCCTGGGCCCGTCTGATCACAAAGATCTCCGTTATAACTGAAGCTAAAGCTTATTGTTTTTGCTGCCCATTGTTGTTTGCTACACCCAATCTAGAATTTTTGTACCCTGTAGAAGTTTGTACAGATCTTTTGCTTGGTGTGTCCTAAATATTCCATCGTCTCCTCTTGGTTGGCCATACAGTTTTTGTCGCTTCCGGTCCAGCGCCTCGCAATCTCATGATACATGTTTTACAGTTTCTAGTTCCTTATCACAGAGTCTACAGTTAAAATCTCCATTGTAAACGCCTATTTTATACAGGAATTCTCTTACTGGTCAACATTTCTGTTACTTTTCTTAGTTTATCGCTGCCCATATGAAGCAGTTCCTCTGTTCTTTTTCTACATGGTCCACCATTGAAGATTATTCCATGTGTTTGTTTTGGGATTATTTCCCAATATCGCTCATGACTTTCTCTGATCCTATCCTCTACATCCCTACGAACTACAGTCTTTGGTATTCCCAGACTTACAGCCAGTTCGTTTGATTAGTTTAATCCTCTTTTTGCATCTGCTTTTTCGTTGCCTTCGATGCCTTGATGTCCTGTACCCAGACAAGCTCAACCTTGTTCCGATCTCCCAGTTCTATCAGTTCTTTGATGCAGCCACACTAACCTAGACGTCATTTCCTAGTGCCTGCACCACTAGGGCACCATATTTGCATCTGCTCTTTTTCAAGAGTTCTCTCGTTATTTCCTTTTGCACATTGCAGTATCGCATAAATCTCCACTTGAAAAACTCAGCAGTTCCTCCCCAAAGCAAAACTTTCGCTAATTCTTGGATTATTGGATTACATTCCTGCCTCCATACCCTCTGTAGTTTTTGATCCATCTGTATATCAGATCTTACCCTGTTGGTTATGGCACTCCTCGTTTCTTATTACTACATTAGCCTTATTCAGATGCATGTCAGTACCATTCTCCAATTTATCGATATTAGCCTTCAGACATATGTCTAGAGAATGCAAGTGCAACCCGAGTGTCGTCTGGTACCCAGAGCTGCCCTTCTTAACTTCCACTCATGATGGAAGTCAGATGATCCAAAAAAGAAAAATGTGGAACAATGTAGACTGCGCGGCATAAGTTAAGGATATTGCCAATATAACGGTAGCGGTACTTCATTCTGTTTCAATTATTTGTAAGTAAACAATTAAAAATTAATATAGTTTAAAAAAAAAACATGAAAATTTGAGACCTTATAAAGATAATCAGACCAAAAAACATTCTAAGTATCGACAAAGCACCTGTACAGCTATTTGAAAATGACCTTTGTTCTCTCAAATGGGATAAACAAATATAATTGTTTAAAAACTACTAGACCGATTGTGACCATCTTTCGCAAATGTAGTAGCTACTTATAAACTCATATTATGAATTATGTTTTTAATGTTTTTATTGTTTATTTTAATAATTAAATTTTTATTATTGTTTATTGCTTATGTTTATTGTTTATTGTTTATAATGTTTATAAACATTTTTTAATTTAGACAATCTCATTTTAAAGAGAAAGTATTTTCAAAAAAGTCGTCTGTTGAACGTTTTTATCTAAAATGCGTAGTTTTTTCACAATATTGAAATGAATGAAAAATGTCCCTTTTTTGCTGAAATGTCAGATATTCCAGCCCGGTAATTTTTCGATTTTTCAAGTGATTTTTCGACTGCGTTTCATGGGATAATAAACTATAAACAACGTATAAATTTAATTTAATTTAATTATTTACTTCTTTGAATAAAAAATCAAAAAAATAGTGTTAATTGTTGATGTAGATAAATGACTTAGTTGATTTATACAGTTGTACAAAAAAAGTTGTATAATTGTTGTATTATTGTTTATTTAATATTTAGCTATATTCCTAACTTAGGTACCTATGCCTCACGTTTGTTCGAAATTTGCTGTATGGAAATTATGTATTTATAATCAATTATTACTCTGAATAATCCACGTAATTAAAAAAGATATAAAACAATACATAATGTTGAATATAATTGCAATCAAAGCATTCTTATCATTTTATTTGTTATTTTACGATGCATTCAATCACTCTTAACACATCATAGAAGCTTAATTATAGAAATTCCATCTATTGGTCATAGGTAATATTAGACATTATTCATTTGTTTCATATGGAGCAATGTAAATTTTAATTATGTATTTATGATTTAAAATGTATATTAACTTTAATATATCTAATTTGCAAATAATTGATAATTTTCAAATGATCTAGCATTTGATTTGAAATTCCTAAATTCAAAACCAATCTATTTTTCGCGGTCGTAACTTCTGTTTATTCGTAAGCTTTCGCTTGTTCTCGTTTGGCGGTTTTTTCTACAAGCGCATTCTCGTTGGAGAAACGTTCACCATTTTGTATTTTGTCATTTACGTTATAGAAGCTAAACCGGAACAACTACGATCAGTGCCGGCTAGTTTATTCCACATTTTTAATAAAAAATACTGCATAAAATCGCAATTACTTACAGTAAAATAGTGCTGGTCATTCAAAGTTAGTGAGCAAAGGAAAATGAGTGCTGAAAATTCCAGCCCTGCTTTGAATGTGGAAAAATCCATTGTTATACTGCTGGATGTTGCCGGTACAACAACTTCTAACACGTTTTTAAAAGTAAGTAATATTTCTTTTATCGACTAGAAACGTTTTCTTTGTTTAAAGTAAATTGGTATATTTAGACTATTATTGATTTTTATTAGATCTGGTGTACGTCGCGTATACTTAATAACGGGAATTTTCCTAACGTTTTTCGCTATTTTGAAATAATTGGTCTAAAAATAGAATAAATATATTTTGACTACACATGTTTTTAATTCGTGAGACGATGCTCTATGTTGTCGTCCTTGAGTCAGGTAAAAATTCAACCCTTGATCCATACATAGTGCATTCACATCTGTGTACAGCCGTTGCAAAATGTCTTGCAACAAATTCGCCAAGAGTAGTCTGGTTCCACGAGTATGTTCGCCGTAGATTTCGTTTGATCTGCTCAATTCTCTTTCTAAAAAGAAATTTTAGTTAAAAAAATACATGTATTGTATTGAATATATATGTATTCTCCCCATTTTGGGGCAGCCACAAAGAAAATGTCGGAATGAAACGGATAATCATTTAAGATAGCGGTATTTGCATTCGCAAAGGAGTTGCAAAATTGTTGCTAAGTTGAGGTCATTGTCATTTTAAAAATATTGGGTGCTGAATTAATTGTCTCATTTCATAAAAATGCGGGTTTATTTTAATTCTATACAGTGATAATGAAAAGGTCAAGCGATTTTCATGTGTAGGTAGAAAGTAGTATACCAAAATAACAAAAACTATGGTAAATTTCCAAAACTTTTCCAAAATTAATGCCAAAGTTACCTATGAAATGCCAAATACCTACGAATATGAGTTCATTACACTTTGTTTTATAAATATATCTTTAAACTTTGGTTTTTAATTTTTTTTTAAACAGGTGTGCACTCACCATAGGTTTTTGTTACTAATTATATTTAAATGTGGGGAAACACTTAGGTATTTCTCATTGGTAGTTTTAGTTTTTATGTTCTTCCAATTCCTATTTATAATAACTTTGTTATTTAAATATTTGTATGGTATAGTATTTAAAATACTTTGTTTCCTGTGTCTACCCTGGTCTTTAGGAGAGGCTAGTGCCCCTCACACTAGTACTATTACAACATCTGAAGTGGGACACAAAGTACAGCCAGGTGACAACCTCTCACCAAAACTGTTTACAATGCTACTGGAATATATCGTTAAGAAACTTATGTAAGTGAGAGAACATTGGAATCAACATGATGGTGAAAGATTAAACCTCTTACACTTCATTGACAATATGCTGATTTTAGACAGTCACAAAAGAAGCCCAAGAGTTGTTAAGTATACACCAAACCCTGTGTCAACCAAAGTAGGCTTAAAAATTAACCATAAAAGACAGTGTATGGTATTAGCGGAGAATATTGATGATGGCTTATCTAAACTATGGCTTAAATATGAACCTAGACAAAATAAAGTTTTTCGTCTTTACCAAGAGACCAAATAATAATGTTTAACTCATTACTGGGTTAAATTGGTTTTTAGGACAATAAACATAACCTTGCGTCACAGTGTTGCCATATTTTTTTGTATAAAGTATAGGAGTTTTTAAAATTAAAGATACTTATATTAAATATAAGAAATTAAAATGTTTTGTTATGAGAAGCCACAATTTTTGAATTCATATTAAAAAGCATTCATAAAATAGTATTTTTTACTTATATATAGCTAAATATTGTAAATTATTCTGTAATTTGATATATTTGTCAATTATTTTGTAAACTGATATATTTGGCAATAAAGCCAGAAATCTCAAAACAGGAATTGCTAGATTGCTACAGATGTTTAAACTTCACTTTATTCTGTAGTTTCTAAACTATTAATTTTTACCTTAGGCATAATTTGGACGATTTTCACATTTGGTCCCATTGAAGATAGCTACAAAGGAGCTGTGAATTAAATTCACAAAACAAATTTTTGACGTTTGACTGTGTTGTCATGTCTTTATAATGTATATGTTGTAGGCTTCAATTACAAATAGAGAAGCTTTCAAAAATACATTTTTATTATATTATTATATGAATTATGCACTTTTTTTTATTTTTTTATATACAACACGAACAAATAAATACTCGTTTCTTCTCATATAAATTGCAGTTAATTATTACAACATTTTTTTGGCATTTGCCTTTG
Source organism: Diabrotica undecimpunctata (assembly GCF_040954645.1). Taxonomy (NCBI): domain Eukaryota; kingdom Metazoa; phylum Arthropoda; class Insecta; order Coleoptera; family Chrysomelidae; genus Diabrotica; species Diabrotica undecimpunctata. Next base: position 50,093,244 of record NC_092807.1, read on the forward strand.
ATAATAAGCTAATAGATTTGGCAATCCTCAAACCACTAGTTGCCAGATTGTTACAGATAGTCACCAGATATCTGTGGAAAGTACCTGAATACTATTCTTATTATTTTTTGAAAGAATTTCTTTTTGACTGTTAGTTTGTTAACGTTCTATTGGATTTTTATTAATTATAAATCACATGCTATTTTCCGATTTATTAAACAAACATGGCAACACAGTCAAGAACCAACATTTCGTTCTATGAACTTTAATTGACAGCTCAATTATAGCTATCTTCAATGGGACCAAATGTGAAAATCGTCCCATAATTTTAATGGTTTTTATTATATAAGTATTTTTTAAATGTAAGGTATAATTTTATTTTATATTTTTAGGTATAATTTTATGCTTTTAATTGTATAATGTATTTTTCACGTTTTTGTTTGTTTTAAATTTTCATTTCATATAATTATATTAAGTGCTCTTGCCCATAATTTTAGATGTGAGAGTATGAAATAATTGAGTATATGGCAACACTGACGTATATTAAGCTTACATTTAATGTCAAATATATCTATAGGTTATGTTCATTGCCCGAAAAACCTATTTAACCCATTACTGTTAACCAAAATATTGAATATGTATAAAAACAAGTATTTTGGAACAATAAGTTTTAGCTACAGCCGAATGTAGCTGGCTTTAGTTATCAATACTTCAAGAATTCAACAACAAAAACAAAAAACAGTAGCAGATTAAAGGAAGTTACAAACACATCATCTTGAATTATACACAAGGAATACAAAATATCATCATCATTTTGGCTTTACAACCCTGTGTGGGTCCTAGCCTCTCCAAGAATTTTTTTCCAGTCGTCCCTATCCATTGCCTTCCTCCGCCAAGCATGTATTTCCATATTTCTCATATCTTGATCTATGTTATCTAGGAATCTTGTTCTAGGTCTTCCTCTTCTTCTTTGACCAATAGGTCTATCAAGGAGCGTTTTTCTAGCTGGGTCAGTTTGCTCCATCCGCATTACATGGCCTACCCACCTCAGACGTCCTATCTTAATGTGTTTTACGATATCTGGTTCCTAGTATATTCTATAGAGTTCGAAGTTGTATCATCTTCTCCAGACACCATTTTCATTTACCGCTCCATAGATTCGCCTTAGTATTTTTCTTTCGAAACATCCTAACATGTTTTCATTGCTTTTTGTTTATAGTCCAGGTTTCTGAACCATATTTTAGGACTGGGCGTATTATTGTTTTGTAGAGTTTTACTTTTGTATTTCTTGATATAACTGTAGATTTAAAAAGGAGATTAAGTCCAAAATAGCATCTATTAGCCTTTCAAATTCTGCGGTTTATCTCTGCGGTAGTGTCATTTTCAGTATTGACGAGCGTTCCCAGGTATACAAATTCGTTAACTGCTTCCATGACGTCGTTTTCTATAACAAGTGGCTGTAGTATTTGTGGTTGCGTACCTATTTTCATGTATTTTGTTTTATTGGTGCTTACAAAATATATTCAGAGGGTAAAAACACCACTGTCAGAATTTTTTTAAACCAAAAGAAGGCCTACAAGATCGAGGTCAAGTAAGTGATCTATCAATTTTCAAAAACAACCTGTTAGCGATTGGTTATATATTCCCCAGAATTTTTAAAATAACCTTTTTTTGAAAATGATTTCCAAAGTGGAAATCAAAATGTCAAATGTTAAAAATCTAATGCTTGTTACAATCAATTGTGGCTTAATCCCATATTAACATAATATTTGACATGCCACAGTTTAAAAAGTTTCAGAGTCATGCCATAAATTTACAAAAAATTACAATATCTAGATCTAGACCATGTGATGAGAGGGACAAAATACCAACTCTGCAAGTTATCGTCAGAAAAATATAGGAAAATGTGGAGTTGGAGCAAGACAGATGTTGTGGAGATGTATTATTAAGAATGTATATTGTTGATATTAATATCAACCAATGAAGGCTTGTTATCACATCAAGTTTTGTCTTACTAAAGCCAATCATATTACATATTGTCGCTGTTACTCCAAAAGGTTGTATGTAAAAATAGGCGATATTTCAGGAGATGAAACAACATATTTTTGATCTGCTGTTTAGGACAAATTATACTTTTGCCGAATTATATTAATGTTATATTAACAGATCAACTAACTAGGGCTTAAAAACCCTTTTTAATGACAAGATAATTTGCTTGCTACCGCTTGGTTACATTTTTTGACATATGATGTATTATAATAAAGAACCGAGACCTAATTGTATGATATTTAAATGTTTTATTTTCTTAAGTAATAGAAGGTAAACATGAGGCATGAAATACAAAGATATTTCTTTAAGAAAATGCAAAATTAAAACTTATTTATGCAACAAATTTCATAAAATAATCTGCAATCTGCAGGAATAAACTCTTTTAGTTCTTGTAAACGGGCATACTTAGTATGCGCTCAATTGGGCATGGGCCTTCATAAAGATGAGACAATTGATCATTGGTAATTACCGAACGTTGAAGATGAGGCATGTCGACCCAAGTATCTGAGAACTGCAGATTGTACAAAATTGTTCCATTTGGATTGTGTTGGAGAGCGCAGATATCAGTCACTGTTAGGTCTCCTGTTTTACGGCCGGGCCTTATGCTACAATAAAACCAATAAATTGACCCAAATTTATAAAAATCTGTGTGCTTCAATTCAGCTACTTGAAAAGGAGAGGGAGTATACCTTGCTTCTCTCATAATATGCAAATAATCAGAAGAGAGGTAGATTACTTTTCTGTGTCTCAACTTTCGTTCTATTAGACTATGTACTGAGTCTACATCCATTTTTGTATGCCCTACTTCCAGATATTTCTGCTCTATAGTAATTGAATACTTTTTGGAAATATTACTTGATATTTGGCATTGGATAGTTTGATGTTTCTATTTTGATAGCAACAGCCATCGCTCCAAATAATGATCTTTATAGGACACTGTTCATTAATCTTTTGGTTTAGGAATTTTATCGCGATGGATGCGAAAATATCACTTTCAAGACCTCCTTGGCCCTCGTGCCCTAGAAAGCAGGTAACTGTCTTATCTCTTAGGTCATAGTAGGTCGAGTTATGCACCATTAACTTTGTTTTGTAGATCCTTCTATCACAAAATGATAAGAACTTTTAAAGCACTACATGCAAATAGTACTAGTATATTTCTGTTTTAAAATTAACAAAAACACGTAAAAACAAACCAACCTGACTTTTTGCTCTCAGATGTTTGACATACATCTGATTGCAGCAACCAATTTAACACCATAACTGAATAAGATATATTAGTTGGATGCGCGCGCTCCATTAATATGTCGTATTCACATATGAGATTTTGAAGTATGCTAGAACATATGATTTTGGTTTGGAAAATACATTAAACTGAAAAGTGAATAATTTTGACATACAACCTATTGCAGTAACAGCGACGAATATACTCTCTTACACTTGTATTTTTGTTTTCATAAATATTCTGTCCAAAACTCAATTTTATTTCAAATACATTTTTCCTACAGAAATGTCCACCAGCTTTTTTGGTATATAATACATAGTAGATATTATAGAAAGAATAGGGTTAACATTTATTGTGTTGTAAAATGTATCTGTTCTTTGTTCATTTGTTCTAGTGTAATACCTGTATATTTCATAAAAATAGAATATTCCTATTTGGTAATTAATGTATTTTTAGATTAACTTAGCTGATGTGACATTGTTTTAAAAATAATATCTATGGTTTATTAACATTAAAGTTTAATAAACTAGTTAGATGATGGTGCCAACTACATTAGTTAAAAATACAATTTTTGAGATAGCAATAACAATAGTAACTTGGAAAACTACATAACTATTTTAAGAATGGTTTATTAACTCATTAACTGAATGTAATTTACATTTCTAATATTTTGAGTCTTAATTAGATTTTTAATGGTGTAATGATAATAGAGGTTTCATTGAGCCAATGAATAAGGTTTTTTTATGCACATGGAGGAATGTCATCAAAAGACACTATTCAGATTGTACTGAAGGATTGTGCAGCATTTAAACCTACCAAAAACCTTCATCTCACATTAAGGGGCATGGTTGAAAACCTATGTGGTAATATTTTACAGTGACCTGCTCCCATTCGCACCTACTCTGCTCCATTATAAACTACATTCTTATTACTCACCAGTTTCTATTTACCATAAAAATCATACCCTTCACGAATTTCTCAATAATTTTCGTTTTCTGCAATCTTTCTCCCTACAGCATCAGTTCAACCAGCACCACAGAGATTCTTTCATCCAGCCATCTAAATTTGTATATTCTTGACAATGTACAGCTGCGGTCATTGAGTAGTTTACGCTCGTATATATCTTATAGCTAATTTTTTTAATTTTTACCTTGTTTAAACACACATTTTACGTCAAAGTGATGTTACCAGTGGCAGACCCGGACAGAATAGGTTGATTAAAATTAAAAAACAAAAATATAATACATCTAATTTACAAAATGTAACAAAATGAAAATTATAGAAAGAAGTTTTTGCTGTTCTTTGATTTTGGCAATTACTTGTGTTTGTTGTGCTTGATTCTAATGTATTCTAGGTGTTTTGAACACATAAAAAATTAAGGTGTAAACTATTCAGTGACCTCAGCTGTACACACACATCAGTCTCCTTGTCAATCCATTTCAGATATAAGCTGGCATAACCATGTCCTGTGAACACCTGGATTAGATGATACTTTACTTTCCTCTTGTTCATATTACATATCTTGAGATCATTCCCAGTCCACCTTCCCCTTTTCTTCCACCCATCTGTAGCTCTCTCCCTCTTTAACATAAATTGTCTTATCATTTAACTACCATTGGAACCAGAAAGGGGGTAAGTCCGTTCAGGACATTTCCCCCTCAGAAAGCTCAACTGAAAGGATTTTTTTATTCCATAGGCTCAATCACTATAGGGCAGTTCTTAATGGTTAACAGCACAGAATCCTCATGTATATTCGAAAAGAGAATTATTTCTTACAGAGTGATCCTCATAGTTTACCCAATGCCAAAGCTAACATACAACTAAATTTCTGACACTTCCCTGTTCATCATCATGTTCTGCTTCATCAAAAATTAATAAAGTTTCAAACTACCTTTTCTCAAAATTGTTTTATAGGTTCTATGAATATCTTCAATCCAGTTACAGAGTTGGTTTGCTTTACAACAACCCAATTAACTTAAATAACCTTAGACACATTAAAAATAAAATAATATTAATTCAGTATATTTCATAGCAAAATCAATATCTCTTAGTGCCTTTAATATTTTATCCCATGTAGGAATCTCCTTGCTTAAATAGAATGAATGAACTTTTCTCCTAATGAAACAAAGTATTCTATGAATGTAATAGTATAGGTATGCCTTATAAATCCAAAAATTAACTATTAAAAGAAAGAAGTTGCCTAAGGTACCTACAACTTTTACAAAATCTGTGCTTTCTATTTTCTTATTATTAGTGTTTTTAATTTCATGGCGTCTTTTTTTAGAGTACATGTAACTAAACAAATTAAACAAAAAAAAAACAATAAAATTTTTAAATATACTACTGCATGTTTTTCCTAATGATTTTTCCATTAAGCCTTGAATAACTGCCCTGAATTCTATAAAAATATTTTATATGCTTTTTACTAAAAAAAAACTAATGGACCGTTGAAGTGTAGATTTTATTGACATCTGTCAGTTTCACTTTCCAAACAAACCTTGTTTAGTGTGGATAATTTGTATTTTTCGTTATTTTTTCATTTTTTTACAGAATCTTTCCGCTTTTTGCAATGTTTAAGTATTCTAATAGTTACTACAACAATTTTACAAGGTTGTGTAAATAATAAAGCATATTGTTTTATAAAAATAACAATAAAATGCATGTATCAATAAAGTAAGGTTAGAATGTCTTTAATTTAAACTATTAAACTGTATTTCATAGAAATAGAACACGGAATTATGATGGTGTTATCGTAAAAAACACTATACTTAAAGAAAAAGCAGCAGAGGAAGCAAAATGTTAACTTTATAGAAATTAAAAAGTCTTGAGATTGGGCATTTCAACTTTTGTTTGGAAAGTAATTGACAGTTGTGACGTCACACTTCCACTGTCCATTAATTATGGGAGGCATAATATGACACATGGGTGTACCAGTCAGGTTACTATTTAAAGGACCTTGTGTAGAAATATATATTTATATGTCAACAAATAAAATGGATAGGACCTTAAGGAAGATAAAATTTATGTACTCAAAGTAGTCAGTACTGTTTCAATTAATTATTCAATGTCTTTACTAGAAGTAAAAATAAAACTATTGTTTATAAACAATCAATTATCACTGTCTATAAAATGCATAGAATTTATCTTTACTTATAAATAGTTTTTATCTTATAAAACTGCTCCTAGCAACCATATTTATTTATTCTTATTAAAAATAGAATGCATAAATATTTATTTAAAAATTCAACAAATATTAGCAAAATTTTTGTTATCATTATCCTCATAAATTTTATTCTCAAGGACTTAAATCAATTATAGTCTAAAAAGCTTGGGAAATTGTTGTCTTGTGGCATGTTTAAGTAAATATTGTATGTATATGGGATTAAACCACATTGATTATTGATTGTAATGAAACTTTAATTTTATAATTTTAAATTTGTTTTGATGTTTCGAGTTCCAATTGGAAAATCGTTTTACAGTCTATTCCATGAATATATGACTGTTTCAAATTCGTTATGAAAGTATCAATTTAAATGGCACAATGTGCTGAATTTTACAATAGTAAATTCTCAAAATTTTTTTAAATATGCTAAGTGATGAGTGTAGATCATATTAGTACAATATTCAATTCTTCTTAAAGTGCCCATCCGTTCCGGTTTTTGACGATCATCACAGCTATCTTTACTTTGTTTATTGCAGCGCGGAACAGTTCAGTGGTAGTCGTCTTATACCACTTTCGTAAATTTTGAAGCCAGGAAATGCATCTTCTTCCCGGTCCTCTCTTACCATTTACCTTCCCTTGGAGAATCAGCTGGAGAAGGCTGTAACGTTCAATAACCAATATTCAATTAGTAGTACAAAAACAAAATTACAAATTCTCTTATTCTCCTTATCTCCTAAAACTATTATCAACCATCAGGTTCACAGTCATAATGACTGTCATCGCTATCCTCATTCAGATGGTAAATTACAACCGGATTAACTGCTTCGATGCTACCTTCAAGAATCCACCATTCTTCAATTAAATCTCCATAATTTTGTTACACTTTTTTCCCAAATTTTAGTGGCAGTATCCAATGCTTGTTGCCATGTTTCCAAGACTGTCTCGTCATATGTTTTGCATATCCCCAAATATATTTAATTGGATTGAATTGGCAATGATCAGGTGGTAGTCTTAACACGTGATGTCCACCAAAGCTATGTAAATTCAATTATTTAGTTTATCAATAGAAAGAGTACTAGCAACCGCAGATGCTTGTTTGGTCTATATGTCCATAATGTCTTCTAAAAAATGCCAAAACGTGTTTATTTGGAAGAAGTTATACATCGGGCCATGTAGTTCATGAATTATATTGTTACAAATACATTCTTCCCTACAATTAATTCTACGTATTGCGTTGAAAAATTTTATTCTCTTGAGTTGCCAAATAACCGAATTAGTCTAATGGCGGAATTAATGAATGCCCTGACATTATGTCGAAATGTGTTTACACAGCTAAATAAAGACTCAACAGTTGAATTAACAGCTGACTCAGCAGATTGCTGAAATTACGGAATGAAGCAAATACTTTCATTTTACAAGCGTCAATAAAAAACTGAAAATTCCGTCAAATGATGAATTGCAATACAGTTCATGCTGTAAACGCTTAACTTGCATGGTATGAAATAGGAATAATAACACAACCCAACAAAATGAAACAATTTGGTGCTTGAGAAGTAATTTTAAATATTCTTGATGCCGTGACTTCAAAAATGTCTTATTTTTTAATAGTTTTTTTTAAACGATTGTATAATTTTAACAACGCTCGGAATGATATACACAAAGGCACCTGGAAATCACCCTGACATACTTATTATAGTAAAAATGATAGATCATGTTATTGTAGACTCTATTCGCTAATAATTGTAGAATATTCGCTTGCAATTATTAGATTCATCAGAGCTGTAATAATATAGTATATTTTTTGCTTATGTTAGTACTTACATTTAATAATTTTCACAGCTTATCATGTCTATTTAAGAGGGATTGCCATTACTCTCACTTTCACTGCTGTTGTGGCCTGTCAACATAATCACTACTGCTTCGATTATAGTGTCAACATGAACATCTAACTCCCACATTCGTTTTTCGACCTTCCGTGCATGGGAAATAGTATTCTGCCATGTTAATGGTGCAACCTCACCAATAGCAGTATTTAGAAGACGTTTCACGTCTTCAATTTTAAAAGTTTCTTTATGACGTGCCACATAACCCTTTGTGCCCAGAATAGCTCAATCAAATTTAATTTGCAGTGATATGGTGGAAGTCTTAAAACAGTAACACCACGAGCACGAGCCATTCCATTCACTACGTAATCGATATGATTATGACGCAGTTATCTTCAACACGTTGCATTTCGCAATGAGTCTGTTCTCATTGCTAGATCTTGGAATTTTCACCAAAATTTTCCTTGAATAAATATTAAAAAGTATAGGGGAAATCCCTGCCATACTCCTTTTTTAATTTCAATATTTTTACTAGTCCAGTCAACTGAACAGTCAACAATATGAATTTTGCAGAGAATATTAATTTTGGGACCCCAAAAAGATGCCAAAAAGTTTATAACTTTTACCCCCGGGCTTCACCCTAACCCCCCCCCCCCCGCAAGAGGGTAAAACGAAAAAAAATCGATTTACCAAGAATCTGTACACCGCACCGTAGAAAAAAATGTTTCAAATAAAAAATGTAGCTGAGATAATTTCAAACAAAAATGTTTAATAAGCATTTTTTGTGTAGAATGAACCGTTCTCTTAGAAACAAAGCTTTAAACGATCGTTGATTTTGAATGAAATCAATGTTCAATAAAATTTTTATCAACTTAACGGTAAAAATTCGATATCTTTTGATTCTAGTGTCCTATCGATAAAAATTAAGATGCGTTTTAAAGGTAAAGAGTGCAGGTTTCGTATACTGTTTTTGTATTTTGTCGAGAATAAACTCAGTTTTTATGAAGGTGTTAAATAAATAAATGTGGCGCGATTTTTGACATTTTTTACGATTCTCGTGAGATCAATAAAAATTAATCCCTTTTATTGACTAGTTGTAATGAAATTTTCATTGTTAGAGATCAATCTTTAAAACTTATGACAGGCAATTTCAATTTTGAGTTGTGGCAACAAATGTGAGGCATTTAAAATATGAATAAAAAACACAGAATTTAGTGTTTTACATTACAAACGATCACACGTCACGGGAAATGCATTTGAGAAAACTGTTTTGGGTGTACTTTATTGCACAAGTTTTGATCTTTTGAAAAACGTACTAGTGTAATTGAAAAAAAGTTTTAAATGTTTTAGATCGTTTGTTGTGTGAAAGTTTAAATCCAGCGTTTTTAAGCATATTTCAAATGCCTCATATTTGTTGCCAAAAGTCAAAACTAAAATTTCATGCTATGGGTTTTAAAGGTTAGACTCTAGTAATCTAAACTTTATCGTGGCTAGTCAATGAAAGGAATAGATTGTATTGATCTCTTGAGAATCATAAAAAATGGCAAAAATCGCGCCACGTTTATTTATTTAACACCTGTATAAAATCACGAGTTTATTTGCGTCAAAATACAAAAAAAGCATACGAAAGCTGAACTCATTACCTTTCAAACACATCTTGAATTTTGTCTATAGATTACTTGAATCAAAAGATATCGAATTTTTACAGTCGGGCTGATACAAATTTTATTGAACATTGATTTTGTGTGCGTAACTGACATTCAAAATTGACAGTCTCTTCAAGTGTTATTTGTGAGAGAACGGTTCATTCTACACAAAAAGTGCTAATAGACATTTTTGTTTAAAATTATCTCAGCTACATTTTTTTATTTGAAATATTTTTTTTCTACGGTGTACAGATTCTTGGTAAATCGATTTTTTTGTGTTTTTGCCCCCCTGCGAGGGGGGTTTTAGGGTGAAGCCGGGGGGTAAAAGTGGTAAACTTTTTTTGCATCTTTTTTGCGGTCTTAAAATTAATATTCTCTGCAAAATTCAGCTTATTGTCTCTGACGACTGGAGTATACTGAATGGACTGCTAATTTTTACCCATGCTGACTTCTTTTTACTGTTCCAGTAAAGATTTGTTACAATTCGGATGTCTTTGTAGTTTCAGCCATCATTTAGGCTTAATTTGTTGTGCCAAGAGTATTTTGGGACCCAAACTATGAATTGCCTAACACTGCTTGTTCGCTGTAGATTGTGTTATATATGATTTTGGTGAAGACTTTAGTGATTATTTAAGCTTCTCCGACTTTGTTGATCACAACGTTTGGAAGTTTGACATTTTTGGGATTACTACGAAAGTTGACTTTAACCAATCTTCCGGTATTTTGCCACTGTCATATATATTCAGGATAGTGGTCAGAATTTTCGGGAATTCATTGGCAGTTTCACTAAGGATTTTTGGTATTAAATCAAATGCATGTTACTAAAAAATAATCATTTATTAAATAATGATAATATATGTTTATAATATTATTGCTGCAGAATACTAATGCTAGTTTTGCCATGTAATCATTACACAAGTATATTTTTTATTTGTCTCATATAGGACACGACAACGACTGAAACCGGCATATGAGTTTTTCGTGTGAGATGTCGGGTGATGTTTAAGCCAAACTATGTGTTAATGGCCAATGACTGGAGTTGGTGTCATGTGAGGCATGTCAATCACTGCAAAGGGTTCATAACTCTATCTGCTACTAATAGTGATCAGTTTATTTTGTAAATTTTCACATTACAGCATTTTAGGAAACATTTCATTTTTATATTTCATAATATATCAGTTAATAGGGTTACTATATGAAATAATTTTTAAACAAATACACTACGTTTGTACTGTAATATTCAGTGGCAATAATTTCGGTTAAGTGTGCAAGGTTATTTATAAATATATTTATTTAAATTTTATGGCATGCAGTAATTTAAAATTTATGGCTCAAAATGTTTTTTAACTCTGTTTATATAGGTGGTTTAAACTTTATTTCTAAATTCTCATGTTCATATTTGTGGGAAACAAATTTGTGAGAAACTTTTTCATTCATTCGTACCTGTTTGTATTAAATGAGACTTTAAGGAATATACAGTCTAACCAAATTCACTTTTTATTTGAGATTTAGGTGCATATACATATATTTATTTAAACATATTTTTAACGGAATTTTCTGAATTTTATTTTGGTAACGTCTCAACAAGTAAAATACCTGTATGGAGTGTACATTCGTTATAAGTACCAAGGAGCATTGGAATTTTTTGAACTTTTAAATTTATAATCATGGCTCACTTTTTTATATGTATGGAAAACATTTTTATATGTATAGTGTTCCCCGTTTTGGTTGATTTGATATTGAAAATCACGGCAATTTAAGATGAAAGTGGAAATCAAATTACCAATGGCGTAGAGAAATATATTTTCTAAATTAAAATTAATCTAAATTTAATTTTAAATAAATCATCATCAGTTGGCGCTACAGCCCTTCGTGAGCCTTAGCCTGCTTCAAAACATTCTTCCATCCTTCCCTATCGAGTGTCTGTCTTCTCCAGCCCCTCACTCCAATCTCCCTCAGATCTTCCTGTACATCGTCCAGATATCTGAGTTTAGGTCGCCCCCTTCTTCTTCCGACCGGCCTGTTTAGCATAGTTATTTTAGTCGGATCACTCTCATCCATCCGCATAACGTGGCCCACCCACCTTAGGCGGTTTATTTTGATGGTCTTCACAATATCTGCATCACCAAAAAGTCTATCGAGTTCAAAGTTATATCGCCTTCTCCACAGACCCTGTTCGTTTACTCCGCCATATATGGTCCTCAATACTTTTCTTTCAAAGACTCGCAGTAACTCTTCATCTCGGGTCGTCATTGCCCATGTTTCCGATCCGTATGTGAGCACTGGGCGTATTATTGTTTTATAAAGTTTGCACTTTGTTGCTATTGACATACTTCTCCGCTCTTAGTTGAGGGCCCAGGCCAAAATAACAGCGGTTAGCCACGCATATTCTTTTTTTTATCTCGTTGGATGTGTTATTTTTGTAGTCTACCAGTGATCCTAAGTAGCAGAATTCTTCTACCATTTCTATCGTTTCGTGTTGCACCTCTAAGTTATTTTGTTGAATTCTTGATATGGCCGGCATATATTTAGTTTTCTGGATGTTAATCAGAAGTCCGATGTTTTCTGCGGCATTTTTGATACGTGTGAAAGCCTCCACTGCTTCATTTTTTGTTCTTCCAATTTTAAATAAATACCAGTATTTAATTCAAACTGAAGTCTATTACGAGCCGTACATGACGACTACTAGAAGTGAATTAAATAAAAACTTCCATATTGAATATTTTCTATTTACTGGTGAAACTAGATGCAGTTGCCTAGGTGCTGAATTAAAAAACAGGCATCTGTGTTTAACATTCTAACTTGCTTGTAACTGTATGATTTCACTCGTTAGACAAAATCCATTATATGGTGTATTCTAAATTTAATTTATTAACATAACTTGAGAAATACAGTAACATTAAAATGGTATAATTCTAGTAAAAGTAACTATTTTTCTGTGCGAACAATTTGTATTTGACTGCTCAAAATATATTACTCTCAATCCAATGAACTGATATATCATTAGTCAACATCAAAAGCCCATTTAACATAGTCTGTATTTTCAAGATCATAGGATCATTAAGTATTCAACTAATCTGAGACCTAGATTACTGACCCTGGTCTTTTAAGATCTAAAAATATGTCGATCCAGCTCTTCATTGATCAAAAATAATTCCATAATCTTAAAAGCGACTTTTTTCATTCATATTGTGAAAAAACTACGCATTCTAGTTGAATACGTTCAACAGACGACTTTCTTCAAAATGAGATTTTCAAAATAAAAAAATGTTTATAAACAAAAAAGTTATTGCAGATTTAAACTGAAAGTAAGCTTTTTTCAATTGTTTATAATTATTCCAATAAACAATAAACACATTTAAAAGCCATTTCACAATGTGAGTTTATTTGTAGTTACTATATTTACGAGCCCTAACAACTAGATTTTCGAACAAACGAAAATTTATTGTAAACGTTCATCTTCACAATCTTTCCTATTGAACCAAAGAACGAGATCAATAATACATTAAACTCTATCATTAATAACAAAATATTGAAATGGTTTGGTATCTATAAGCTCTGAATTGCAGCGTTGGCGGCAAAATAAACGAAAATGTTGCATAACATCGTGACAACTAAATGTTCAGACAAATTACAAATTTTAACATGGGGTTACATCGTCACGCCCCTTTACAACTGCGACATTCCTGTCTGGCATTGTTTGTACTAATGATTTAAATAAGTCAGGGTCAAAACTATCCCATAATTCACTTAATTTACTCTTCAAATCGGCGGTACTGCTCTGAGGATCAATTTCTGTTTTATCTTATGCCACAATGTCTCAATAACGTCAAGGTTTGGACTGTTCGAAAGCCATCAGAGGACATGTTATTGTCTTATAACCATTTTTTAGTTGTTTTAGCTGTATGGCATGCAGCACCGTCCTGTTAGAAAATAAAATTTAAGTCCTGGTAGAGATCGTGAGCACTTGGTACAAGACTATTTTTCAATATTTCTTGATACTTTGCTGCGATAATTGTGCATTCCACCACATCATATCTTCCTAGACCCGCTGATGACATGCAGCCCCAAATCATAATTCCTTTGGGAAACTTCACAGTTCTTTTGAGGCAGTCTTTATGGAATGCTTCATTTTGACTACTGATAACCCGTTTTTGAATGTCACCCATGCAAACATCAAATTTCGATTCGTCACTGAATATCACTCTGAACCAGTCATCAACGGTCCATGACTTTAAGCAACTGCTTCAATTGGGCAAGGTCGAAGATTTCATGGACCGTTGATGACTGATTCAAAGTCATATTCAGTGACGAATTGAAATTAGATGTTTGCGTTGGAGACTTTCGAAAACGGGTTATCAGAAGTCAAAATGAAGTACTCCATAAAGATCGCCTCAAAAGAACTGGGAAGTTTTCCAAAGGAATTATGATTTGAGAGTGTGTGCCATCAGCTGATCTAGGAAGATATGAGGTGGTGGAAGGCACAATAAACGCAGCAAGTAAAGTATCAAGAAATTTTGAAAAATAGTCTTGTACCAAGTAAGATCTCTACCCGGACAATTTTATATTCCAGCAGGACGGTGCTGCATACAGCTAAAACAACTAAAACTGGTTTGGAGATAATAAAATTAAAGTTCCCTCATGGCTTTCAGTTGTCATGAGCTTGAAAGTCATTCTACCACCATGCTGCCTCAGTAACATTTCCTTTGATCTACTAACTTTAACCAGTTTCCACAATTTTAATTAGGCATATATTAAACTTGATTAAATTTTGAATGAAAAACTGAATTTTCATTCACAAACTGCCCAAATTTCAGAGCTTAATGTTTATAAACAATTGTGCTGTAAATTTAAAAATAAATAAAATTATCTAAGTATTGCCAAAGCACCTGTACATGATCTTTTTTCTCCAAATAAAACTGTTTAAAAACTACTTTACTAATCGGGCCATCTTTCGCAAATATAGTAACTGCATAAAAACTGACATTGTGAATGTTTTAAATGTTTTTATTGTTTATTTTAATAATTATAAACAATTTGAAAAAAAAATGTTTGCTTTTGGGTTTAATTTTCAATAACTTTTATTTGGAAGAAAGATCAACATTTTCATCTAGCATGCATGGTTTTTTCACAGTATTGAAATTAAGGAAGACAGTCGCTTTTTTGCTTAAATGTTAATAAAAAACCATGACGGAGTAAAAATTTCGATACTCATGAGATAGTACGCCTTTTCTATTGACTACTCCCAGAAATTCAGTTGAAAAATAGTTTTTTTTTTAATTTTCGATTTACCCCATTTTTCTACTTAAATCAAAGTTAACTTATTATTTTCTTGCTTTACAGGAAACACTTTATTCTTATGTAACTAAACAAGCTGAGACCTTCCTGAAGGAATCATGGGAAGAACAAGAAGTAAAAGATGCAGTCAAACTTATCAAAGATGATCTTGATCAAGAAGCAGCCATTCCACTCATTAAAGAACTCACTGAGAAAAACAGTGATAATGAAGGCTTGAAAAAAGTACAGGGACTGATTTATAAAAAAGGCTACAAGAATGGTGAATTGAAAGCACAGTAAGTATTTTACATAACAGATTTTATATTTGTATAGAAATGAGGATGCTGTTTCTCGTAATTTATCAACTTAATCTTTTAGCACAGAAGCATGGTATCCCAATGATTTCTTGTATGTAACTAACTTCTAATCTAGTACATTAATACATTTAAATACAAAATTATTGACTATTTTAATGCAGATTAATCAATCTTGTCGCTCATTAATTGTGGTCTCATTAATGCTAATAGTGTTTTCCTATGTCATTGTTTTTTAATTTAATCTTCCCTTATGCAGTTTAATTTCATACAATTTCACTCATTTAACATGATCTATTTGGGTTTGCTGTTTATAGCAATTACTATTAGAGCATTATAATTTTGTAATTATCAAGTTTATCCTTATAGTTTTGGTAATAGAGTATCATTATGTAACATGTCCCTTTGCTCTCTGCATATTCCTTTTTGACATTTTTACGAAAAGCTGGTCTATTGTTCACTGGGTAATTGTAGTGATAAAGATTTTATGATTCTTCGACAAATGATTTTTAGTTCAGGGATAGCTGTTAAACATTTGTTTTGTTTATAGATTAAAAATTTGATCATTTAAAAGATTAAAATAATAAATTGTGTGTTCACAATGTGTGTGTATAATGTCCACTATTGTTGTTAATAACTTTTGAACCAATTGTTGTACTTGTGGTTGTACTAATATGTTAAATTGTAAAAAGCCCAAAATCACATCCAACTTTTAAATTGCATTTTGATTTTAATCTGATGCTATCTTAACAGTATAACAAAGCTTTAAAACATGTAGCTGTAGATTGACATGTGACAGTCATAGTATGACAATTTTAAATAATTTTTATTTATTATTTAACATACATTAATAAAAATATTCTGTGTCTGAAAATAAAAAATTGTGTTATTTAGGCACTTACACATACTTTAGAACAAAGCATGAAAAACTAGTTCATATTTTAAAGAAAAAAAAAATGGACATAGGATGAATTATGTGTAATTGCTTAATACAGTGAAAGCCAAATAAAGTTGCGTTTACTTCATCATTGTGAACATTTTCAGTGTTGTCACATGGTTCATGAAGTATGAAAATTAACAGAAAAGAACTGAAGTAAACAAAAAAGGTGAACGTAGCAAATTTCACACTATATTAAATGGAATTTGAAAATGACTGTTTTTTGTTTCATTTGTTTTTTGTTAATTACACTCATGAATAGATTTCACAAAGTAAGGCATTCCACAATAAAAGTGGTAAGGTTATGACTGAGTTACCAAACAATAAATATAATCAAAGTAAAACCACAAGCAATAAAATAAAATATTTTTTAATAATTTTTAATAATAATAATAAACATATTTTCAAAGACAAAACATGACATTAAAAAAAACAACATCAACGAAGTAAACATTTTCGGAATCTGATTCCAAATTAGTGTCACTCTCTCCACTATTAACATTTATTACTATTGGACTAATTTCTTGACGATCAAATATTCTTTCTCTCTCATACCATTTAAATATTTCTCTTTCAGTAAATCAATCATGTAAAGTGCCTCATGCCACATACCACATGTTTAGGCAGTGGTTAGCGCTGTTACCATCTCTACCAATGTGCCTATTGTAATATTTTTTTGCTATGCCCCAAATTAATTCAGTAGGATTAAAGATACAATGGAAGATGTAAAACTTTGTGTCCATACTGTTCTTCCATATTGTATATACTTGGTTTGTGGTTTATTTCTAAAAAAATGTTTAAAATAAACGACATTTATATGTAAGATTATTGTATATTTACTGAGAAACGATGCGCAACAGTTTGAGCATCATATGGGAATAGGGAATGTTTTTTTCTGTTAACCACTCCTCAATAGCACTTTTTGACCATCCTGTATTTGGAGTTCTATGCAATAAAATACTGTGATAAAGTGCATTATCAAGTACAATTAGAGAAGTTTTGCAGCAATTGATATTCAAACCATTTCAAGAAATTTGCCTGGTTAATTTCCCCATGATAATCACTAAGTTGAGTTTTTGAACAAAATATTGCTTCAGCACCCTCTATAAATTTGGTTTCATTTCCAGCATGGAGTATAATATATCTGCAATGATATTATTTAAATGTTTATATTACAACTTATGTTAATACAACAAACCTTTTGCCATCCGTTTTAGTGGTTTTAACACTCTTTATATTTTGCTTTTGCCAATAATGACCAATAATTCCATTTTGAAATATCCAAGTTTCATCGAGAAACATGAATTGGTATATACCTTCATCCTTCGCTTCTTTATAAGTTCTCAAGAATTGTACTCTTTTACAAACAACATTAGGTAATTCCATAAGTCCTCGTCGTGGATTATCCTTCATCCACTCAAACCCAAGTTCTTTGAGCAATCTTTTTAAAGAAGTGGTACTACCATTAAATAATTCTTTATCTTTCAGTTCGGATCACAATGATTGAACCGTTATGTGTTGTTCTAAAAGCATACAGAAATAAAATTATGTTAAATGTGTATTTGTTATAATACTTACTTCTCTGGTGCACATTGTAAATGGTATCACGAATAGAGCTTGTATTTAAAGTTGTTGTATTTGTTACTCGTTTATTAGTGCAACGCTTTTTCTTTGGTGACTCGAACTGTTCACCTTTTTTTTGCATTTGACATATGCTGCTTACTGTTTTAAATTAGCAGCTACACGCTAAAATTATACAAATTTTTGTAAGTAAAGTAATGATATTTTATTCTCATATTGCGTCTTGCACAGTGTTTAAGGGTAACAAAGGGTCATTATTATTCCTTTCTTCTTTAAAATAGATAACTAATGAAGCCACAAGTTCTTTACATCGACTATTCAGCTGTTTGGGCATTTTGACAAATAAATAAATGTTTTTCACAAGATAACCTCAAAAATCGATGATACCACGAGTACAAAAGTCACAGAACACTGATTGAAAACTCAACAAACGACGCGGCAACATGACAATATTTCTGGTAGTGACTAATACTCCGTCATTAATTGGGGGTAACTGAGGGACGTCTTAATCCAAAATAGCTATACATATTGTATATACATTATTTTGTTACAAAAGTTTTTTTATTGATCGGGTTATTTTTAGAAGTAATTGTTTAGCAAACTAAAGTAACATACACTTTTCTATAGAAATGTAGCCACACATACATAGAATTACGACCTTGGTGACGTGCACGCAACTTTATTTGGCTTTTACTGTATATACATAAGTAGGATTTTAAAAAGAACTTATCGCTTCTAGAACCATTATTATAATTTACATAATATAAATAAATATTGTAATATATGTAAGTAGATAAACCATATCGTCTACTTTATATCAAATTAAAAATTTTTTATACCAAGAATAAACCTAAAAATGCTGTTCACTTATATAAATATGCCTGACTATAAAAAATTAATTCTTCAGAGTCTTAAGATCAGGAAAGAACATACCTAACGCATAATGTAAGAAAAAGAGGAAGAAATAAGTATAAAAATGTTTGCAATATCTAAAAAAATATAGTCAATATAATTTGCTCACAAATATCCCCAATAGGCTTATATAATATACACACCACTTGCTGGTTGAAAAATGTTTGAATCTGATTTTCTCAGTTTCCAGCTTTTATAGATTCAAGTTATTGTCAAATGCAATGATATTATTGTATCGTGAGCGCACATACTATTAGGAATTTCACATTTCGTGTTCTCTTTGCCAACAAGAATTGTTGCGACGCCTTGATCAATAGAAATATCTTCATAGATATTGCATGGGCCTAATAGGGTATAAAAATGAAACATGTGTTTGATTTTAATGTTGCATTATTATTTAATTATACATATAATGTATATCTACTTATATAGTTGAATTCCCCCTGTAATTGTGTAACTATTTACTAACATTTACTAAAAAGGTAAACATTTACTAAAGAAAAAGATGCATAGCTAACTTGTGTATTAAAATGGTGATTCATATTCATTTACTCAAAAGTTATATATTATTTTTTGGTCTAAATAATTGTAGAAAGATTATAGGATACCAAGAATTCATTTGATATAGGAAATATTTAGGAGTTTCAATTTGCCTAATATGTTTATTGTTCCCTCTAGTGTATTTCCTGATGTTGCTCCTGCTTTGGAGTCCTGGGCCAAATCTCGTAAAATCGCTATATACTCAACTGGCAGCTTAGAATCTCAACAACTCCTATTTACTCATACCACCGAAGGAGATGTATCTGCACACATTTCCAAATATTTTGATCAAAGTTCTGGATCCAAGACAGAGTCTGCTAGTTATGAAACTATCTCCAAAGAGTTAGAAGTTAAACCAGAAGAAATTCTATTTATCACAGATAATGTTGATGGTAAGTAATATAGTCACAAGGGAGCTTATGATTTTAATAAACATATAGTGGAAACTGTGCAAAACGGAATCAAATGAATGGAAACAATTTTTTTTCGCTTTACCCAAGGTTAGATTTTTATGCGCATTATAATTAGCAAATAACTATCAAAATTACTGACTTTTTTGTGGAATGGGTCATTTCTACACTAGTCCTACTTTAGTCAATTGACTTAGTGTACATCTTTCATTACCTATTATACAAGTCCTCTGGGCTTTATCACACCTGCTGTATATAAGCTCCTCATTAACACATGATAAACCTGTTATTTGGCTCTGGTGTACTCAAGGTTATTGTATTAAGGCAACATCGAGCTCTTCCTTAGCAACAGTAAGTTCTGTGGAAGCTGAATTATTGTTCCCGAGGTTGGCCTGTAGAAACCTGATTGCGATAATTAGACTGATTTGGGATTTTAGTTCCTTGAGTTCGGATGAAATGCTGGCAGGTATGACATACTCTGCTAAGTCTATAATCCCCAAGTTCGCCACCTCTTTGGGGTATCGCTTAGGCAACACTTTTAATATGGTGTGACTCTATGGGGATTTGACCATTGAGCATGGTGTAGATGCACTTAGGTGTATATGAGTTTTATGGGGATGTGTATGTGTGTGCGCGTCTTAGAATATGTGTGTCATGTTTGATTAATCAATCTACAGTTAATGATATATTACCCTTAATTTATCTTTGTTTTCTTATCTATTATCCAGTTTTTGAAGCTGAAGGTCAATATACTTGTCATGATGTTATATTCTTATTTTTGTTTTTCTTGTAATTCTTTTGTTTCATAACATTGAGTTCCATTTATTGTATACTCCTGTTGTAATTTTCTAAATTCATAAAACTGAAGTTGTCCTCATCTTATGCAATAACTTCTTGATTGTCCACGAAACTTAGAGAATAATCTCATTCTGATATGTCCCAATACTTCAGTTTCTTGAGTTTTGTCTAGGAATATTTTGAACAAATTGGATATGTAGAGTAGCCTTGCAATAGTTAGTATTAGCACCTTAGTAGTAGCGTACCTGTTTTGCATATTTTTTTTTTATTGCTACTAAGGTTTTACTCATCTTTCTAGCAATTTTGACAAACTTTTTTTGGTGTTCTTGAAAAACTACTGGCGAAATATGTAAATTATCTTATTAGACCTTTTCAGATTTATAATTCTTAGATCTTTATTTTTAGTTTTTACCTAGTCCCCTCTGTTATTTTTTAAAATCTAAATTACTTTAATTTTACTTTGTTTCTGCTTTTAATTTCTTGCTAAATTATCTTAAATTTATTGTCCAATTTATTGTGTAAAGGATCTTGATAATAAATTGTATTTACGTAGCAAGTCAATACTTTGTTAAACAAAATTCATATTATTTTTCAGAGGCGAAAGCTGCTAAAACTGCTGGGTTATCTTCTGTCCTAATTACTAGAGATGGTAATGATGCTTTACCCGAAGAAGCTTCCAAAGATTTCCCTGTTATATCCAGTTTCCAGGATGTTGTATTCGACAAATCAGTAAAACGTAAAAATGAAGAGGAGAGTGCACCAACAGAGGTTCGTTCAAACAAATCTAGAAAACACAAGTAGATATTTTACTTTTCTAGTAGATTTATTTTAAGGTTTCATGGGTTGAACATTTGTTACTGCATTTATTTCAGATTTTGTTGTTTTAATATATAACATATTACCAATTGGTAGTGAAAGTTTTACCAAAAAGAGTTCCTTTTATACAAAAATCATTTGTTTTTAGCAGATTATTGAATTGTTCAACCTATTAAAAATTACTGTTTTATGATAACCAAAGTTTAAATGGTACCTGTTTGTGTCAAGTACTAATTAGAAGGTTTTGTTAACATATCTAATGAAGAATTACTAGTGTCCCAAAGATTTTTTGTAAATATTTCTTTAATAAAACTGTATTCAATGTTCTTAGTGTTTTCTCTCAAGTAATAGGTTATCCCATATTGATGTTGATCCATTTTTGTATCTATATGACTAAATTTTTTTATTTAAATTTCGATCGGATGGTTTCTAGTGAACTTTTTAATCTATGGCAATTTTGTCATAATTACGATAGTTGAAACTTGGTATGTTTGTGGTAAGTAGATGCTTTAAGTAGACAAATTTAATATTGAACAAAGTTTTCAGAATCAATATTGCTACATCCAATAGGAAAAGAACCCCTAGAAATATACAAAGGATTGTATGTAAAATTCTGAAGAAATTTTCTAGAAGTCTATATTGTTTAGAAATATGCGCTTAGGTAATGGCAGTTCTTGTTGTATAATATACATTTAGGTATAGTAAGTATTGAATTGTATGCTTGAAAATATTTGATTTTACAAATTATTTATATTTTTAGAACATTCGTTGGTACATCTTAAATGAAATAATGAAGATGACGAAAGAAAACTAATTATATCTATATTGGTTATACCTCATGAAGAATAGATGATGACCCAATTACGGATTTCTAAGATCATTTTGAATTGTTGAATCTACACATTCATTTTTGTTGCCATTCTAACTCTCATAAGATACATTTAACAATTTAGTTGTAGAACTATTTGAGTAATATCAAATATATTAAAAACAACGCTGTAGTATTTATCAACATGAATTTTTAATCCTTAATTTACCACCTATCTAATTGGGAATATAATAATTTTCAATTGGGTGACTTGTGCTATGTTATTCGACCTACCACAAGCTGGATCCTCCGACTCAAATAGTATTATACTAACACTTGTTTTTAAATATTCTAAACTCTATAGCAGACCAATTAAGTTACTAAAAATAAATCTTTTTTCTTAACAACTGTATAGACGGGTTTGACAGTTAAAATGTGTGGTATGAAATAGTTCAAAAAGACTCTAATCTAGGGATTCATCAATTTTTCAATGGAAATATGTTTAAAAACGATCTAAACGTCAAACTCGTTGTTTTGCTCATAACTTAAAAACTTGTCTATTTAGGGATTTAACGTCAACAGTCAACTTTTCAGAAAAAAAAAGATCACAAAATGAGATATGCTAAATTAAAATCTGCCAATAAACAAAAAAGGGGTTATCTTATCTCTTAAGGTTTCGCAAAAACTATTCAAAAGATCTGAGCCTTCTTTCAATTCACAATTCAAAAATGACAAGTTCCTTCAAGTTCAAGTACATTAAAAAAATTTAATAAACAATAGAAAAGTTATTAATAATATTAAAAAACAGCAATTTTGTTGTTTATTTTGTAATAACATTTTTGTTTATTAACCGATTTTAATTTAACATAACTCATTTTGTGTATTTTTTTTTTTTTTTTTAAATCTGTCTGTTGACCTCAAATTTCTAAATAGACAAATTAAGTTATGAGAGAAAAATACTGAGTTTTACTTACGTTTTGATTGTTCATTTAAAAATAGTCATGCTAAAATATTATGAATCCCTAGATGAGAGTCTTCTTGTAATATACACATTTTAACTGTCAAACTCATCTATACAGTTGTGTCGAGTAAAAAACTAACATTGGCCTATAAGATTAGTTTTGTAAATTAGCTCTGCCGGCAAAGTAGGCCTAAAGCTGATGTTGTATTACTAATGAGTTTCCTAACAAACTCTTCTGCAACTTTCTAGTTAATTTGATTTTTTCTTTGATATAGACTATATTAAGTTGTTCACCATAGTATTTCATCTCTGGGTATTCAAAATCTTGGCAAGTTGAGCTTGGTAGGTAATATTGTGTTAATATTTCCATTGTCTGTTCAATCGCTGATTTAGCTTGTTCTTGTTTATTGCCATTTTTCCGGTTTGCGATGTCCAGTCTCTGTAATTATAAACATCTTTCAATGGATAACCATGAGTTCTCCTTTTTTTTGCTTTTTTAATGTTTCTGGGGCATATGTAACTATTGATCTTATCATTTTTGTTTTTTGTCAGCAACAATGTTTAAAGGTGTACATATTATCAATGTATTTGAAAAATACAAGCCTCTATTTCCATTTCTTCTTTATTCAATTTGTCCACTGTTGAGCGGCACCTTAGTATTTTGTAAGTGTTCCAATAGCTATTAAAATATGCACTGCTCATCAGATCAAAAACTAATATCTTGTCCTTTTCTTTTTCAAGAAAAATCTTTATTTCAGAGAGCAACAAATAGAATCTCGTCAATGTGGTTGCTCTGATAAGCCAGCGAACGCGACTGAAGTATACAGTGTCTTCATGATCTGACAGAAATGCTTGTAAGTGTCTTTGATTCAGGCCTCTGTGCATATAAAATTAACTGTCTGCACTACTTTATCTATCACAGGTTTCAGTTCGAGTACTTTTGCACACAACTGTTCTTGATGTATAATACAATGATACTCTATGATTGTATGTGTGACGGTATTGTATATTAAAGCCACACAACCGTTTGCTCTTCCTGTCAATGCTGGTGTACCTGCAGTTATTAAGCCGCAAAGATTTTTGATTTAACATTCATATTTTTCTATGCAACTCATTACTTCTTCGTAGGTGTTGTTTCCTGTAGTTGTATCTTTCATTGGATCCAAATCAAGTAATTCATTGATCACGTATAGTCCTATGTTTCCCCTTTCACGAAAACTGCCAACTGTGCTGTATCGGATATATCAGTACTTTGGCTGAGAGCGAAACTATAGAAAACATATCTTTCTATGTTTTCCTTAATAATATTAATTATTATTTAATTATTATCCTTAATAATTCTTCTTGCTATGGTTTGATGTGACAAACTTGTATTTTTAACTAGTGTTTTCTGCTCTGGACAAATTCCTTGACAACTATTCTCCATCCTATTATTCTTATGGTGCCCTATCCAATTAGTGGATGTTGGCGACAATTCTGGCATACTCCTCTCGGTCTTGTGTATCTCGTAAAGAGTGCATGGGCATCGAGGTTTGTCCAATCCCTTATGTTTTTAAGCCATGAGTATTTCTTTGTTCCGATGACCCGTTTTCCTTCTATCTTCCCTTCCATAATAAGCTTTAAGAACTGGTACTTTGAATTTCGAAATATATGAACCAGATAAGCAGTTTTTCTTCTTTTTATTATCGGCAGCAATTCTCGTTCTCTGCCCATTTGATTGAATACTTCGACATTTGTTGTGTGATCTGTCCAGGGAATTTTAAGTAGTCTTCTAAATACCCACATTTCAAAAGCCTCCAATCGGTTCATCACATTGGCCTTTATGGTCCAGGTTTCTACACCATATAGCAGTATGGAGTGAATGTAACATTTTACAAAGCGATATCGAAAGTTAAGGCTGCTGTTGCTTAGCAAGGTTTTCATATTAGTAAATGCTGCTCTGGCTTGTTCAATCCTGCTACATATCTCTATGTCTGGATCTAGATCTTCAGTTATCAACTATAAGGGTTTGCCTCTCCTGGCAATGTTTTGTATTATATTTTTCTTCAATCAATTTACATGATCTATTCGAATTTGTCCTTTGTATTCATTATATTTAAAAGCGTGTTATGTAGAATAAACGCCTAATATTGTACTCCTTACAAACTGATATTTGGTCATAACATATGACACAGTATGTTTTCATTTTGTTCTATGACAAAATAGGTTTCAGTAAAACTCTCTTTAAATATTCGAAATTGTGTAAACTTCGTTTTTTCTGATGACATTCTGTTCTGAAACAAACTTTGACTGAGTACGTGATACCGCGTTATGGAGAGCAGGGAGCATCTCCTATGGTATTTAAATTTGTCTGTGGTTGTTCTATGGTATTTAGATTTGTCTGATTCTTCAAACTTGTATATTTTTGTTTTTTCAGGAATTTTTATTTCTACTCTCTCTAATTTTTCTCTACCAATTCCACAAGCAGCTTTTGATATGAAACTTGATTGCATACAATTTTGTTTCTATCCATTTTTCTATTCTATCGAAGATAAGACATGATTCATTTTAGTTTTAGGTCTGATTTGCATCAAGCCACATCGATTTTGATGAAATTTTGTAATTAACTTCTATTCACCCTTTTTATCTTGGGGGTGGAATCCACCCCAACTGTGGGGTTGGTACCTTTATATTAAATATAACCTCAAGAATCGATAGAAAAATATATTCCAAGCAAAAAATTGTCTTGGGGTTATACTAGCTAGTTTTTTCTTTAATATTTCTATTTTTAGTTCAAAGCTATAGTTTGTAACCTTAAAATAATACAATATAACGACGAAGTTGTTTACTTGTTTATTCCTCTCATTTATTTGTTATTATTTGGTAAGAAAATTTAACTTTGGCTGATCTCAATGACAAAAATATCTGCGTTTATAGGATTGTGCTTTGCCTTTTCATCTAAATTTTCCATTTTGCTTATAATTCTCTTCATATTAAGGTAGTATTACCATCTAGAATACTAAAAAGTGTTATATTTTTTCATTGTTTCTGTATTTTAGAGAGGGCGCCAAAAATTTTTGTCCACAAATTCTCAATTTTTCAAATCATATAAAATGGTACAAATTTGTGTCATTTTTTAGCATTCTAAACGGTAATAGTACCTTAAATCAACTTGTTTTGTGTATTATAATAGCCGTTTATAATCTTGGGAGTATATCTCTTCACTTGTAAGGCGTCATAGTTTATTCTGTCTTAATACCGTCCTAAATTTGTTTATTTTGGCCAATAGGAATTTTGATTGTCGACCTCCTTTATACTTCCATCCTAAATCAGTTCTATTTATGTTCTTTTATTTGTGTTTACCAAATATTACATGTTATACATACTTATCATGGTAAATTGATCTAATTTTAATTCCTGTAAGTTTTATGATCTTCCACTCCCTTTGGTTAAAAGAAAATGACATATATCTTTATGTATTACTTAAGAATATTAACTGATCATCAGCAGACAGTATTTTTTTATTCTTGGTTCTTGAATTTTTTGTTATTTAGTTACGGTGTATTCCATTCTCGTGATATTATTGACGTAAATATTAAAGACTTTTTTCATAGTTTTTTTTAACAAAAATGGTCAATTTAGATACACATTTTTGTGACCAAAGGCTATGGTTAAATCTGTATATGTTTTTGTTCAAAGTTTGTTGTGTTACCTACTTAAATTATTTTGTTGTATGGTCTGTCAGATATATTATTGTTGCTTGCTATTTTATGCCTTAATGCTTTTTTTCGGGAGCTGTTTGTTATAAACCTGTCATACTACAGTCAGTTGACTTTTACATCATTCTTTTGTTCATGATACCTATTCCAGAATTCTGAAACTTTGCAAAGTAGTGTCTGGTGGTCATGTAAGATATGGTTGACTGCTACAGGTTCCCTGCAGCTTGTCTCCGTGAAACATCTCAATTGCATGCAGGTGTCCCTTTGCATACTTGCACATAATTCCTGCTTGTTTTCCGCAGTAGTTCAGCCCTATTAGTGGTTATCTGTCCAATAAACATTTTGCCATGTGCTTGACTGGGTATATTTTCCCAGAGTTATTTTCAAATTCAAGCTTTTTCCGGTCGCGGACGGGGCTTTTTGACACTCCTACGGTCAGCCCTGGACCGAAGTATTTTGTAGCTACTCTTCTGGAAAATCCATTAGCTCATACATTGCCGTATATTCCCCAATGCCCCGGCACCCATACCAGTTTGGCACTGTTATGTTTCACTAGTATATCGAGCTCTCTGCATTCTCACCTTAGCCTAGAGACTACCTTAGGGGTCATGAGAGCCCCCATTGTTACACTATCTGTGGATACAAAAGCTCTCATGATATGAACAGAGAATAGAATCAACATTCTATATGTTGATGTCTCTATATTTTCCTGTTTTTGGCTCACCAGTTTGTATCTTTGAACAGCATATATTGTTCTTTGATTTTTTGGCGATTTATGATTCTTTACCTAGTCAATTTTTTTAACGGGTTGAATTTTGATAACTTTTTCGCAACTTTATTCTCATCTAAAGCACCAAACTTGTTACTGCTGTCAGTAAAAATCTATCACTAGTGCTTGTATGAAACTCACACTGTAATTATTCGTTTTTGTTTTCTTGACTAATGTTCTGTTCTGTGTCTTATATTGTTGGTAAGAGTCATGCCATTTTTATTGGTTTATATTTTAAGAAAACTTGATTTTCTTTGCATATCAACTTTTTATTTATATTTATTGTTTTCTCCAGCTTGTTTCCACGCTACTTTCCTTTTCAATGTTTTCTACTTTACCATCGAGTCCTTTTCTACGTTAATTCCTTCCTATTTTGATCTTTAATTAAATCTGATTTTACAAAGTACCAAATACTAGTCACTAGGAGTTCTGTAATATATGGATTTTTAGGCGGAAGTTGATCTCTGTCTAAAGTACATTTAATTTGTAAAGTATATACTTAAAGCCTATTTTCCAGGTTTATACCTATGCATATTATTTTTTAAATAGTTTGTCCTCTTGATAATCCTTCCTGTTTGGTATTTTCTTTTATTTATATTATTATTAACATATATGCAGTTTTTATGAAGAGGATTCTATTTATTAATAATACCGAGTTTGTTCTTTATATTTTAAATATTGATTTAAAAGTGGTTGGTAAACATTTCCTTTTGTGCTTACTAAGTAAGTAATCAGCTGTTTGTCCCCCAAATAGTTATCATAATCTTCAGTTTTAATGTTTTACGTTTCTTTAGATCCCATAATGTATAATTAATGACTGTTAAGGACTGTATGTACCTTTTTATTTCTTGTTTAGCTGCTATACATTCTAATTTATGTTCTTAGGTAATTGCAAATTATTGAACTTATTGGCCACTGCCATATTGCAGTGTGCTACAAACTTCTGTTGATCTTTGTCAGGAATATTCATATTGCCAATCTTCCATTATATTTTTTGAAGAACATTAATTCATTTTTACTTTGAAATTATGAATCCTGTGTTCGTTTGGTATACCCACTCTGTTTATTAGTATATGGATTTTGTTTACTTTTCATGTACCACTAACAATATATGAATTTTTAACATTTTAAAAGAAATACTTGTTACATTATTGTCTACATATTTTATCATCATAATATGGGTGCACTATGTTATAATCATACTAACATACAATTACTTATGTGATCGTTTACATTTTTAGGTTACACTTTTAACATATCGATCGCCGTAATAGTATCATTCATATGATATCTAAACAGTTAATAGTTATAAAATGGATCAAATACACTGAGATACCTTGTATCTTAACCGATTTATTTTTTATTATTCTCATTAATAGATTTTAACCAACTATATTTCATTTTAATTACATTGTTTTTAATCGATTGTTCATTACATAATTTAACGGTACTTTTAATTTAATAAACCAAAACCATCTATTCAGTGTTTGGTACATGTACTTGTCACTTCACCATGTATGTCAGTTTCATTTCTTCATTGTTTCGGTTTTCTACTTTAGGAGGAACGTCCAAGCAAGATAGCAAAAACTGAAAATGGGGTAGAAGACGAGAAGGACAAGGAAGAGAAAAAGCAAGAATCTCCTGTTGAAGAATCATCAGCGGATGCTAAAGTTGAAGATGAACCGATGGAGGTCGATGATGTCGCTGAGAAAGAAGGAATCGCCGACAAAGGTAAAAACTACTAACCATATTTTACTAATAAAGGTTAATTTAAACAAATATATTGGTAATTTTGTGTAGCACAGCCAAGTAATATTTGTTGTCTTATTGCTCTTTCTTAATGTTTCATCACAATCAATCTTTTATTGTATTAATCAATCTCATTATCTTTCAACATTCTATATGTTGGTTCTATTCGTTTTTTGACTTTGTTCCCATAATTTATCTTATTCTTCATTTTTGTAAATTTGTCCACTTCATCTTACTATTTTATTTTTCCTGATATTGCTAGATATATCTTCACCTTTTTTGGACGGTTTTGTAATGATTGATCGCTATTGGTCTTGTCTTAAATATTACTGGCACCAATCTTGTTGTCTATTTTTATACGGTCATATCACAAAACTTCGTTGTCTCTACCTTTTATGTCGTCATCCATTGCTTCAGATCTTTATCTGCTTTTTGTTCTATTCTTGTGAGCTCTGATATTAGTATTTTCATTTATTTGTTTCACTTTGCTTCTTGGATCATGGATGCTAGAGCATTTGTGTTCCCACATTTGAACTGCATTAGTACAGTTCAAATATGTGGGAATTTCAGTTTCATTCAGTTCAGAGTTATATCGTGGTCCTCTAATCCTAGTTTAAATTTTCAAGCCTGACCCTTTTTAAAGGGTCTAATAGATTTGAGACTTAACATTCCTGTAGCTCTTTGCCAGTGGCTCTTCCTCGCCTAATGTAAAGAACCTCACATTTGCCAGGCTGTCACACTGACACAGATTGTGCTCTGCTGTTTCTTCCTCTAGGTGGCATAGATCATCATCTGTCAATCCCATCAGCTTCAACTTTTTTTTAGCTTACAATGGCCTTTTAACAGACCTACTAGGGCCGTGCTTGTTTCCTGTCTTATCTTATTAGGTCTGCTGATTTTGGTGAATGTTCAATAATGAACTGTTTGTCCTGGTGTACTCTTCCACCATTCCAGAGATTTATGTTCTACTCACTTTCTTGTAGCACTTCTTGATACTGCTTTTATAACTTTGTTGAAGTGTTCCGGTCCTATGAATGGCATTAATGAGCTTTGTTTGGCCATTTCGTATGCTTTTTCATTGCCCTTATGAAATATTATTTCTCTTGCCCTGGTTACCTAGGCTACGGTCTTGCTAAGGTCTATTAGTTTATTTAGGGCACCCACACAATCCCATACTAGCTTAGAATTGACTTCTACAGAATAGAATGCCTTAAGCGCCACCTGACTATTTACTGTATTACTTGTTCAATGATTTTACCCTCAATTACAAATTACATATATTAAGGCTCTATGTCAAGTATCATGTTTTTGAATATGTCTGTGATATATTGTTGACATGCCACACCCTACCAATCTGGTATAACTAAGGAATCTTTCGTCGCTCGATATTAGTACATATCCCGCTTATCTTTGTTGTGAATTTGAACAGTAATTTTAGTTAGTCTCGTTTTAATGGAACAAAAAAATTCAGGACCGGTCTTAAAATATTAGTCGTTTTGTTCATATAAAAATACCCTGTATTTGGTTTTTAAAAATTCTAATATATATTTCAAAAAAATATAATCTTGGAAAATTTTAATTTTTTGTACAAAAATTAGGAGGTCCATGCTATGTTTTTAATAATACAAATGTTCTATAGTAGGGCCGCCGAAAAGATTAAGTTATCACATGAACGGCATGAGCTAGGACGAAGATTCGTCTTCACCTAAATTAATAATCAGAGATTCTAACTGTTGTTCCACAATAAAATCTATTTCCACATCTTGGATTGAAATGTCATATACATGGCTGAGAGCATTATTCCAGGAATTCAATGCTTATTTGAAAAGTACTTTTACGTCACCTAATTTAATTAATTTTTTTCTTGCAACTTCACCCTTTGTTCAATGGGGCTAGCTCAATGGGGTTTAACCCACTAACGTTAGTAATTCTGCTTTGACCATGTCGTCAGTAAACAATATTTTTTTGTCGCAACCAATCTTGAAAGTTGGAATTAATGTCTTCATTGATTTCCACAAATCTATTTTTAGAACCGATGTGTAAAACAATAAGACTTTTT
This sequence comes from Diabrotica undecimpunctata, assembly GCF_040954645.1. NCBI lineage: Eukaryota > Metazoa > Arthropoda > Insecta > Coleoptera > Chrysomelidae > Diabrotica > Diabrotica undecimpunctata. The sequence continues at coordinate 50,124,755 of NC_092807.1, forward strand.
GCCTTTTCCAAAATGATGTTTCCGTCCTGTAGATAGGCCTTCTATATACACTTATCGAGCACTGGTGATTGACTTGACATATCAGTCCAGTCAACAGTGTGACCAGTGTCTCAGTAAGTCTCCTTCAAATAGTCCATAGTACGGCCTTCCTGCAAATATATTAGCAGCACATATATTATAAGCAGCAAAATTAATGCACCAACTTCAAAATGGGACATTTTGATATCTTGAATTTCGTAAACCTGTTGTCCGATTTAAGTGATGTTTTTTTTATATATGTTATAGCCTTATTCTTTAAGAATTATAGAGTTGTTAGACCGGTAAATTGTCATTGTATACCGGGTGTACCAATCAGACTGGGTTTTTTCTTTCAAAGTTCGCAACACTCTGTGAAATATTTTAGCATTCATAAATTACTGAAATTAAAACCATACTGTAGTCTCAGGTTTTCTTAACATTTTGTTTTTCAATTAATTCGCTTATGTTGCATAATAAAAAAAGTTAGGTACTTCAACAACTAGCCGTAGTTTTTATCAATAAATCTTCATTTTCTGTTTAATTTAATAAACAAGCTTAAAGAAGGCTATGACAAATTAACAATTTGATTAACAGTCAAAAACTGGTGGTTTGTTATAAAAATTAGTAGTTCTTTACTTGAAAGTTTCAATTAAGTCGTTAATTTTTTTTGTTGTTTGGTGGAAATGGAACGCGCTACAATGAATTTGACCCGTGATGGGTGTGTTCAAGCAGTGACCTTATATAGCGAAGGACTTCCAGGATATCGGTCGGAGGTTCGGAGTTTCACATACTTAAATTTCCCATATTGTTCAAATGTTTAGAGAAATGAACGACTACAGCAGATGTCCCAGACAAGGTAAACCTGAAGTTACTACGGTCGTTAAAGACCGTTTTATTAGATTAGGCGCTTTAAGAGAACGATTTACCACGTCAAGGAAACTTGAGTGCGGTACATAATATCCAACTCAGCAGTTGTAGAACATGACTTGCGCATTCGAGGACTAGCTACAGGCCCAATATTGACTGCAAACCACCGCAGAGCTAGATTCCAATTTGCCGGAGCACATGTAAACTGGAATAATGACGACTGGGAAGACATTCTGTTTACAGATAAATCCAGATTTTGCTTCTATAGTTCCGATCGAAGTTTAAGAGTAATCCGACGACCAAATGAGAGTTATACCCAATGCGACATATTTAGTTACTTTATATGAAAGTTATTTAAACAGTTAAAGTTACAGAACCGATATTTTGTTTGAGCATGTTGTACCGTTCGCTCCTTACATTGGTAACACTTTTTGATAATGCACGATAAAGCTAGACATCACGTTGTACTAACTGTAACCGAATATTTACAGCAGGTAAATTTTCGGACTTTGAATTGGCTACCACATAGTCCAGATCTTAATCCGATCGAACATTTGAGGGGCATAATTGACAGAAGACTACGACACCTCCTTGAACCTTACAAAAGATAGAAACGGTAGCTCTCGAGATTTGGAATGGTATTGATCAAGACCAAATAGCAAACCTTATTTCGAGTATATCTCGTTGATGTGAAGCCGTCATTAAAAGTAGAGGTGGAAACATGCGCTACTGACACATTATATTGATTTATTTGTGTTACTTTAATGATGTTATAACCTGTAATTCTTACTATGCTAATAAAAACGTTTGGTATTATAAAAGTACATATCTCTTTTATTATCGAGCATTAGGGAATGAACTAAAAAGCAAAATGTTAAGGAAGCCTAAGGCTATAATTGAATTTTAATTTCAATATTTTATAAATTCTAGAATATTCAACAGGGTATTCCGGACTTTGAGGAAAAAATACAGTATCATTGTTACACCCGGTATACAATGACATTTATCTGTCTATTAAAAATATTATTACAGCGGTATTCTTAAAAAATAAGGCCATAACATATTAAACATATTAAAAAAATCACTTAAATCAAACAACAGGTTTAGGAAATTCGAGACATAAAAAATGTGCCAATTTTAGGGTGGTTCGTTAATTTTGCTGCGTTAATATATATATATATATATATATATATATATACAGTAGACTCCCTCTATAACGAGAAGTGAAATGACAGACTAACTACCTCGTTATAAGCCGATCTCGTTATATCAGACAATAATAATACTGTGAATACATATGAATCTGTGGTTTTCTAAACCATTAACTTCCTATAGTGAAGCCATTCGGAGCAATATAAGATGCTAATAAATATTGTTTGAATGGCGTTTTTGAAAAAAAGTTATTTACTTTTATTGTCAATGAAATATATTAAAACATAAAAGAGTTGTTTACTTTTATTATCAATGATATACGTTAAAATAAAAAATCTGTACTTATATTTTTTTCCAACTACATAATGTATAAAGCGATATTTTCAAGGATATCATAAACTATTGCTTCTGCAATTTTAAGAACTCTGTCATTTTTAACTGCTTTAAATGGTCCAGTATCATTCCCTCATATTTTCTAAAGATATGAAACAGTTGTATTTATTCATTGTAAAGAAGTTTATTGCGGGCTGCAGTTAAGTTTATTGAGGGTCTGTTTGAAAAGGTATTTATTTATAGCCACGACCCGACCAAAAACGTAAAAAACACGTTTTTGGATCTTATTTTGTCTCGTTATAACCAAATTTGCCTCGCTGTAGACGGCTATAGTTCAATAGAAATTTCACGGGACATCTAATGTATCTCGTTATAAGCGAAACCTCGTAATAACCGTGTTCGTTATAGAAGGAGTATACTGTATATATATATACATTATAAGATATTCAAATAATATTATTTATTAAAAAATATAGCTTAATCTAACACTTGTTTTTTATTTGTAGGGGATGTTGTATCAGAGGCTTCTGCAAAGACTGAGGAAATAACTAAGACTGAAGATACTGCCACAAATAAGGCCACAGAAGAAAAATCTGATAGCTCCCAAAAATTAATTACAGAAACAAAGACTGAAGATGAAAAACCAATGGAAACTGACAATAATAGTGTGGAAACCACAACTGCAGAAACCATAGTTACAGAGTTACCAAAAGAAATTAAAGTGACGGAAGTTACTACTAAAGATGCTGAAGAGAAGAAAGAAGTTAAGAACGATGAAGAGATTAAGAAAATTGAAGCCGCTGTAGACGAAAAACCATGTGATAAAGAAGAATCGAAAGAGGCAACAAAATCTGAAATGAACAAAACTGAAATTGCTGTAAAAGAGACTATAGAATCAGATAAAACGGAAAATTCAATAGCATCCACAACTGTGGAAATAAAAGAAACTGCAGTCGAAGCAGAAGTTTCTAAAAAAGAAGAGACGGACGAAGTAAAACAAGCAGAAGTTAAAGAATCCAAATTAGAAGAACCAACAGAAACTAAGGTAGAAAAAGACGAATCTAAAAAAGTAGATGTAGAAGAAATCAAGTCTACTGAAAAGAAGAACCTCCCAACAAAAGTAGAAGAAACTGAAACAGAAGCTTCCAAAATAGGCGATGATACTAAAAAAGAAGTCCAAGATGAACCTAAAATAATATCAACTGCAGACACAAAAACTGCTGATACTGAAAAGAAAGTAGAAGTGGAAGTAACAAATAAAGAGGAATTACAAATAACAGAGGAAAAAACTAAAATGGCAACGGAAGACACTAAAATAGTAACCGAGGAAACTAAAATGGTAACTGAGGAAACTAAAATGGCAACAGAAGAATCTAAAATGATAACGGAAGAAACTAAAATGATAACGGAAGAAACTAAAATGGCAACGGAAGAAACTAAAATGGCAACGGAAGAAACTAAAATGGCAACGGATGAAACTAAAATGGCAACGGAAGAAACTAAAATGGCAACGGAAGAAACAAAAATGGTAACGGAAGAAACAAAAATGGTAACGGAAGAAACAAAAATGGTAACGGAAGAAACGAAAATGGCAACGGAAGAAACTCAAATGGTAACAGAAGAAATTAAAATGGCAACAGAAGAAACTAAGTTGACAACGGAAGATATTAAAATGGTAACAGGAGAAACTGAAACTGTATCAGATAAAACAAAAGTTCCAACAGAAGAAACAAAGAAAGTTGCTGAAGATACAAAGCTAGCAAAAGAAGAAACAAATGTAGCAATAAAAGAAACAAATGTAACGACAGAAGAATCAAAGGCAGTAATAGAAGAAACTAAGGTAGCAACAGAAGAATCAAATAGAGCGACAGAGGAACCTAAAGTAGTAACAGAGGAATCTAAAGTAGTAACAGGGGAAACTAAAGTAGCAGCAGAAGAAACTAAAGTAACAGCAGAGGAAACTAAAGTAATAACAGAGGAACCTAAAGTAGCAACAGAAGAACCTAAAGTAGCAACAGAAAAAACAGAAGTCGTAACAGAGGCAACTAAAGTAGGATCAGAAGAAATAAAGGTAGCGACAGAGGAAACAAAGGTAGCGACAGAAGAAAAAAAGTCAGCAACAGATGAAAGTAAACCAGAAACAGTAGAATCGCTAAAAATGGAAACTGAAGAACAACAAAAAGTAAAGCCAGTAGAAGAAAGTATGGATGCTGAACCAAGCTCAGTTACTGAAACCAAACCCGAATCTGCAGATGAGCAAAAAGAAACAGTCGTAGATGTTGTTGACAAAAAGGAAGAACCAAAAGTAGTTGAAAATGGAGAAGAAATTAAGGCGACAGAAAAAAAGCCCGAAGAAAAAGATTCAACAGTGGTTGAGAAAGAAAATAAAAGTGACTTAGCCAATGGAATAGAAAAATCAAATGGTGTAGGTAAAGAAGTAACAAACGGTAATTCAAAAGATGAAAAACAAAATGGTGGAGCTACTGAATCAACAGATAGCAATGTAGAAGACATTAAAGTGAAAAAAATTGAAGAAGCTGCCACAGAAACCACTCCTGTAAGTGTTCAAGTGTAATATGTCTAATTATTCGTTTCACTTGTCCTTAAAAACAGTTTTAGTGTTTATTTTTATATTATTTATTTGTAATAGTTCTCATGTTTGTTCTTGTTTACAATTGGATATAGAATGATGTTCGCAGTTTATTTTTTGTGATGTAGGCCTAATCCAAAACTTTGCTGGCGTTAGAAACATTGGATGGAATTATCACATATTTGAAGTTGTCCAATTTACATTATATATTTATTAGTAGTGTCGCCTTTATTAAAAATAGACTGATAGGAGAATCTCAAATTTATAAGACTCAAAGACTGAAATGTTTAAAAAAAAAATCTGATAAGACTTAAGGGGACATTCCAAATATGTTACATAAAATCTGAATTTTACTCGATTTTATTTATAAATGCGAAGTATGGTCCTTTGGCCAACAAGGCATTAAAACAATGGGCTATAACTAATTTTCTAGTCAATAATAACAGTATTTAACTAACACTTTCATAGTGGAAGAGCTCTTTTTAGTGTGCTTTTAAAATAAAAATAATTATTTTATGCATACTTAAGGGGTTTTGCATTGGGTGTGGGTGAACATTAATGAAATTGTTAATTGGATACACAACGAACCTCGCAATCGTATACATAAAAACATTTATACTACGTCAACCTTATCACAAACATACCTTTCCGAGCTTTCTCAAGGTCAAGCAAGTGAGGCAATCCACAATCTCATTTTAACGTTACCTGACCATCACATTGCATATTTACACAGTGGTGTGAGATACCTTCTGATAATTGCAATCTTTGCCTTGATATCAAAACCAAGATGAAGAGAGTTTACTAATTGCATTCGGTATTGTGCATTGTCACACTCAGCACACTCTGCATTTTATACTATGGTCATTATTTACATTATTCCATTGTTTAAATGAAGAACTGTGCCAGATTGAACACAATCCTGGAACATCATTCCATTTTTACATATATAGTTAGTAAATAGGTTGTTTATCACTTAAGCAAGTATCAATGTTTCTAAGCCAGGATAGTTTGAGTATTATCTCTTGTGTGATCTAAATTGTTCCTCTTAGTATAAAATTTTAACTTCCAAGAATAAGTGCCAACAAGATAAAAGACTGGAGTAAAGACTGCGACTAAATTGGCATTTTTTTTTTCAAAATTTAACTGTTCTGTAATAATGTCAGTATTTAAATAATCATCTCGTGACTGTAAAATGTAGCTGTAAATGGGGATGGTTTTATGAAAGCGCTCGTTTAATTTTTGACTATAGAATGTTCTATAATTTTTGTATTTAGTCTAAAAATTTTTTAACATTCCCTGTCAATATGATGTATATTTTTTTTATCGAAAATACTCAGCTAAGTTTAAAAACCATTACTAGTTTCAACTCCTTGTGATAACATGAGTTTTGTCATCACTCTTTTGTTTAAATAAATTAAATAATTTGGTGTATCATTCGGTCCAAAGAGGCCCTATTTATTGTATACGTTCAAGCACCATAATAAAATTTTTGTAGCGTTACCATGTTTTGATGTTTTATTTATAAGTCCGCCAACACAGTTTGTATACCACAATGCATTATATGTCACTATAAAGGATTTCAATAACGAGTCTATAGGTGTAAGCGTTGGTAGCAAAATCGAAGAGTATAGTCGCCTCGTATTTCGGTGAGACTGTGTAAAAATATATTTATCTGTAATAAAAGCAGGCAATACAAATTAAAATAAAAGTACTTTACCAGGAGTAGTTATTATTTGCGAAATTATCAATGACTGAGATGTATAATAATACAAAGTTTTAATATTCTCTTCGATATTTACATTTAGATGAGCCTGGTAAAATATGTACAGTCGCTCAGATAAAGTTATCATCGATGCATTCTTTGCGTAAGATAACAATATTTGCCTGAGCGACCGAAACCATAAAGTAAGTTACCCCAATAAATTTTGTTTCGACCGTCCAGTGGTTTACACTTGGGTAGGTAGTATAATATTTTATATTATTTTAAACTTTATTTTTAAACGAAATATTGTTTATTTGGATGAAACCTGGTATGGTACTCATGATACCGTGAAAAAAAGTTGGACGAATAATAACAAAAAGTGTTCTAATTCAGTACCGCCCAATAAAGGTCAGAATTATAATTGTATACTGCGGTGTAGAAAATGGATGCATCGACGATTTATTATTAACATCTGCAAAAAAAATGACGTGAATCTAGATTATCATGAGGATATGGAGGGTGGAGGGATTTTTGGTGAATCATGGATTGAAAAATCTCTTCTTCCAGAATTATATATATATATATATATATATATATATATATATATAAACAACACAGTTTATTAGGGTTGCAGTGTCAGAAAATTGGCCGGGATGTTAACGAAACACTCTTATGGCTTTTTGTCTAGCTTTCGGAATGGTTTTATTCCTTTTTCAAGACACTGTAATAAGAAAAAAATGTAAATATTTATAAAATAATACAATTCTTCAGTGCAACTTACTAGTCGTTGAGATTATTTATAAAAACATAAACACTCAACATTAATAACACACATATAAAATAATGGACAAAATACATTCTAAAATTCTTTAAAATTTAGGTACAGATAGTAAAATAATAAATAAAAAGTAAGATAAAGTAATAAACTGTGTTGTTTGTTTATATCGACAGTCACTAATATCCAGTAATTCTTATATATATATATATATATATATATATATATATATATATATATATATATATATATATATATATATATATATATCATCATCATCAATCAGCCAATCCCGTCCACTGCTGGACATAGGCCTCCCTCAGTTCTTTCCAGTGTTCTCTACACTGGGCCGCTTGTAGCCAGTTTCCCGCTACTCATATATATATATATATATATATATATATATATATATATATATATATATATATATATATATATATATATATATATATATATATATATATACATATATATATATATCGAAAAAGAAGTTCGAGCGTCAATTTTAATGCTTTCAGTTATCAATATGATGGAAATGAAGTATAAAAAAAGTTCAACTCAGGAACCATAGATGTAAACGTTTAATGTTTTTTTGAAAAAAGAACAGAAGTTAGTTTTTGTAAAACTCACAAAGAACGGAAGTACATAAAAATATGTAAAAGAACAGTCAACTTTATAATTTTACTAAAATACTTTTGAAATGTGGCACCCGTGGTGTGATAATAATTCTGCAGCTGAAGAGCCAGTGGAACCCTGTAATCAATTGGAATATTTTTACAAAGCCGTGTAGTAAAATGTAAGCGACATTTTCAATACCTCTCTGATGATACCATCCAAACATATGCTGAAACATGTTTATGAAGGATTGTGTTGTAAATTGTCTAAATCAGAAGCAATTGTAGAAACGTATTTATCAGAGTGTCCAAAGCAATCTGCTACAAGACTATAGGAGAAACATATTCTAGACAGAGGAGAAAGGATTGTGCAAATTCACACAAATAATACCGCACCTAAAGGAACCTATAATCAGAACAATATACAAAATGGATGCGGCTAATATTTTTTCAACTATTGAAAGCCTTCGAAGTGAACTGGTTCGAAAGGATATTCTCTTATATTCAGCAACAACACTTCGATTATTTCATAAAGCCAATAATTTTAAGTACAAAACTTTAGACAAGCGCCATAATGGAAAGTACTAGAATAATTATTTCTTTAAGAAATATTTCTATCAGATAGATAACTTAATATCAAAAAATGAAACGAAATATTGTTTATTTAGATGAGACCTAGTGTGATACTCATGACAGGACAGAGAATTATAATTTTACACTGCGGTTGAGAAAATATATGGATCGATGATGTATTATTATTATCTGCAAAAAAATATTACAACGCGTCTCTAGGTTATCATGAGGATATGAAAAGTTTAATTTTTGAATCATGGTTTGAAGAACCTCTTCTTCCGAGATTACCTAAATATAGTGTGATTATCATGGACAATGTATCATATTATTCAAGATTAATGAGAAAATTTCAAATATTACTTGAAACAAATTACAAATTCAAGAATTTTTATTTGAGAAAGATTTGTACTTTGAGGCATCATATAGTAAAAAGCAATTGTTGGAGGTTGTTTACAGTAGACAGTACCAGAAGGAATATGTTGTTGATAACTGTACTCGCAGTAATGGGCACACCGTGCTTGCTATGCCCAGTATTACAATTTACAATCGTACTTCCTCCTTACTATTGTAAATTGAACCCAATAGAGTTAATATGGACACAACTTAAAGGAAATAGAAGAAGAAGAAACGTGGCTCCTAAATTTTTGTCTACTGCTCTCCAGTTAATTAGAAGAGAAGTCACAAAGATCACAGCAACCAACTGGACAAGTGTAATCAAACATGTAATCGCAGTGGAAAATGACTATGTTAAATATTTACTAGCATTAACCAAATTAACTATAAATATAGAAGATACAACTGATACTAGTGATAACAGTGATTCTGAGTAGATTAGTAAGTTCTTCTTCTAAATCAAAGTACAGGTTAGGTTATTAGAAAATACCTGCTAGATATATAAAAAAAGATGTTCATACAAGTTTTAGACTTCTTACCCATTTTTAAATTATTGAGGTACTAAGTCTTCTCTCACACGGTGTCAAACCAAAGTTGTTAATAGAATACCCTGTATATAATTAAAAAAATGAATTCTCTATTTTTTTTATTACAATAACTAAGTTATCAGGGATAAAATATGATCATAAGTTTTAAAACTTATGAGCAGTTGTGTTATTAAAACGTTTTAAAAAATCAATTTTTTATAGGTATTGTTATTTTACAATAAGTTCTATTTATCCGAGTCGATTAGTGTTATCTCTTCCTAGATAAATCACAGAAGTTAACAACACCAATATTTTTTATTTAAACTTTATAGAAAATGAAACTTTTTCTTAAATAAAATTAAATAAAAATAAAAACGTTTATTTAATTAAAAATTAGATATCTACGCTACTGTTCAATAAAGTAGTGACCACTCTGACAGTGTTGCCATTTTCTAGTATTTTACCCGTTATGGTTCCTATAAATTTTCTCACGAAATTACGTGTCGACTATACAAGTAATCAAAGCATATGCTTTTAAAAGATTTAACTACCAACTTCTTGGTACGACCATAAATTTATAGAAATCAAATTTTGTATGTTTTTCTTTATTATGTAATGTTACATTTATTGCACCGCATATGCTTGGAATGAATGTATTTTATCATATCCATAACGTGTGACTCATCCCATGTAGACTGAGCTCAAAATATCGTGAACCTAACGCTTTCATTTGGTGACGTCAATCTACGAAAGAAACTATGAAATCAGACATTTCTGAAAACATTTGATTCTCTTCATGCGTTCTCATAACAAGACAGAGTCAAATTAGTTTTTGCGTTAGTAAAATAGTTTCGCAAGAACGCATTCATTTTTAATATCGGCTACAAGAAATGGGTGTTCTATCAAGGTGTTACCAATCTGTATAGTTGCCGTTACCTCTCCATTAATTGGAATAGCGTAACCTGAAGCTGTTTCAGAACAAAGTTTGTTTTATAATAGTTTATATTTATTGTAGTGTTCCATTTAGAAATCCGATTCAAATAAAGGATCTTGTTGCACCGGTATCAATAATTGTTTTGCATTTTTGATTGTCACCGTAGCCCTAGTAAGAAATTCTGTTCATTTTTATTTAAAGTATAAGTGTTCATTTGTTTGTGTTGTGTTCTAGCTATTATTTGAATATCTGTGGTCAGTTGCGGGAGATCGATTTCTTAGAGACCTATTAGTGACGGGCTTCTGGATGTTGATATAGGCGACCTTCTGACCTTCATTGATTCTTCTTTCCTTGCTTGAAATCGGCTTCTGCAAATGTCCCATTTTCTCGCATTTAAAAGATGTGTTTGAGTTTTTTGTTAAGATTGTAGTAAGCCTAACATTTGGGATAAAATGGGTTATATACTCCTAGGTTGAAATTAGTGCTCCATTTAGCGATTTGTGATGTAATCGGAGAGCTTGTTGCATTTCGACATCCTGTAGTTCACCTATGAATGCCTGTATATCAATTTGTTCCAGAAAATCTTTAGTTATTCAGCTTTTTCGGATTCCGTTTTGTTTTTCTTGAATATGTACTTCAGTTCACACTTTACTTTTTTATTTAGGATCTTAAGCTTGTTGCTCTTGATCATAACCTTCTAAAATATTATTAAGACATCGAATTGATATTTTTGTCACTTGTAGTGTTGTAGGGACAAACAGGTATTGTTTACCTTGACCCATTCGATGTATTGTCCTCTTCCAAACTTTAAGGGTTGCTGCAACATAGATTTTAAAAGCGGTTAGAGAGACACAGAATCACTGTCTAAACTCTTTGGTTATTGCAAAACTTTTCGTGAGGAAGTTTCCTATTTTGACTATGAACCTGCATACAGATTTTTTAACTCCTTGGAGAGAGTACTTTATTGGTGATGACTAAAACGGCCTACATTTTATTTAAAGGGATATTATCATAAGTTTTTTGTAAGAATACGAATGTTAGATGAACTTCTCTTTTACTGGATGTTTTTTTCTCTACTACTTTTTTTAAGCAAAATATATCTGCAGGAGCGGCCAACTCTAAATCCATCTTGGTCTTCATCTTCATATTGACTAAATTAGGTCTCTTAGTATTCTACCATACACTCTAGTGATCGTGCTGGTTACTGGTACTCTTCTAATTTTCAGTATTATTCTTGTCCCTTTTCTTACGAATGAATGAAATATACCCTATTTTATATTTCCCTGACACGGAGTGTATTCAGTAGTGCCTCAAAGACTTTTGTGTACATCTGACAAAGTTTAGATGTTCCTTCAATTCTGCCGGGATACCTTCTGGGCCGCAAGATTTACCATTCTTTATACTCCTCACAACGGACGTCAGTTTCCACGTCAATATTTACAGCTCCTAATTTTAAACCCTGGTATGGCATCATTTTTCAAATATTCCCTCCGTTCTTTTGTCAATATATACTTATTTTTTTTTATGGAATTTATAAATCGACAAACTTCTGTGCATTGTCTGTCACTTATTTAATATGTGTTATTTCCATACTTTTGCGATCGCATAAATTGTTTTTTTTTTCTTTTGAACTGTGGTTCACACTCTTCGCTTTATTCTGTTGTATTTCATCCGATCTTCGTCAGGTTTAGTACTTAGCCATTTTTGGTAAAGATTTTTTCGTTGAAACTAGCTTTAAAGATATACTTGATTTGTTTTTCTATTGTTGTCAAGCAATCGACTCTTTTTCCACTGTTGTACGTGTCCTATATTTTTGTTGTGTCTTCTAAATGTGCGTTGAGAAATTGATCTTTCTCTGATATAGTTCCCAAAAGCTTTGCTAGTTATACTTCGATTCTCTAATTTCTTATATTATCTTTTCGATTTTGACCAGGGAACTATAATTTTATTTTTAACTAGAAACTGGAATCTCAATCTGCTTCCCTTATGAACCTGATATCATTCACGTTGTTTCTCTAAACTATTATCTTGAATTCTTATTTTTTACAATAACGGGTTAATCATTTGATAGGACATATACAGCAATAGCGTGATTATTTTTTATGTTCTTTTACGTTCATCTGAAGAATGTTCTCACTGTAAATTTTTCACTGCTTCCCAATTTGTAAATGTTTTTTCCTCTTTTGTTTTATGAGTATGGAGACTGTTCCTTCGCTCTTTGGCCTTTATGATCTACACAATACAAATTTATTTTTTCTTTCTTCACCGTCTTTTTTCTTTGTTTCTGTCAGTGCAACAATGTCTAAATTAATATTAATGACTTCTTTTAATATGATTTTAAATTTTTCGGTAAGTAATTTTACATTCCATGTTCCTCTATTGATTTTCCGTAACCATTTGCGTCTGAAGATTTTCCTTTATACATTTCCGATACAATGTTTGGGTGTTAGTAGTTTGCATTTTCTTTCGTGCTGAAGAACTACTTCAACGACTAGTCCCCTAACCTGGGGTACCGAAATTTCCTGTTAGGGTTTATTTCCTTAGCCGACATGTTCCAATTTTAAGGCACTAGAAATTCGCATCAGGTAGTAATACACGATGCATAGGTAAGATCACAGATGATCTAGTATTTGCGATCAAGGAAAAGAAAACTAAATATGTTCGCAAAATAGAGGAGATAAAGGGAGCGAAATATATGCAGGGTAGCAGAGCATGGTATAATTAGATACCGTATGAGAGCAAAGAATATGTCTAGAGCAACCAGAATCCAAACATATGAATATAAAACAATAGTACTTTGAACATGTGAAACATGGAGCACCAAACAAAAAAATATATGAGTTTTGACAGAGATCTTTTAATGGCGCTACATTCCAAACTAAACTTTGGGCTTCTGTACTTTCTGCCTCAAATATAGCCGGCCACTCGCCAATCTTCCCAAGTATTCAAATGTCCAAATATTCTACGTGACCTCCCTTGTGGTCTTATGTCCTGAATGTTATCGGAAAATCTTCAATTTTTATATAGATATAAAAATAGCGGAAGGATAATGAAGGAAACGAATTCCAGATATGTGGGCCATCCAAAACAACAAAAAATTTTCAAAAAACAGATATTTTCGATACGTGTCACGGATGCCAAAAAAAGCAATGTCTTAAGAATATTCAGGCGGAAGAAAATAATGTGTGGGATGTAGACACTAGCGTATGAGCTGCACTCATCTTTCAGCGTAGACCCCTCCACAGCATAAGCTTTTTCGTCACCTTAAATGGCAAAAAGAGCAGGTGAAGAAACCAAAAAAACGGCTTGCCCCTAGGGAATATTTACTTGCACCAATGCTTTTCAATATTTATACCAACGATCAACCCCCCTGCCTACTCAAAACAATTACTATATGCAGACGATCTGGCCGTAGTTATTCAAGACGAGATCTTTTGTAGAATATAGGTCTTATAGCATCGAAAATCTTGTTCGTACAAAAGCTCATTGAATATTTAAATTTATTTATTTACGGATATACCATTTCTACTAAAGAGTAACGTCGACCTGTACAAAGCATAAGTTACGTTAAAAAAAATAAAATTAGGAACTTATTAGGTCAAAACCTTAACTCATTCCTTAAATATTGTTGTAGATATTCCAAATAACTTTAAACTGTGCTCATATTGGCAGTTCTTAGAATTCTTGTAGTAGATTTATTTTGACCATAGTTTGTAATATGAAACTGAATGTTGAAAATCTCAGTATTAAGAGCTCTTCTGTAGATAATAGAATATAATAATATAAATATGTAGAATAGGATAGAATATGTAATTGAGAAATGTCTTGATCATTATCACCTGTACTATCACCGTAGAACATACTAGATGGCAGATGGTAACTTTTTCGTTAGTTATTTATATATTTCCAAAAATGTTGAGGATTAGATAGAATCCCATTCTCAATATTATCCAAATAGTTACTATAATTGAGGCGAGACCTGTTTACATTCATTTCTTAAATTAGAAAATCTTAGGTAATCAGCAAGACTAACAAATGTATACTGCCTATGTATTTTCTTCTTTAAATATATTGCTTTAATCTACTCGTACCATTAAACCAAACTAGAAGCAAACTGGTTTTAAATTTTTTGACCGGAACATATAAGTCAAAACCTGTATATAATATAAAATACTGCTAAACTATAATTAACATCATATATGTGTGACTAATAAAATTCCTCGTAGTTCAGTTGATATTGTTTTCCAAAGCCGGACAATTTACAACTATAGCCCAATAGTGTATATGTCTATTATCAAATACTGAATCAAATGGAATAACTACATCAACATTGTTTAAATTTGTAATTACTAAGTCTAGAAAGACATTACGACTATTAGGTAAATTATCAATTTGAAACATGTTAAAATATCCAAAAGAATTGGCTAAGTACACAGAAGGAAAGTCATCAGGGCATTCCACGTTTAAACCCAACTTGCCATTACTCCAGGAAGCATTTGATAAATTATAATCACCACACAGTAGCAAGTTTCCATAACATATTTAACTGAACTTCAATGCAACATGTACCATTGGGTCGGATGACGAAGGAATATAAACTCTATCCAAAAGTCCACCTTTTGGATGGACTGCATAGTATAATTTTTAATGGTGCTGCTTCTGTATGCTATAATTTTCTCTCAAATTTGTAAAATTTGTAATTCCTTCATGTAGACTATTTATTTATCCCGTTCTTCGTGACCTTAATGCCAATTTCAAAAGAAATATACTGGTGAAAGTTAAGTATGTGATCATTCAGTTCATCCCAATTGGTAATTTTATTGGCAACATTGTTGTTCGCTAGGGTAACATCTGTGACTTCGATCATCACCTAATAAATGTAGGTTTGCTGTTTTTCAGAACTGTCAAATCTGCCGTTGGGATAGTCATTCCATATTTCGCCCTTGACGTAATTTCTGGGGGATCCCCGTAGAAAAGTAGTTATTGAAGAAAATGGACTTTCGCAAATGCTGTGTTATAAATTGTAAAAATACAACAAAAAATAGTAAATTCA
Source organism: Diabrotica undecimpunctata (assembly GCF_040954645.1). NCBI lineage: Eukaryota > Metazoa > Arthropoda > Insecta > Coleoptera > Chrysomelidae > Diabrotica > Diabrotica undecimpunctata. The sequence goes on from NC_092807.1 coordinate 50,140,286, forward strand.
AGTTTTATCGGTTTCCAACTTCTAAGCACAAATTAATGCAACAAGAAAAGTTGTTTCATATTATAATAAAGCAGAAGTAAGTTCTATAACCCAAATTCTGGCGTTAATGTCGCTCCAAAATATTGATAGGATATGCAATTAGTAATTCTGTTTTACAGTGGATATGATTGCAATTGGAATCCTATAACTTCTCACTTAATCTGCAGTGCTCATTTCATTGGAGATAAAAAGGGAGAAAGTGAGCTAAGTCATAATTATGTACCAACAATATTTTCATCAAAATTGGAGCATACATTGGTTCAAAATGCATCTCCAAATAGACATGAGCGTCTCAAAAAGCGTTGTCTACAAAAGAGATCACCATTGATTATAGATAAGTCCATCGGTTCTGTGAATGAACTATATTTGAAGTCAGAAATAGCAGCCAATTTAATGAGTGAAAATGAGTGTGATATGATATGACTCAATAGATGGTAAGGGTGGCAGTAAAACTGACCAAGCATGTCAAGTTGATATTTTTGTTCGTTGTGATAGTGTTAAAACAATAATTCTGTGTTGTAATAGATTTATTTTTGGACCTAATTCTTCTCTTCTTAAGCAGAAACTCAAACTGAAGACCACAAAGTGAATTAAAAATAAATTTTCATAAAAAATGTGGTACACTACCAAAAGTACTTGTGGATACATCAGTTTGATCTGATTTTCCATACAATGGATTTAATGGTGATATTCGATTCCAAGGAACTATTACAAGTGATAAATAATTAACAGATATTCCTGGTATATCTTTTGATACTTTTAACTATTTATTAAATAAAATAAGTATTAAAAAAATATTCAGATATCCAAAAAAATTAGGCTATTTATTTTTCTTTTAAAAATAAAAACAATATTTTCTATTCATCGAACTACAGTATCCAGGATTTTTTATTCAACTTTGGATAATCTAGCTGAAGTAACTGCAACATTAGTGGTTTTGCCAGATAAATTAAGTGTCTGAGCAACAATGCTCAGATTGCTTCAAATCAAAATATAGCAATACTCGTGTCATTATTAATTGTACTAAATTTAAAATTGATGTGTCTTCTACCGTAGATGATCGTGTGTATTGTTATTCTTATTATAAAAAAGGGTTTACTCTTAAAGTATTAATTGATATTACTCCTAGCGGCTTAATTTTTTTAAGTTAATTATTATTTACTATGGAATCATTAACATGAGAATTTTACTGTCATCATGGCACGTAGTTGTCTTTTTAAAGACGAATCACGTGCTATGATTTTTTCTGACGAATATTCTCAAGTTAAAGTTGATTTCATGTAATCGAATGAACTATCTTACAATAAAGTCATCCCAGGAACGCAACTCAGCAATATTGGCAATATCATTTTAAAGTCGTCTACTTTAAAATTCAGATAGAGCCAGATAAAATTAAATTATTATTAAAATAGCTTCAGAATAATATTAACTTAATTATTGATATATATTACAAGAATTATTGTATTAAATAAACAAGTTTAAGTCACTTTATTTGCAGTTAATATAAGACTGAGATATTAAACACCTTCGCTGGTTTATGCCACTAGGTGTCGCTCTTCGGAACTTGCACATAGCGAATGCAAAAAATATGAAATAAGTATTTATTGAAAAAAGTATGTTTGATAGCTGTGCCAAAACATGGTACACACAGTTCATGGATATAGAAAAGTAAAATTGTTATCGTAGACTGTGTCTACCATAGTTGGTTACGTCTATCATTTGCGTACAGTACACTTGTGGCTATCGAAAAAACACTCCATGCATAAAAATAACAGTAACAGGGCGGCCAAGAGCAACTACGCATGTGGCCAATAGGTTTTTAGTCCTTCAGGCTTTGCGTCGAAGACATGTGACTGCAAGTCAACTTCAACATGACTTAGCCGAGACTCGAAATGTACGTGTGTCTTCAGAAACTGTTAGGCACATCTTAAAAAGTCTGGAATTAGGGCCAGATTAGCTGCCACTGCCCCGAGGCTTACAAGGGAACACCGTATAGCACGTCTAACATTTGCAAAAGAGCACGTAAAAAAGGCCTAGGAACGCGTGAAGCTCTTTTTTCACTTAATATACCGATACAAAGATGCCTGGACGTCAATCAAGATAAATACGTATGTTTTATTGACTATAATAAAGCATTCAATAAAGTACGACAAACAATTAATGAATGTCATGAAATCAAAGAAGATCAACTACAACAACCTCAGGATCATATCAAATTTATACTACAAACAACGAGCAAAAGTACGTGTTAACGAACAGCTGTCAGAAGAAATTGAAATAAGATGTGGAGTGAGACAGGGATGCGTATTGTCGCCAATTGTTTTTAATGCCTACTCCGAAGAGATCCTGAATAACGCTCTTGAGGGTGAAACAGCTGGAATAAAGGTAAATGGAGTTCCCATTAACAAAATTTGATATGCGGACGACACTGTGATCTTAGTCGAAAATATTGAAGATCTTCAGAGACTGGTGACCAGAATAGCGGAGTATGGAAAAGAGTATGGTCTAACAATGAATGTCAAGAAGACAAAATTTATGAAAATATCGAAAACTCAAAGAAATAACGAGAATCTTCTAATAAACGGAACCAACGTCGAACAAGTCGACAAATATGCATATTTGGGAACAATGATTAACTCCACAAATGATTATACTCAGGAGATCAAGATCAGAATAGAAAAGGCTAGAGCAAATTTCAACAAAATGAGAGAGTGCTATGTACAAGGGATTTAAAATTGGAGCTAAGAGTTAGGTCGGCGAGGTGCTATGTTTTTTCGACTTTATTTTATGGAATGGAATCTTGGACCTTGAATGCGACATCAGTGAAAAAACTGGAATCATTCGAGCTGTGGGTGTATAGAGGAATTCTGAAAATATCGTGGACAGAACACATCATAAACAAAGAGGTTCTGAGAAGGATGAATAAAGAAATAGAAGTTTTAAATATAATTAAAACAAGAAAATTGGAACATCTCGGACATATTACACGTGGAGAGAAATACACCTTGCTCCAAGAAATACACCTTGCTCCAACTGATTATGCAGGGAAAGATCCAAGGAAAGAGAAACATAGGGAGGCGTAGAATGTCATGGTTGCGCAACCTGAGAGAGTGGTACGGATGTACATCAAATGAACTTTTCAGAGGAGCCGTCTCAAAAGTCCGAATAGCTATGATGATTGCCGACCTCCGCCGCGGAGATGGCACTTGAAGAAGAAGAAGACGTAAACTGGAATATCGATGACTGGGGTAACATACTCTTTACGGATGAGTCAAGATTTTGTTTATACACTTCGGATCGAAGAATACCAGTTTATAGACGAGTTGGCGAGTGTTATTTTCAATGCAGACAAAGACCGGCGCCAAACTTTGGAGGAGGATCTATTATGCTCTGGGGCGGAATATCTCTTAGGGGTCAAACCGAATTGGTACAGCTAGATGGAGGATCCTTAACTGCTGATAGGTACATTAGAGAAATTTTGGAGATGCATGTTGTTCCTTACGCCCGATTTATTGGTAATGACTTTGTTTTAATGCATGACAATGCACTACCACACGTCGCAAGAATCGTTACAGATTACCTTCAAGAGGTAAATTTACAAGTTTTGAATTGGCCAGCGCACAGCCCGGACTTAAATCCAATAGAACATGTTTGGGACCATCTTTACAGAAGGGTGAGATCTGGTAATGTGACGCCAGCTAAACTTCAGGACCTGCAATGGTTGTTAACCGTAGAATGGGATAATATCGACCAAGATTATATAAGAAGATTAATTCGAAGTATACCACAACGTTGTCTAGATGTTATAAAAGCTAGAGGAGGCAATACGTCTTACTAAATTATCATTACTTTTGATTTTTTTTTTTTTTATTCAATGCTGTTTGTGCGCTTACTTCTAATTTATGAAATAAATTAAATAAAACCTTTGTTTTTCGTACATTCTGCATTTTTCTTTTAATACTTGTTACGTACTTAAAAAACAAAAAAAAAACAACATTAAAAAATCCATGTTTTAAATTATTTTTAATACAAAATTTACAGTTTCATAGGTGATGCGATACTTTTTTGGCGGAGTATAATACCCCAGTATTTTCTCTCAAAACATTGCAAAAAACTAGAATTTTATTTATATAGTTTCCTTGTTGGTGCGTTGTTGATTTAAAACTTGTGAAGCTTTAGAAAAAACAATTTCAGATGATACAGAGCTGCCTAATACAGTTAAATATTTATACGCAGTTTTATAAAATTTCGAAATTCTGGGACGGGAATAACTGTGTGGTCGTGCCGACACAGTTAGTACTTAGCAGGAATGGTTGGAAAATATTGCTTAAATATAGATGAAAAGACTTAATTTGACTATTTTACGTAAGTATTGTAGCGAGATTAAATAAAATGAGCGGTTCGAATTTATATAAATATATTTATTTATAAGTTTACAGTTCGGTACTCTCTTATCAACTAAACTCTACTTCTAATATTGTTACCTATATACACGATACACAGACTACTGTGACTAGTCTGTGTATCGTGACCTATATATACCAAAAGTATTTTCGAGAATATTCTGGCGTAGTCCCACCTCTAATTCGCCTACGTGACCGGTTATTCTCTCACGCACTCGATACATCGCGAAACTTCCCGAAGAGTATTAGAGATGCAATGCAACCGTTATCTGGGCCATGTCGAAAGCATGTTCGTAACAGTATAAATAAATATAAGAGGTGTTTATTCGATGTATCGAAGTGTCGTAAGATATTTACTGTAACCGAAGTATTGGAGTGATTCGATACATATAATGGTAAATGATACATTGATGTATATCCAGCAACGGTGCCGGATAAATTGCCGTAAAAGTCAGGCGGCTGCCTGGGGCGCTGATATAAAAAGACAAAAATAAAAATTGACGAATAAACATAATGAAACCTAAAATTTTTTATGACTTTTATCAAACAACATTGATGCAAACTGATGCTTTTGATCTTTCAAAATTTAATTTTTTTTTTAAGATAATTTGTAATTAGTATCATGCATTACAATATTCTACTTAAAAAATATCAACAAAATTATGAGTAGTCAGTGATACTAGATACTGACGTACGCCAGACATTAAGTACATAAGCGCTTGTCATACGCCTTAATGGTTAAATAAATTTGTCTGTCTGTAAATTTTGTATTAACAACACTTGCCGTGTATGCTTTAAAGTGAAATACAAAAAAAGCTTTGTGACGCATTCGTTGTGAAATTAATTAATTTTTATTATTTTCATTAGGATCATAAATTTCGGTGAGTAGGTATCCACGTAACAAATAATTTAAATTAACAATTAAATTAGAACAGAATCTATAGACATCGATAGCAGAATAAGACAGGGGAACTTATTGGGTCCTATGCTCTTTAATTTTATCATGGATAAAATCATCAAAAGTGTCAACAAAGAAAGAGAATACAGAATGAGAAACAAAGAAGTAAACATAATGTGTTATGAATACTGATAGCCCAAGATGAACATAGTCTGCAAATACTAGTCCACAGATTTAACATAAGAGTGGATGTGATTTAATATGACAATCTCAACTAAGAAAACTAAAGCTATAATAATCAGCAAAGAATCAATCAGATGTAAAATAGAAATCGATGGCATCAGTATTAAATAAATAATGGGAATATATTCATCATCATTCTGGTTTTACAACCCTACGTGGGTCCTAACCTCCTCAAGAATTTCTCTCCAGTCGTCCCTATCCATCGCCTTTCTCCGCCAAGCACGTATTCCCATATTTCTCATGTCTTCATCGATGTTATCAAGAACCGTTTTTCTAGCTGGGTCATTTTGTTCCATCCGCATTACATGCCCTATCCACCTCAGACTTCCTATCTTAATATGGTTTACGATATCTGGTTCCAAGTTCAAAGTTGTATCGTCTTCTCCACACTCCATTGTCGTTCACTGTTCCATAAATTCGCCTTAGTACTTTTCTTTCGAAACATCTAACATGTTTTCATTATTTTTTGTTAGAGTCCAGATCTTTGAACCATATGTTAGGACTGGGCGTATTATTGTTTTGTAGGATTTTATTTTTGTATTTCTCGATATAATTATGGATTTAAGGAGGAGATTGAGCCCAAAATAACATCTGTTGGCCGTGCAAATTCTGCGGTTTATCTCTGCGATAATATTATTTTCAGTGTTAAGGAGCGCTCCCAGGTATACAAAATCGTTCACTGCTTCGATGACGTCGTTTTCTATAACAAGTGGCCGTAGTATTTGTGATTGCGTGCTTATTTTATATTTTTAGATTTATTATATATTGAACCAGTGGTTGTGATTTGTGACCAGTGGTTGTGAAAAGTATTACTTTTTCCAGAACCAGATTGAACAGTATACAGGAGAGAGGGTCTCCCAGGCGCAGCCCGTTATTTGCTTTAAAAGGTTCAGACAGTTCCCCCTGGATTCGTACTCTACATTCAACTTTTTCAAGAGTTAGTTTTGTTAAATTTACCAACTGATTTGGTATTCCTAGCCTTTTCATTGCTTTGAACATTTCTCTTCTATTTACAGAGTTTTAGTCTGCTTTGTAGTCTATAAACATGTGATGAGTATCAATGCCATATTTCAGTGTTTTTTCCAAAATTTGTTTTAGGGTTGCAATCTGCTAAATTGTCGATTTACTACCTCTGAAACCAGCCTGGTATTTTCCTACTATCCGTTCTGCATATGGTGCCATACGATGACTTAGTACTGTGGAAAATATTTTATACGCTGTATTTAGAAGCGTAATTCCTCTGTGGTTAGAGCAGTCAAAGATATCTCCTTTTTTGATAGCAATCGATTAAAATGACATATTAGGATGGAAGTCTGAACAAAGCAGTAAATGTAACTGGATGTGTATAAATGTGACAGTAGCCAGCAATGTGTATAATTAAATATTAAAATTTATATTTATTTTTAATATTTATAAAAAAATAAGGTATAAGTTCATGACCGTTATGTGGATGGAGAGAGTTATCATCATCATCATCTTGGTGCTACAGCCCTTAGAGGGCCTCGACCTTCTCAAGCTTTCTACGCCATTCTGTTCTGTCCCTTGCTTGCATTTTCCAGTTGCTGACTCCGATTTTCTCCGCATCTTGTGTTACCCCATCCATCCACCTCAGCTTTGGTCTACCCCGTCTTCTCATTCCCACGGGTTGCGCTGTTAGAATCTTTTTTATCATATTCGATTCAGGGGCCCGGGCTACATGTCCTGCCCACTGCAGGCGGTTTCGCTTAATTATAGTGGTAATATCTTTACCACCAAACGTATGCTTGTAGATATTCTGCAGTTCAAAGTTATATCTACGCCTCCATATTCCGTTCTCACAGACCGCTCCGAATATCTTCATGGAGAGAGTTAATTAAATATTAATGTAAGCTAACAAAATATGGAGAACCACAAAATTGATGGGTAAAGGGTGACTCTGTTTGGCTAAAGTTATAATTTGTAATGGTTTATTGTTGTGAGAGGAAAAATGATTGCATAAGGAACTGAGATCTCCAGAGGTCCGAAACCATAACCTAAGGAAAGCTTACTAGGGCCTTTTTATTTAAGTTTTAAGTTAAGTAATATACCAGCAGTATGTTACACCAGATGTCATGGGCAACATTAAACAAGAAGATTACTAAACTATTTAAAATTAGGACGCCGTTAAAAAATCCACTTGCTGCTTAAAATGAAAGGTTTTTCTTTCCTTAGATTTGAATACGAAAACACTGTCCCACAAACTTCAAACAATCAAAACCTGACCTTTGAAGGACACAAAATGGAGTGAGGCTGGACAAATCCTGTGAGAAATCAAATACCAAAAACTGGACTTCAGATTATCCTGGATGATAACAATATGTGATTCTTCAAACTCGGCTACTTGTTTTAGACTTAAAACCATGTCGGCTTTCTTAGCCCTTAGGACGCTGTTATCAAATCCCTTGTCACAGGATACAGCTTACAATAAAACGGTGACTAACTCACTTTACAAAGATTACCACATGGCATGTTGAGCCCAAATCACCTTCTTCTCACCACAACTCATGGAATTAAGCGAAACTTTGCCGGTTTTCAAAACTCCAAGAAAACGAAGTTTCACTTGCCCAGACCCTGAATTCTTCTCCTCTCACCGCCAACTCTCTCCTTGACTTCTTGTGTCAAGCTCGTACTTCCTCGTACCAGATTTTACTCGCAGCCAATCAGATCTCTCTTCTGCGATGATTTTTACACGAAATTCAACCCTAAAGATGCTGGGTCCTCAAATTTTTGTGGAAACTTATTTAAAATTAAAACGCAATTAAGGCGAGGTCAAATTCGACAATCACGCCGTTAATATTGGTTTCCAGATGATTCGACAAAAACATTTTTAAGTAACTCACTTCAGGTCACTGTCACGCATCAGCCAGAGGTGTGTCAAATAATTTTTTTATATATTTTATACTCGATATTTAAAGGAAAAAATTCTGCTACAATTGCCTCTTCTTTAAAGAGAAAACTCTGATAATTTTATCCAGTTTTTGATAAAGAAACCAAGAAATCATCAAATGACCTTTTGAATGAGTCGAAACTTCCTAGTAATATATTTTAGATGTTATCTAGTTGGGTATTAAACAAAAAACATTAGTTACAAGGGATAGGGCTAGCGTGCCATCGATCGAGGCATGAGTCGAGTAAACTGAAATTCTTGACTCTACTTGAACTGTAGGTGACATGAGTTTCTATACCCTAGGAGAAGCCAACCTTATACCCCGCAGTGAACCTCGCTGACATTCACAATAGTAACATAAGTGATTAGGCAGAACAGGCATAGCCATGTCACCTCGTTGCTTAAACCGAACGCGGTACAAAAAAATCAAAAGGCTCTATACTCAGCAGGTATGCGTCTGCTAACTCCACTGGACGCCTAGCGAGATAGGGAATTCGGCAACGGTTCCGTAAAAAAGGTAAGATATAGAAGGTAAATCTATATACCTCAGTAAGACAAAATGTGATTCTAACATTTGTCTCTAATCAAAATAGACTATTTGTATCAAAGTTTTCAAACATACAAATTCGAAAACAAAACATGAAATAGAATGTACTACTTACTTGTGGATGATATATTACCCTCATCTGACACAAAACGTTTTAAATCTTTAACATGCCATTACCAAGGTCTGAAATTTTTAAGTCAAATACTATATTATTAGACTACAAGTCTAATAATATAACATGACATTTAATTTTCAATAAAAATTTACATAATACATACATTCCTAGCCTAGTAGTTAATATCAATTCTCCTTAAGAACCATCTCTTTACTCGTTAAATAGTTGCAATAAAACTGATGATCACCTGTCCCAGTTTGCTATAACGGATTTTTAAACTGTTTTCTCAAACATTTAATAATAATCCTTTATTATAGTATATAGTATTTATAATAGTATCGAAGTATAGGTAGGTAATATTTATTTAATTTCATCATCATCATCATCCAGCCTCAAGAGTCCACTGCTGAACATAGGCCTCTTCCTCATGTTTCCAACCCCGTCTATCTTGCACCGCTCTCATCCAGTTTTTATTGAGTCTTCTTAAATCGTCAGTCCATCTTGTAGGTGGTCGACCGACGCTTCTCTTGTCTTCCCTTGATCTCCATTCCAATAACCTCTTTGTCCATCGCCCATCTGTCATTCTGGCTATGTGTCCTGCCCATCTCCATTTTAGTCTGGCTATCTTTTCGATGATGTCAGTCACTCCGGTTTTTCTCCTGATGTCTTCGTTGGTTATTCTGTCTCGCAGAGTTATTCCTAACATGGACCGCTCCATTCTTCTCCGTGTGACTCTCAGTTTGGTAGCTGCTGCTTTTGTTAAGGTAAGTGTTTCTGCTCCGTACGTCAAGACTGGGAGGACGCACTGATCAAATGCCCTTCTCTTTAGGCATGTGGGCAGCTCACTTTTAAAAGTTTCTCTCAGTTTTCCAAATGCTGCCCACCCAAGGCCGATTCTTCTCTTCAGTTCATGAGTCTGGTTATCCCTGCCAATCATAATTTCATGTCCCAGGTATTTATATCTATCTACGAGTTCTATTTCTTTCCCACCAATACTGATGTTCTGGTTGGGTACCAAATTGGTCATGATTTTTGTTTTCGAGATATTTATATTTAAACCTACACTTTCTGTAGCCACAACGAGTTCCTGTACCATCTCTCTTGCCATACCTAGATCTTCAGCTATTATAAGTATATCATCGGCGAAACGTAAGTTGTTTAGATATTCTCCATCTATTTTTATTCCCTTTGTCATCCAATCTAAATTCTTAAAAGCATGTTCACCGTATTAAAAAGTTTAGGTGACATTGGGTCTCCTTGTCTAACCCCCCGTTCTATTTTTATGCGATTACTGTTAGTATGTAATCTGACAGTGGTTGTTGCCTGCAGGTATATGTTATATAATAATTTAGTATATCTATAATCTAGCATGCATTCTTTAAGCGCCTGTAATATTTTGCTTAGCTCAACTGTGTCAAAGGCTTTGTGAAAATCGATAAATATTAGAACTAGAGGTTTATTGTATTCCACTGCTTTCTCTATTAGGGTTTTTATACTTTGTAAATGGTCATTTGTTCTGTAACTTTTTCGGAATCCTGCCTGTTCCCTTGGTTGATAAGTCTCTAATTTTCTTTCCATTCTTTAACTAGTATTCGCGTAAACAACTTATATATATATATATGGCTGAGGAGGCTAATCGGTCTGTAATTCTCTAAATTTGCTTTGTCTCCTGCTTTGTGTAATAGAATCATAGTAGCGTTGTTCCAGTCTGTTCGAATATTGGTGCTGTGAAGGCAGATATTGAAAAGTTGTTTAATTTTTTCAAGTAATACATCCCCTCCAATTTTTAGTGCTTCTGATACTATTCCGTCTTCACCCGGGGTTCGATTATTTTTCATTTTCTTCAGGGCTTCTTTGATTTCTGATTTTGTTATATCGGGCATTAAATCTGATCCTTGGTTTAATACCCCAGTTTTTAGTGTAATTGGAGGTTCCGTATTGTTATCTTTTTTTCTTGATCTATATAACTCTGTGTAGAACTCTTCGACTATTCTTAATATTTCATCTCTGTTCGTTGTTTCTTCTCCAGTTCTGTTTCTCAGTTTGTTAATTTCTATTTTCCCCTTTTGTACGCTCCTCTTCAAAACTTTCATGTTCTTATTTTGCTCTATTGCCTGTTTTGTTTTTTCTACATTGTAGTTTCTTATGTCTTTTCTTATTGCCTTTGTGATCGTCGTATTTATTTGATTTATTGCTTCTTTGCTTGTATTGTTATCTCCTTTCATTTGTCGCCTTAGTTCTATAAGGGTTTTCGTGGGTTGACTCAGTTTTTCATATTTTTTGCTTGTCGGACAATATTTAGTTTGAGCCTGTTGCATTGTGTTGACTATTTGTTTGTTCAATATATTGATGTCTGCTGTTGTTGTATCTTTCAATGAATTACCAATATATTTTTCGAACTCCTGAATGTTAGTTGGTTTTGTCCATTTCTTTGGTTGTTTCTTATTTATCATTTTGAGTCTTTCTTTTTCGGTTGATATCGTTATTTTAGCTCTTACTAACCTATGATCACTGCTTGTACTGAACTGGTTTAGCACATTTACGTCTTTAAATAATTCTTTTTTGTTTGTTAAGAAATAGTCGATTTCGTTCCTTGTTTTTCCATCAGGACTTTCCCATGTCCATCTTCTGTTTTTTCTTTTTAAAGAAGCTGTTCATTTGATAGAGATTGTTTTCCAAAAGGGAAGTCAGTAGTTGTTTGCCTCTATCATTTCTGCCTTCGCTTCCAAAATTTCCCAATATTATTTCAGAGGGGTCTTCCTTAGTGCCTATTTTGGCGTTGAAATCACCACCTATTATTAAGAAGTGGTCAGGATTTTCCTTGATTGCACAGGATATTTGGTCGTAGAATATTTGGACTTCTTCGTCTGGATGTCCTGTAGTAGGGGCGTACACTTGAATGAACTTTAGGTTCAGATTTCTTTATCCAGTTAGATCCAGTTAGATTTTTTTATTTAATTTCAATTTTCACTAAATAATTTTTTTTTATTTAATTAATTTAAATTCATACTTAATAAATCACACATATATAATATTGGCATAATTGCTGTAGATTCTGTAGCAGACAGTACCCTAATACGGGTTTTTATATTTTCAGCATTTAGTTTACGATGTACCTTAAGAGCTGAAGATGCATAGCAAATTATAGTATGCGAAACCGGTTGGTGGTAGAATAAATTGATTGTGAAAAAGTCTTATTCTTATTTCTTGTTGGTTTCATCTTCCTCTAAACAATAATGGTTGAAGAAACGAAAACAAGGGGAGAACGGTTAAACTCTTCGGAAAACTTAAACGAACCGTCCAGCAACCGAGAAAGCGAAAGGAGAGGTGTCTAGAAACCTCTCTTAAAGGCCAAATTACCTCCTAGAGATAAAGGTAAAAGTGAATCCAAGAAAGATGGTTCTACCAAAGTTTCTGGGGGAAAAGACCCTAAAAGAGGAAATTGGCCAGAAAAACAAACAGCACTAATTGATGTGGCGATGCATAACAGCAATAGTCTGCGTGATAAATATAATGAAAAATCGATAAGTACAGAGATCTGAAAATTCAAATGAAGAGACAATGGATAATGAAAAGTACCCAAACGATACCTATTTTCTCTCTACTAAAAAGTCGTTCCAAAAACCTAGAAAATATAAAAAAGTCAACTGAATGAATTGAGTGAACATGCATCAAGCTAGACGGCTCTCGACGTCCAAATGTGTACGAAAATTTTTGGGAGATACTCCAGCATATCAATTCACCTAGGGCTTAATAACACGGAAGGAATCTAACCAGAGATCAATCCTTTTGATACCTTAGGTACCTATCTGGGATGGGTGAATTTTCCCCTTAGACGAAGTGATTATTAAGAGAATTAGTATATATTAAGAGGAATCGTAGACGAATCTTTATTTATAGTAGTCCTACGCCGCCTACGTGATCGTTATCTTCTCGGCCTATTTCTGAGTTTTCCGGGAATAGGCCGTACCTGATTTTAAATTCCTATATTTTTTTTTCTGATAGGCGATTACAGAGTCCCAGTATGTCCCATTTGATGTTGCAAGTCCTTATTTAAATTCATCAAAGTTTTAACGTTTCGTTATAAATCGGAACAGGCGTTATAAATAATTACACTTGCATTGTTGTACTAAGTTTATTTATCGTCAAGTACACAGCTACATTGTGTAAGTGTACGTTCACACATACTGTGATGACGCGATCAGCGATGCTTTGCTATGCGTTACATAACAAGCTATTATCTGTGAGTGTTTCAATACAATGATATGCTTGTAAGCTAGTCGCCACAGCAGTATTTTCTGTGTCGGTCGTGACGATGTAAAGAAAACTGCAAACATCCTACCCTTACGTAGAAAAAATGCAGACAAACTGGAGGAAACCGATAGGCGTTAAAGAACGGCTTACAATAACTTTAAGGTAAGTTTGAATATTAAAATAGTACATCGAATATTTTTATAAATCTACCAAAAAAATACAGAAAGTTCCGTTCATGCACAACCACACTTCAGGGCTAGAAACTTACTTAGTTCGTTGGGAAATATAAAAAGTGGGGTGTCTATCCAATGTAGTCTCTCAATGGTGCAACTGTTATAATGCGTATAAAAAATACACAAGAATAATAGAATAACGTTTTATTAATATACGTACACATTTTTATATTTGTAAATCAGATAGTGTGGAATCTGACGTAGGTGAACCAAACGGAATCCCTGCAATTGTATTCGTATGGGATTGTTCGTGTTGTTGGTTGTGAATAGTACAATTATACAGAAGCTCTTGCATCTTCCAAAGGAACTACATTTTAGTGCCTTCACGCATTTAAAGGTGGGTAGAAACTCATTAAAAAATGATAATCTTCATCATCGTTATGTTTCTAGTTAGTTGTAGAGTCTAGTAACTCTAATTTTGTTTCTTCCAAAGATATGAATCGCTCAATATCCAAATCATCTGATTTACGTTTATGCCCTTGGTTATTATTTTTGGAGCACTTACTAGAGGATAACGTACGAGGTTGGGGTTCTTCGTTATCTAATGAAGTATTGTCATTGGAAGTTCTGTGATATATTATGGTATAGGCTCTAATCGCGCTAATCAACTGAACACGTCTATGCCTGATTGTTGTACTTCAAGATACTGGCGACGAGCAAAGACATAAATCATCGTCCATCTTGACACACTTCGTACGTGTAACCGGCTCTTATCGCGCTAATCAACTGAACAGTGAACACGTCTATGTCTGATTTGTTGTACTTCAATACGCGCGACGTCGCGCGAATCAAGATACTGGCGACGAGCAAAGACAATTGTGCGCGATCGCAAGTTTACGCGAGATGACGCGCGACCATATAAACATTTGTTTATGACTACTCTGCATCTTTAGTCGCGCGGTTTGTTGTATGCGCGATCATCTGAACTTAGCTTAACACCTTGTTTATCGATGAAGTAGAAAAAAAACCAGCCATATGGAACTTGAATTCGAAGGAATATTCTAATAAAATACTGAAGAAACGGGCTTGGGAGCAACTAGTTTTGATTTTTTGCAATGTTGATGATACTCAAGAGAAAAAAAAAATTAAGTAAGATCAACATTTATTTATTTTTACTTTAACTTTTATTATAAAAGTAATATTATAGTTTATTCGTCTTCCGGGTTTGGACCGTGTCATTTGTGAGTGACCCAAAAGTGGGTTCATCTCGACGTTTCGCTACAACTGTATGTAGCTTCTTCAGGAGAACAAAAAAGAAAAAGAAAACAAAAGACAGGAAGATGGGTAGTTAGCAACGGTAACTCAGTTACTCAAGTTACCGTTGCTAACTACCCATCTTCCTGTCTTTTGTTTTCTTTTTTGTTCTCCTGAAGAAGCTACATACAATTGTAGCGAAACGTCGAGATGAACCCACTTTTGGGTCACTCACAAATGACACGGTCCAAACCCGGAAGACGAATAAACTATAATTCTGACTCTGGCCGTGGAAGCCTACGATTTCAAAAGTAATATTGTTTAGACCATACCATCCTGCCAGTCTAGCCTTCCGTTATTTACAAAGTAATCTGTAAATGCAGTTCGAACTTTATCTGCATCTCGAATTGCGCGACCAGTGTGTGATCTATTCATAATCAACAATGGTGCGGCATGAACTGTATCCTCGTGTGTGATACCATCTTTAATTCTGACAAAGTTGTGCAAGACACAAATAGCTTTAACAATGTTTTCAGCAAAGTCAAGTTTAACGTCTATGGTTCGGTGCAGAATTCGCCATTTGTTGCTTATAATTCCAAACGTGCATTCATCATATGTTCCACTGCAGGAAGTTTGGTAGGATGGTTGATACCTGCCTGGCGACCATCCAGCTACTTATACCACTAATAAGACAACGACGGTAGCCGCAGTAGCCTCCGACTACCATCTAACCATCCGGTGGTCCGCCAGGCGTCTGTCCACCCATATCAGTCGTGTTTGATAATCCATCCAGGTTGCCTCGCTATGGAGGAAAGCGTAATAAGTGCTGTGTATAAAAGAAGGGCAATTTGGGATGCAGCAGACCCACTACGGAAAATTTTAGAATATTGACTACATTGTGGGAAAAGGCAGCCCTCGAAGTCGGATCATAATTATTAGTAAAAATTACTATTACTTTTTTATTTAATAAAATACTTCGCTCTTCAGTTAGCACTTTTGGTACCTATAAAGTTTATTTTTACTTTCTTTTTACTGTAAAACAATTCTTTATGAAAAATATTTTAAACATCACGGGAGTAAAAAGAGCAAATTAGAATGTAAATATATTGAGACTCGTAAATTTATCACTTTATTAGTAAAAAATATAAACAACATAAAAACACATTAATTTGCACTGTTGCACGAATGATATTCTGAGGTAGAGCATAATCTTCGTGCCATTCGACTGAGCCAACACCATTAAAATAATCCCAGAATGTGTTTATTGTTTTCAATGCAGCAGTTGGAAACCTGTGACGAATGGAATTATGCTGTTCTTCATTTGTATTTGATATTATTTCTCCTTGGAAAGGCATGTTCGAATTAGTTTTTTCAAGTGTTAGGACAAAGTTATGCAAAACTCAAATAGCTTTCACCATTTGCATGGCATTCTCCAAATTCGCCTCAATGCTTTTATGTAATAGTCTCCACTTAGCAGTCATAATTCCAAATGCACATTCAACACTGTTTCGTGTGCGACTTAATCGGTAATTAAATATTCTTTTCTGGTCATCCAAGTTTCGAGCAGGATAAGGCCGCATTAAGTACTGAAGTAAGGGATATCCTTCATCACCAAGAAGCACAAAAGGAACATGTATCTTAGTAGATAGAAGAGGTTTACACTCAGAAATATCTAGATGTCAGCTTTCTAAAGAATCGTAGAGTGATGATGTTCGGAAATTCCCTCCATCGATTTGTCTTTCGGCAGTACCAACATCAACAGCAATGAATTTTTTGTCAGCGTCTACCACTGCTTGCAGCAAAATAGAGAAAAACTGTTTATAATTATGATATTTGGCACCACTGTTAGGGGGAAATTTTACTCTGATATGTTTTCCGTCTATACTTCCAATGCAGTTGGGAAAATTCCATTTCTCATAGTACTTTTCAGATACAGATTGCCACATTTCTTCGTTGGGAGTTTGAAGGTAAACGGGTTGCAAGGTATCCCATAACACCGTAAATGCTTCATAAATAATCTCAGCTACAGTTGTCTTGCCCATTTTAAAACGTAATGCAAGAGAATTGAATGACTCCCCAGCAGCATGCTGACCAAAATTTAGCAGAAACTAGCGCATTAAGTGAACTGACGGTCGTCTCAGTTGACCAAAGTAGCTATGTACTATGCAGTACGCATTTTGAGATCCTAAGTCCACCTATAACATCCTCAACTCATACTGATCTCAGTTCCCCAGAACTGAGGCCCAGAGTCTCTTGGACACATCTACAGCTAGATGCCGTGCAAATAAACGTAAAAGTGCAATAAAACGTTGTCCCATACGGTGAGAGATGCCAGCAATAAAAAAATTGATGATGAGCTCATTAAGATAGAGAACAAAAAATTGGCACTTCTGGAAAAAGAAATCAACTCCGAGGAAGCTCCAGATTTGTGTTTCTACAAGAGTTTAGTCCCATATATGCGAGAATTAAGTCCAGATAATAGGCTCAGAGTTCTAGGAAAAAGTCAAGACCTTATCCTGGATGAATATGAAAAAAGTATAATTTTATTTCATAATCGTTGCAATGTATATTTAGTTATTGAGCAAGGTTTCACAGTTCTTCTAGTGTTCCCGCCAAAATGACGGTATCGTCAGCATATCTTATGTTATTAACTGGCTCACCGTTTATTATTATTAGGCTTCCATCGACTTCGGCCAACGCTAATTATAAGATGGCTTCACGGTATCAATTAAACAACAATGGTGATAAAATACGCCCTCGGTGCACCCCACGGCGAATCAGGATATAATCAGTCTGTTCATTTTCAACTTTCACTTTTGCTGCTTAGTAGCAATCTGATTCTCGAAGCGTGAACACGTACCGTCATTCAAAGCGCTAGAGAACTTCCTTATCGTAAAACTACCTAATTAACTAGTAATTATCTTATCAGCATCAAAAAATTGTTAAAGTGAAAAGTAACAAAAACTAAGTGATTAGTCAAACAACCAAAAGAAATATGTTCCCTTCGGGGAACTTATTAGGATTTGATAATAATGGCCAACCAATTTATCAACAAATGAATACTATACAGGATGTCCCAACAATAAATAACCAGAGCCAGTCAAACCAAACAGCAGTAAAACCGCAAGTACCATTTTTGTATTTTAATCAAACACCATCTGCTAACCAGACAACAAATCAAATGTCATGCCTAAACCAAATATCTATTCCAACCCAAATAGCTATACCAAACCAAGTACAATTTCCTAGTCAATCAACTGCACAAAATATTCATAACACTCAAAACCCTATTCAGTCCCAATACACAACAGTATCCACAAACCCTCAATGCTCACTCTCATCATCACAAAACATCAATAACTACACGTATAGCGATAGCGACGTAGAACTTAACGAAACAGAAAACGAAAATAAACATCCTTGGCAAGAAGTTGGCAATAAGAGAAAAAGGGTGAAAAGACAAAAAACTTCAGAAATTCCCAACCAAATCCAAACACAAAACAGATTTGATTCCCTCTCAAAGGAAAATCTAGATGAGCAAACAGGCAATTTATCAAATACACCAAACACAAATATAACCAAAAAAGATCCCTCACCGCCACCAATCTATATTTATGGAGTTACTGACTATAGTGCTATGATAGCAAACCTTTCAACTGCAACTGCGGCCGAAAGCTATTACACCAAAACCATTTCAAATAATACAGTAAAAATTAACCCTACAAACTCAGACACCTACAGGAGACTCATACAGCACCTTAGAAAAGAAAACATTGTACATCACACTTACCAACCGAAACAAGAGAGGGCCTATAGAGTTGTCATAAGAGGATTACATCATTCAACACCCACAGGAGATATCTCGCATGAATTAAATAATAAGGGTTTTAAAGTTCGCAACATAATTAATGTTAGACATAGAGTTACCAAAGAACCATTGCCCTTATTCTTTGTCGATGTAGAGCCAAATGAAAACAACAAAAACATATTTAACCTGCAAGTCCTACGAAACTGCATAATAACAGTAGAACCACCTAGAATAAAAAATACAATAGTACAATGCACAAGGTGTCAAAAATACGGGCACTCAAAAAGTTACTGCCTGAGGCCATTCGCCTGTGTTAAATGCGGTGGATCACATGATACAAAAACCTGCAAAAAAGCACGCACACCAGCAACATGTGCCTTATGTAATGGCAATCATCCAGCAAACTATAAAGGATGTGCTATATATAAAGACCTAGTAAATTCGAAAAACAAAAATATAACAAGCAGCATTCCTATACCTAGAGTTGCAAGCCTAAATAATAATAACAATAATGCTCACCACATACGCCAATCACATGTAACATATGCTCAAGTTGCTGCAACTAATACTTCTTCACAAGACAACAACAATAATTCAGACATTTCAAATAAACTTACAGAATTCCTCAACGAATTTAAAAATATGTTTGCACAATTGATAAACCAAAACAGCATGATACTAAGCATGCTTACAACAGTGATAAATAGAACGTCGTAATGGCTAACTCACTTAGAATAGCAGAGTGGAACGCAAATGGTCTAACAAACCATGTGCAAGAAATTATACTATTTCTAAAATTAAACAAAATAGACATCCTACTTGTATCTGAGAGTCACACAACTGAGAGGTCTTTTATAAAAATTCCACACTACTCTTTCTATTACGCAAACCATCCAGCTGGAACAGCCCACGCTGGTTCAGTTGTAATAATCCGTACAGCTATAAAACACTACGAACTTGCTCCATATATCACCAACAAAATTCAGAGTACTATCATAAAAGTACAAGCGCTCACCTTCCCATTAACAATAGCTTCTATCTACAGCCCACCACGCCATACCATCAACCTGGAGGAATACAGAGAGTTTTTTGAACAACTTGGCTCACATTTCCTAGTGGCAGGGGACTGGAATGCAAAACATACAACCTGGGGAGCAAGTCCCATCGTGATTACTTTAAGTACCAATATAATTTGGAAAACTCTTGCACCAAGGCTATGTTCCAGTAACACGAATTGGGTTCAATTCAAAGAAGAAATCAATGAAAAAATATCTCTTGACATTCGACTCAAACACAAAAACGATATTGAAGAAGCTGTAAAATATCTAACGGAACAAATACAACAAGCCGCTTGGAAAGCTACTCCTGAAAAGGAAAAAACCATTGATGAAAGGTATAGTATATCCCTCCACACTAGAACACTAGTAGAAGAAAGAAGAAAAGCCCGTCGCAAATGGCAAAGAACAAGAAACGCGATAGATAAAACAAATCTAAACAGGCTCACACACAGACTTCATTCCGCTATCCAAACAGCCAAAAACGAATCTTTTGAAAGATATGTCACAAACCTTTCTCTTGACGACAACTCTCTTTGGAAAGCCACAAAGAAATTCAAAAGGCCGGTAGTAATGAAATCACCAATTCGGAAAAATGATTGAACCTGGGCTCGTTCAGATATAGAAAAATCCAACAGATTTGCAGAACATCTATCAACCGTCTTCTCCACCCCACAGGCCAACGATATTAACGACGGGAAAATTAGAGACTTCCTTAATGTACCCTGTCAGCTATCATTACCACTAAAATACTTCTCACCAAACGAAGTCCGTAACGAAATCAACCTGCTTAACCCTCATAAAGCTCCAGGATTTGACTTTATAACTGGCGAAATCTTAAAAAAACTCCCAAGAAAAGGTGTCGTCTTAATAACCATTATTTTTAATAGCCTCCTGAGACTCTGCTAATTTCCAGTGTAATGGAAGTATGCACAAATTATAATGATACCTAAACCTGGTAAACCTCTAACTGAAGCCAGTTCGTACAGACCAATAAGTCTCCTTCCGACTTTATCAAAAGTCTTCGAAAGGTTAATCCTTAACAGAATAGAAACAATAATACCTATAGAAAACCTTATCCCAGATCATCAGTTTGGTTTTCGGTCAAATCACTCAACCATACAACAGTGCCATAGATTCATCATCATAAGTGGCTCGACAATCCGTTGTGGATCTTGGCCTGCTCACAAAGAAGTCGCCACTCCTGTCGATTCCTGGCAACTTCCCTCCATCTTCTAACCCCTAGAATCTGTAGGTCTTCTTCCACATCATCAATCCATCTCATTCGTGGTCGTCCTCTGCTTCTTGTTCCCTCTGGTTGTGAAAATGTTAATCTCTTCGTGTATTCGTGATCTGACATCCTAGCAATGTGTCCAGCCCATCTAAGTCTCTGCACTTTAACGAATTTCACAATATCTGGATCGGTGTATAACTGATACAGTTCAAAGTTGTATCTTCGACGCCATAGCCCATTTTCATTTACGGCCCCAAAAATCTTTCTAAGAATTTTTCTCTCAAAAATACCAAGAAGTCTTTTATCATTTTGAGATAAGATCCACGTTTCAGCCCCATATATCAAAACTGGTCTTATTAAGGTCTTGTATATATTAAGCTTTAGTGCACGTTTTATATTTTTATTTTTTAAATGTCTCCGGAGGCCGTGAACAGTTCTGTTTGCTATTGCTATGCGTCTTTTTATTTCGTCGCTTGTCGTGTTTGTTGCGTTTACTAGCGATCCAAGATATGTAAATTCTTTGACTTGCTCAAAGGTATGGTTGTTAATTTGAATTATTTCTTGGATATTTCGAGGGTTTTTAGAAACCAACATATATTTGGTTTTTTCCTCGTTTACCACAAGTCCTAATTCACTTGCTGCGTCCGCAAGCCTTGTAAAACACTGCACCATGTCTCTCATACTTCTGCCCACTATAACTATATCGTCAGCGAATGCGAGAATTTGCGTCGATCTATTAAAAATAGTTCCATTCATTCTATAGTGCCATAGATTAGTCAACAAAATAAAAGAGAGCCTAGAAGGGAAACAAATCTGTCTATCAGCATTCCTTGATATACAGCAAGCATTTGATAGAGTGTGGCACGAGGGTCTTCTCTTTAAAATAAAAGCTCAGCTAACTGACCAAATCTACCTCCTCCTTAAATCATACTTGTCCGACAGATACTTCCAAGTTAAATTCGAAGGTGCTCTATCCAACTACCACCAAATAAAATCCGGAGTACCTCAAGGCAGTGTGCTTGGCCCATTCCTTTATCAAATCTTCACTGCTGATATTCCTATTAGCGAAAATACACTAATGGCAACATTTGCGGATGACACTGGTATACTAGCATCAGACATCAACGAAATATTAGCATTTAACAAATTGCAAAATCATCTCAATGAACTAGAAGACTGGCTTAAATGCTGGAAAATAAACGTCAACACAAACAAGTCTTGTCAAGTAAATTTCACAAATCGAAGAATTAGATGTCCACAACTACACCTAAATAATTCACCTATACCTATAAAAACAGAAGTAAAGTACCTGGGCCTTCATCTAGACGAAAAACTTACTTGGAAATCACATATTGCAGCCAAACGACGACACCTCGACCTAAAAGTTAAAAATATGAGCTGGCTAATCAACAGAAGATCGCAGCTTTCATTAGAAAACAAACTGACCATCTATAAAACAATACTCAAACCAGTGTGGACATACGGAATTGAGCTGTGGGGCTGTAGCAAACCATCCAACACCAAAATACTACAGACATTCCAGTCAAAAACTATTCGTATGTTAGCTAAAGCCCCATGGTATGTGTCAAACCAAACCCTTCATGCAGACCTCAACATCCCCTTCATCAATGATGTGATTGCCGACCACTCCAGAAGATACATGAATCGCAGCGCAGACCATCCAAACCATGTCATAGACGAATTATTCAACCCCCCACTGGTTGACAGACGTCTAAAAAGACTTTGGCCAGAAGATCTAGCTGCTAGGTAAATTCCAGAGAGTCGTCAATGGACGACACCTGCCACAAGCCAAGAACATACATCATATTTACTTATTACTGTATTGAAGTAGATTGTAAATTAGCAATAAATAAATAAATAAAAAAAAAAACTTTTGCTGCTTCATTTTAATAAATGTTACATATAATTCTAATGTCTCCATTGTCTTATGTTTTATAGTTAACAAAATTTCTTTAAGATGATTATGCTGCACTCTGTCAAATGCCTTCTCAAAATCAATGAAACAAGCATTTACTTCCCGATTCATGTCTAGGTATCTTTGATAAAGAAAACTCACTGAGAACGGTGCATCCCGTAATCCCAGACCTTTCCTAAATCCTATTTGTGCATTCGTCTAATTTCTTATGTATTTTATTGTGAATTACTTTTGAAATCAATTTCATGACATGACTCATTAAGGCTATGGAGCGATGTTCAGTGCACTCCTTTGCATTGGCTTTGTTGGGAAACAGTATAAATGTTGATTGGAGCCATTCTTTAGATACTGTACCTATTCTATACATGGTATTGAATATAGAAGACACCACTTTCATCTCAGTGTTTTTCTCATTCCTGTTAGTTCTCTAATTCTTTTATGGATGTTAAAAAAGTCATATTTTTCCTGAATTTCTTCCAGTTCTTGGCACTGCGCATGTAACAGAGGGTGCGTGGTTTGCAATACTATTGAGATACAAAATTTTGTACTCAATCGGAATCGATAGAATATATAGACAAAAAGCTGAAAGCTTCTTACTCAAAGCTTACAGATAAAATTAGAAATAGAGAGCCTAAACGAAAAATAGAGTCGACTTGGTTCCATCGAATTCCGATATAAAAGAAAATGAAGAAGCGTACCAACTAGCCCGCTCGGAATCCTTCAGCCAGGATTCCATTCACATTAGCGAGGTTTCTTCTTATGATATGATTTAAAATCTGAAATTGAGGCTCTCTAGGCTATTATCGACATCTTATACCTTTACATGAGATAATTTACTTATATTATTAAATTTTGTTTAATACTGAATTACTGGCGTCGACTAGCGGATAATAATTGAACTATGACAGTAATGTAGATTCATTCGACGTAATGTGTGACGTCAGAGTGTGAGGAGCTTACAATGCTATTGAGATACACAATGTTCCCATGCCCAATGCCCATACTCTTTATTTAACTTCTTTAATCTTCTTTTTAATTAATCGAACGGCTTCATTATATTTAATTGGATTTTTTATTTTGAATAATTTTTTTTCATTTATTAATAGTAGTATCTCTTCGGTCCTCAGTATTTAAGTTTTCTTTTCTTTGGTTTTAATTTTTCAATTAGACTTAATTACCAGCGTGGAAATCCTGATGGCAACCATTACTCAAAAACTAAAATAACGATGACATTATATTAAAAAATCAAACACGACCTTCTTTAACTTATTCTCCAAGGGAGGGCAACAAGAAAAAAAGAATTATTTCTTGGCAGTAAATTTTACGAAAATAAATATGTAGTATAAAGCTACTACCACTACGCTGTTCCGCGCATTGGCAAACAAAGTAGACATAGCATAGCCATGATGATAGTCAATGTCCGGAATGGATAGGCATCATAAAAAGATTTCCGTTTCTCAACCTGTGTGGTCTTTCTTTTTTTCTGGAGTTAAAGCTTTATTTAAAATAAATATTACACTTATCTTGGACATTTTTTTCCTTAAGTATTTTATCATACTTGGTGTAATGCATTCGTGGCCAACTACTTTTCGTTATTTTAAGGTTTTTGTACATTTTCTGACTTCTTTCTTTATTATATTTTCATATTCGTCTTGTGTTCACATTACCATTATATTTGAAATTATAATGTCGATTTGTTCAGTTGTTAATGTAGGTAATGAAATAAATTAAACATCCGGAGAAAATGGCATGTATGTATATTTATATAATTATGTATATATAGAGTGCATTTTACAATTCTTATACATACAATGTGTTCATCTATTCAACAAAATTTTGTAATAAAAATATCCAATATAAATACAATTTTGGTGGGTTAAAAGATGAAAAATTAGTACTAAAAACAATTTACAATTGAATGTACGAATCGAAAATTATCGAAATGCTTATCTATATAAATTCAAGCCTTTGCCAAACTTGTTAAAATTATCGCAACTTATATAAACGCCGTGGTATTGCACAATAGAAGGTAAGTACTATATATGGTTAGTTATCAGTTATTGAAAAGCTCTAAAGATCATTTGATTAAACAAGAAGCTGCAAGAGTTATGTCTCCTTGGACGAATCTTACAAAGTTAATTGATTATTTTTAGAGAAAACCAAAGATACTGATAGTGTTTTTAAAAATAGCTCTAATAGGTATCAAGTGGCAATGGCTTGAATTTACATGTGAACAAATGAATTTACTCTAAAAAATTCGACCAGTCAAACAATATTGAAGTCATGTTAGTAAGAGTATGTACTATTTCTGGACGAGTTTATCTATAGAGTACACATTTCCTTTGTACAAAAACTGGTCATACCAAATTAATTGCTGTCTGAAGTGACGATAAACCATTGCGAGCAGATTTTTTGTCATGGGTTAATAGTTATCACTATGGCTTGCAAGTAAACTTATTACATCGGATTATATTATTTAAACCTACTTCTCTAGACACAAATCATACTCTGGCGTTTTTAGCATACGAAAAATTCTACTAAAAGTAATGTAAACACCAATATGTAACAACGTAAATTAGACTAAGATGTCCTTTATTTTTCATAGCATTTGTTACCTTGATTTACTGTATGATTTTACGTAAAAGCACGAAACGTTTTCATACAAAAATACCAAAATCCTCAAACTTAAAATGTTCTATACACTTCTCAAGTTTACCCCCGGAAGGTTTGCGGAAATGTTATAAGAATCCTACGGCCCTAATGATTTTTAATAACTTTTAAAAGTAATGGGAATTTGGTTATGTCATGGAATAAATTTTAAAAAGTAAATAAAAGTTGATATTTTACAGAAAGTAAATATTGTGTAGCCTCGAGTGTATGATCTCAAGACCATAAAATACACAAGTAGGATAAACATAATTGAATTATATTTTAACTACATGTTAATTTCGTTGTTAGTTTGACACAAATTTACTTTACTTTTATTAACTTTTCGATTTTATTCCTGATTAAAACTGACCAAGATATATTATATAAACAAAAATCTTAATTAACCTTTTTATTTTACACTTCCCATTTTTACAATTCATCAAAATCCAGCATAGTTTTATCTGTTGAAAATTATACAGACAGATAATATTAACCTTTAAAAATAAAACAGTCCGCCGCAATGTTAATGAACTTTAGTTTAATTTTACAAGGATCTATGAATAATGAACAGTTGAGGAAGAAATAAAAAGAATAACCTAGAAATACAAAGTGACTATATGAACGTCGATATGATTCAACCAATATTTTCATCAATATAAAAAAATCAACATACTGAAAACCACAAGGTCTTCAGAATAAGCGAAATACATAAATAATTGAGTTGAAAATCAGGGGGCACTGTAGTCTGTTGTGTGCTACATGATGAGAAATAAAAGAAGCAGATATTCGAGTTATAACAACCTAGTTTTGACGTTTAAAAGTTCAAAAATGTACTTGAAACTCTTATGGTACTTGAAACAATGTCAGACGTATAAAAGCTAACCGGATAAGATGGGCAGGTCTGTGGTAAGATCAGAGGAAAACAGTGTTTTTGGGAGACCAGACGGTAGAAGATCAGAAAAAGATGGAACGATGATGTTAAAGCCTATTTATCTAGGATTGGGGCACAACAATGGGAAATGGAAGCGAAAGGTCGTAGAAGATGGAGGGCTATAGTGGATGCGGCGAAGACTCACTCCGAGTTGTAAAGCCGGTCGAGAAGAAGAAGAAGAAGACAACACATACCAATCAAATGGTATTAGAGTCTTATGGGCCTTAGAGTGGCAAAATAAATTAGAATAACATTATATGAACCTAGAACAATGATAAGAAATATTGCGGAAAGGAACCAATGTACGATAGCCATTGTACGATAGTGTATAATGTAATGTACGATAGTTGTGCAATCATTACAGATTTGGTAAGAAATAAGCAAACTGTTGAAAATATTGTTTCTTGTTTCGAATAAACCCTAGAAAAATACACGAAGAAATCAAAAAGTAAATTGATCATTATGACCAACTCATCTCTTATCTTGTGCGATAGTTCCTAGCGAATATGGTACCAGGTTATATGACGTATGGGGTGAATCAAGTAGAATATTCAATAAGACGCTGAGGTCCGAGACGCCGTACAATCTGTGCAATAGGACAAGAAGAGAAATAACGAATACCATTTTCCCTGCAAACCTAGCAACGATTTTATAAGCAGCGAGCATACTATCTGTCCCGATGAACTGAGCACTGCGGAACAACTCAATTCCATCAAAATAGGCAAATCCCTGGAAACCACCGTGTGCCACCAGAAAGATAACAGTTAAATAACAAGCTGTTAATAAGACAAGCATTCACTGACCAGCTCAAGTTAGCGAGACTCACTCTTATCCTTAAATCCGGCAAAGATCCTGATGAGCCAATTTGTACAGGGCGATCTGTCTCCTCAAGTGTTTAGGAAAAATTTAAATCTTGAAAAAAATTTCTTGAAGAAGAAAGAGAGAAAAATAAATCATCTCAAACAGACAATAGGTATTTAGAAAACTAAGTTAGCCACAGATGCGGTTAAACACATTACAGACTCTGAAAAAAATACAAGTAAAAATGGATCATATTGGTTATGTTTGATGTGAAGAATGCCTTCAGCTCTGCAAATTGGGCACACGTCATAACGCAACTAGAGTAAAAGTGCTATAATTTCGTAAGTCTGTCTCCACTTAGGAGTAAGGTTTTTGTTATTTTTTGTCTTTCCCCTATGTGCTCAGCGCCTTCAGATAAGTACCATTGGCGTATAATCCTCTACTACAAAAGTGCACAAGGCATGCTCATGTTTCGTTCACTAATGAACTCGTCCGTGGGTGTCTAGTCCGAAAAGGGGGTGGTTTTAGTTGGTAGGCGACTCGTCAGGAGGAATTCATTGGATGCAGCGCCTTAGTATGTGTTCATGCGAGATCGAATCCAACAGTACTAGAGACACTTGTCGTAATCAGTTTAGAACCTTTGAACCTCATTCCAAAAAAGGTTATATATATGTACATGCTTCATAGGCTTCCAAGAAGCTTTTCACAGAGTCCAGTATCAACATTTATAAGTATTCTAAAGAGAATTGCATCTTTAATAAAACCAAACAGCAAGGGTTAAGTCGACGAGAAACCGGAGTTATATTTGAGAAAGCTCTATGGAAAACTATGGAAGGTATTATGACCAACGGAAAAAACATCAACAACGGAAGATGTGCTGATAATACGGTTATTTTTGCAATCGACATGGAAGAGTTACAACATGTTTACAACACGTACGAACATTGTGGATTAGAAATGAACGTGATATTCTCAGAACAACCAAAAAATGCAGATAACCTGATCGTCAACCATATACCTCTCGAAAAAGTATCAACATATAAAAGCTTAAGATTATGGTTACCGGAATATAGAGATTAGATAAAATAAATTGAAGAAACACATTCATACAACTGAATAACTTACTTTGCGAACTGTAACTTTCAACATAGAGATTCGCACAAGAATACTATGTTGCTATGCATTTTCTACATTGCTATATGGCTTAGAAACTTTAAGCACAATAAAATAATGTGAAATCAAAAAATTATGAAAATATAGTATTTTATTCATACAGTTTGGTTTCCCTAACGGGTTTGGAACCAGGGAGGCATTGTTTGGGATGAACGTATTTGCTCAAAGATGTTGTGATAGATCTGTAAAACTGTACTGTTGTTTTATTTACTTCCAAAAGGCATTTGACCGTCTAAGCACTCTGTATTGATTGAGGTTCTAAGAGACGTTGGCTTGGATAGCAGAGACGTTCGCATAATTGCAAATTTGTATTGGAATCAAACAACATCAGTTTTAGTAGCCGGTTTAGAGTCACACAGCCGGTTTAGAGTCACAGGCTCTTAATATTAAGAGAGGAGTACGGCAGGGATGCCTCTTGTCGCCCTGCTTTTCAACATTTACTCACAAAGAATTTTTAGAAATGTACTTTCTGAAAAACAAGAAGGAATAATTGTGAACGATGAAGTCATCAATAATTGGCGATATGCGGACAACACAGTACCCTAAAATCTACTTAAAAAGATCTGCAAACATTACTTGATAGTGTCGTTGAGAGCTTTAAGGAAGCAGGTGTGGATCTGAACATACGGAAAACCAAAATACTCGTAATAAGTAAACCACAGAATATAAGATTGTCTATATATGTAAATAGTACCAAACTTAAGCAAGTTGATCAGTCCCAGTTGACCTTGAATATCAGTTTGTAACGCAGAGAATCACGGTGAAATTAGATCCAGAATTGAGCAGGCCAGAGCCGCTTAGAAGGATGTCCAAGGTATTATGTAAAAGACCCAAAAATTGGCATTGTGGATCTGCCTACTTCGCTGCTACGTGTTATAGGTCTTACTTTAAGGTACCAAGTCTTGGACTGTAAATAAAAGTGATCTAAATCACCTTGAGGCTTTCGAAATGTGGTGTTATAGAATAATTTTAAAAGTTTCTTGAGCGGAGAAGATTTGAAACTCCACAATATTAGAACGTCTCAGTCAAGACTACCGAGATTATAAAAAGCATCAAGAGGAGAAAGCTGGAGTACTTCGCACATGTAATAAGAGGTCTCAAATAAAGATATGCAAGCTACAAAATATGCAAGCAGACAAACGCAATCCAGGACTAATTTATAATGAGACGCAGAATGTATTTGTTTGACAACTTTAATAGTAGTTTAGTTGCAACTCATTGGAATTCGTAAGAAATGCGTCTAATAAGGTTAATATGATAAGATGTTTCCAACCTTCGGTAGGAGAAGAAGCCTGAACAAGAAAAATCTGTGAAACAAACAACTACTTTAGAAGAATAGAACAATTTAGCTTCAGAACAATAATTTCATACTGAATTCAATTTAAAGTATTAAAAACGACTGTTAGAAGAAAAATAATAATAACTCTTATAACTATTTGACTAATGCAAAAACTAGTTCGATCTTTCTATGAGAACGCACTGGAGATAATTAAATGTTTTCAGCAATGTCTGATTTCATGATTTCATCGTCCCGTTCGTAGATTGACGTCACCAAATGAGTGAGTCAGGTTCACGAGATTTTGAACTTCAAGTCTAAAAGTGTAAGTGACAAAATTCGCTATAAGACAAGAGAAGGTTAGGGAGAACATTTGAAGTTACTATTTCGAAAAGTATTTTTTAATACACATCTCTCCATTTTTTAAACTTTCCAAAGGCACACTGATCAAGTAATACAGCATAGACAATCAACTTAAGTGACTCGTAATTTGATTTAGAATATTGATAATAATTGATATGTTAAGGAAGTGTAAAATACGAGGTTTTGGTTAAAGTAGCAATTATCCCAAAATAATCTTGTTTACATAAAATTTAATCTTATTAAAATAATGGCAAGAAGTTTTATGGCAGTATCAAAACATACACCTACCCATATAATTCAAAACACATAAAATCTTTCACACGGCTATTACCAGAGGCATTTGATTCAGTCGATAAAAAATTCACAGAATATGTAAAAATGTAACTTTTTGGCCTTTCGTATAGGGTAATAGCTCAGTTTTGAAGCAGTGCAATATTTAAGGGCATTTCCAGCAATTGGCAAGCTTTTAGTTGATCTAAAAAACAATCATGGAGCCCATGCATTTATTATAACCCATTCAAAGAATTTCAAGAGGTCACATTTTTAAACTGTAAATTATGTATTGACTGGTAACGTCAATACTAAGAAATTTATTTCGTTTTTCATTTTGTGTTGTTTATTTGATGAAGTTTTTTTAATTCATTAGCGATTATTTTTACGTAGCTTCCATAACAAACTGTTTGATGAAAATAAATGTTTAGTTGGAAGTTATCAGGAAAAATAAACCAATGAATTATAAATTACAGAAATTGTTCATAATAGAGGAATCATGATATCTTATTTTAAACTGAAATTATGTTCGAATTACACATATATTTTTGCAATTTTATGTTATTGGTAGTAAATAATATCTCAAGTACAAGCCGCAAGTAGTTATTAGGACAAACGCAGAAGAGAATGATGCAAAGAGTATATGGAAAAGTAAGACTGGATCATGTTTCTGTCCCAGGATTAAATCAAAAATATACAAATTCCTCGAAGTCATCTAAATCGATGAACGGAAATTAAACATTCATTAATCCATTCTCTTGTACCTGGATCTCCGTTTTTGTTAATATTCCCAAATATGTTCTTTAAGAATTTTCTTTCAAAGATTTTCAGCTTCCTTTATGTGTTTTCTGTCATCATCCATGTCTCGCATCCAAACATACTTGTTGTCTGAGAATAGTTTTGTAGACCTTAATTTTCGATCTCCAGTGTGTGTTTTTTTGAGCGGAACACATAAGCACATGAAAAATAAGCTTTGTTTTCTTTTACTATTCTTTAAATTTCTGGTTCTTCTGTTTCATCCGTGCTTAATGCTACTCACAAATGTATGAAACCTTCTACAGTTTCAATATCATCCTCTAATTCAACAGCGCGTCTGATTTCCCTATCTCTTGCTTGTGTTAGCTTTTTGTCTTTTGAATATTTATTTCTAGTCCGGTCTCTTTTGACCCTATCTTTAATTGTGAATATATTTCTGCAGCCCCTTCCGTTGTGTGAGACATAGTGCTGATATCATCGGCATAGGCATCTATATTGATTTATTTGTTAGGAGATTAGCTCCCCTTATATTGAACTATCTTATTACATATTTGAGAGTCGGGTTGAATAGTGTCGGTGCCAGCTCGTCTCATTGCTTTAATCCTTTGACTATTAAAAAGTTCTCAGTGAGCTTATTTTTTACTCTGACAATGTAGCATGATTTTCGAGTAGAAGCGGAAAGAATTTGAACGTAGCACTTGTATTCTTGCGTTTATGTAAAATGAAACAATAATTTTTTTAAGAGAAATAACTTTTTCCACGACCTTTTCATCGAAATTATGTATCTCATGATGGAAAGTTTCTGTTTACTGGCAACATAGCTAAATCATTTAGTTAGTCATTCACATCGTCTGGTTCTGCTATTTTCACTGGAGATATTACTAGTCTTTATCAATGTACCAGTTTCCACAAATATTGTTCGTTAAAAGAAATTCATAGAATCGACGATTTCCTTTAAATGTATCCATGAATACGTCACTTCGAATTTCATTTTAACGGACAATAAAATACCGTTAGAATGGATAACTAGCGAACTAATTCTACTATTCAAAAATGGACATAAAAAACAGCCAGAAAACTACAAAGGTATAAACTTGTTAAATACTACCCTAAAATTTACAACTAAAATGTTACAAGGACTAATGAATCAGAGGATCGTGATAAGATCGTGTAAAGATGCAATATTTGTCATAGAGCAAATTACTGAGAAATCACTTAAGTATAATAGACCAGCATTTCTGTGTCTTGGACTTGAAGAAAGCGTTTGACTTCCATCTTCTGTATAAGAAAGAAGTTTCCATATATATAAAAACTATTGAAAACGTCTACTAAAACAAAAAAATGGAAGTCAGAATAGATGGACAACTTACAGAAACTATAGACATAGGCAGCACAATAAAAAAGGAAGACTCATATGACAATAAGCCATATACTATTCAATTTAATCATGGATGAAATCATAAAAAGTATTACCAAAGGAAGAGGATAAGAATGGGAAACAAGCAAATAAAAATGCTCTGTTATGCAGACGACGCAGTATTGATAGTCCAAGATGAAGATAGTCTGCAAAGACTAGTCCACAGATTTAACATAAGAGTAAAAGAATTTAATATGACAATTTTCTACTCAGAAAATTAAAACAATAATAATCAGCAAAGAACCGATCAGATGTAAAATAAAAATCGATGGCATCAGTATTGAACAAGTAGTGGAAATAACATACCTTGGAATTACTCTGTCCAGCTATGGAGACCTGGACAAAGAAGTGAGAGATCAAGTACAAAAAGTAAATAAACTAGATGTCTTAATATCACTATATGGCGAAAGAGACATTTTAACACTGAGATGAAGTCAAGAATTTGTAAAGCCTGTGTAAGACCAATAATGAAATATGCAAAGGCTACTGGAAACGCCAGAGATTAGCTTAGACAAGAGAGATTGAATGTTCGAAATAAGACAGTGTGAATGTTCTTAAGTTTTTATTTTTATTTTAAATTTTTTATTGCATTTCTCATTTCTCTTCCTTTCTCTCATTTGTATCAAATATTTATTTAGAAGTAAACCACAATTATCAAATAAAGATGCCACAAGGGAAGTTTATGATTATAATAATGTAATTTTCAATACCATAATTTCAGTTCAAAAATTTGGAGATCTAATGAAGTGAATGTTGAATAATATCACATAACTATTAGTTATTTTATATTTTTTCTCGTTTAACTAAATCTAGACACACATTCAGCAAACTTCCCTAACATACAGATGGCTTAATGATTATTACACATACTACTAAAAATGACACATTAACTCATTAAGATTCTATTTTAAACATCTACCGTTTTTAAATAAATTCGTTATAATAGGAAAATATTTTTTAGGAACATCTGGAATGTAGTATTCACAAAACTATACATATATACTTTTTTAATTTTAAAAATATAATTTGTTTCTCGCTACCATATTTGTTTTTTTCTAAGACTCCAATATTAAGGAACATTGTTTAGTTTGTAGTTATTTAAAATTATAATAAAACATAGTCAATAAAACAAAATAGAAATTATAGAAGCAGTTTAAAAAAATGACATTTATGACCAAACTGACATACAATTTATTAACCACTATCATATTCTATAGTATTTATAAGTTTTCGACATAGTCATCTCATTATTTTCTAATTCATATTTTTGCAACTTCTTATAATGGTCCATGTTCTTATTACTTTAGTTTTATTTAAAGATTCTGCTTTTATAAAATTTTTGAATATGTTTTTACATTAATTACAGACCAAAATGTTGGATTCAAAAGTAAAGGGATGGAAATGCGTGTATACACACAATCTATTTTAATAAACGGATGGTCGGTTTCGACAACAACAATTTTCTGGTCATCTTCACGTCTCCGGACAGGTTAAATTAAATGCTAAAACAATTACAAATCGTAACTACAAGAGTTCTTTTAGGTATGTTGAAAATAGTGCCAATATTACTTATGTATGGTTTGAGGGAGTATATAAATAGTACGTCTAGTAGTAATAGTACGAATCAGAATATTCACGTACCTTCTCATTGGATGAAATAAACGAAGCACTTAACCAAACCAAAACAGGAAAAGCAGCTGGCTTCGATGGAATGTAAGCTGCCTGAAAGTTATCGACTTGTTGCCTTACTCAGTTGTTATAAATTACTGGAACGACTCTTATATAATAGAATAGATAGCACTATTAAGATCGCTGTACCAATTGAACAAGCTGGTTTTAGAATAGACGCTAAGGAAGCTAATAAACAATTTACTAACTAACAGACTATTTCAGGTATATATGAATGATTCACGGAGTAGCTTTGATTTTTTCAGTAGTAGAATATTGTGCACCAGTATGGCTAAATAGTCCACACACCACTAAATGGATGTCCAACTTAATCAAACCATGAGAATAATCATTGGAACAATAGTGAGATGACTCCCTATTTTTAATAACGTTGCTTCATCAGATCTACGCTGTATAGCAGCATTAGCGAGAGAGTATCAGAAAATTGTAGCCAACGTACAATAACGAATCCATCAAGATATATCACACATCACAAAAGAGCACCAGCGACTGAGAAGTAAAAATTCTGCTATCAGAACTGCCTGAAAAATTGTTGATACTTATGATATACATTGACGTGCAATGCTGAACGTGAGCCTTCAAGACCACATAACAAACCAACAAATCAGGCAAAGATCAGGAGTTCAAGACGTCATCGAAAGAACCACGACGCTTAAGTGGAACTGGGCAGGGCACTTAGCCAGAACACAAGATGAACGGTGGACAAGAAGTACTATGGAATGGAGGCCCAGAAACTATAAAAGAGGCCGAGGACGACCACCGACTAGATGGGCCGATGATATAAAACGTGTAGCGAGAAACTGGCTACAGGCAGCCCAGTGTAGAAAACACTGGAAAGAACTGAGGGAGGCATATGTTCAGCAGTGGACGCGATTGGCTGATTGACAATGGTCAACAAGATAGATGCCAACAATAGAATCAGACTATATCCAGATATCAACCCAAGACTTCATCGGATCAAATCTGGCCCGGTCAACCTGGGCGAGGCTTAATCTCATACCAAATCGTGCATACTGTACAAACCTTCAAGACTTTGTGGAATGTTGCCCAGAAGCGATTGAATGGCTGTGTAAATTAGACATTAATATTTTAGTTTCATTTTATTTTAGTATTTTTATATGAGTATTTGTATATTTATGTAGATTTATGCAGACGTCAAACCAAATAGATCGATGAAATCAAGCGAATGGCTGGTCACGAATGGATGCAAAAAACAACAAACGGAAATGAATGGACACACCTAAGGCAGGCTTAGATCCGACGATGGATGAAATAGCTTTTGATGATGATGATGATATGTATGTGGATCGGAATCATACCGTGTCGAGACACCGGTCACCGGAACGGTATCCGACGTATGTGCACATAGTTCTTATAGGCTAATCAACATTTTGGCAATATCAAATGTTTACAAGTAACCTAATGCTCAAGAATATCAATAGATATTCTGTCGTAACTATAAAATATCTGGAATTTAAACAATGGCCCCTTTTACTTTCAAATTCAAATATAGCTGTATTGTAAATAAGAATATATACAAAGTTTGTCAGATTAAATTTAAACTGCTTTATAATATAATGATTATAAATATAAATAACTGAAAAATCGTAAATGCACAAAAATATGTATATATTTTATGAAATAAATAAATATTTTTTTGGTAGATATTTAAACTAGCTAACTTACAACAAAAAGTCACAACCATAGCTAAAATAAAAGTAAGTACTTGCACGAAAATTCACAGACAGATGAGAAGCTAAAAACGCCAGGAGCCGAACTCTATTAAGGATAATACTTCATATATAACACAATAAAAACTAGTTTCAGTCTTCACAGTTATACAAATACGCGGTTATTTCAAATGTTCAACACTGTTCATATACTAAGAAACAATCAACTGACCGAAAAATATAACATGTACACATTTTTTTCTTCTTTTTAGTTCGGAATTGGTCACTATGCGTTTTATCCATCTTTACTACGCATAAAAAATTATTATTATCAGGTTCGTTTTTAACACCAAAACTGTACACCACCAATTCTTTGAAACGAAACGACAATAGAAAATAAAAATATTGTCTAAATTTGGTCGTTGAAATTTTACTTATTATACAAAGATTATTAGGCCAATATATTTTAGATTTGAAGGTTACATTTTGAAAAATACATTTCTTCGTTAAGAGACATTAAGTAAAACATAGGATTAACTCCGGTTTGATTAAATGTAAAATATTTTACAAAATTTGTATCACAGTTAACTAAAATAAGTAAAAAAAGGCAAGGTTTTATCTTAAAATCAAGAATAATTTCCAAATGTCTCACTTGTGCAAATTCCTAATATTTTAGGTTTATTTTAATATAATATTTTCTTATCGATAAGTTTTTTGCACATACCCTTCCTTTGATTCTTCCAATCTATTCCTATATTAACTAAGATTCTCTTGACAATACTTATGGAAAAATTGTTAGAGGTTCATGGCCCAAAACAGTAATTTGAACCAGATGATTTGTTGAATAAAACAAATCTAAATTGGTAAAATAACTTAATTAATAACACTCTGCATTAATTTTAGGCTGGAGGGAAATTCTCAGAAATAATTATGAACAATTTCATTTAACATTTGGCTATTTATTTTCACTAAAACCTCCTTTAGTTCTCATTATACATCATTATTCATTTATTTTATTATTAAACGATGCTTTATAGTATTTTATAGCATACATTGTTAGGAATAACCCATAAAAATTATGATAAAACGAATTTTTCGGCTTTTAGAGGATTGATTAGTAAAATAAAATTATTAACAAGATAGTTTTACTATCTTCATTGGAAAGAATGAAATTTGTGGTACTATTAAAGTCCGATTACATATTATCATTACCTGTCTTCTGATAGATAGTTGTATATATATATATATATATATATATATATATATATATATATATATATATATATATATATCTTCTTCTTTCAGTGCCTATTCGTTCCGAATATTGGCAATCATTCTGGCTATAATTATTTTATTGACTGATGCTTTAAATAGATTCGTTGTTGTTGTGGAGAACCATTTCCTCAGGTTCTTCAACCATGATATTCTCCCAATTCCTCGCTTTCCGAATACTTTACCCTGTAGGATTACCTTCAGTAATCTGTATTATATTATATATAATATATATATATATATATATATATATATATATATATATATATACATATTACATAAGAGTAAGAAAAAAGAAGTACTTGTGACTCGTTTGGAAAAAATATATAAATATGTTTGGATGGGTTGGAGTCAATAAAAGGGGGCTAATAGGTAACTATTCTTTATACTCAAGCTTTCAATTGTATTTATAATTATTTTCAAGACCTAAAAAAATACAAAATATCTTATAATTATAATTATAATTATTTGTAATAAAATTACAAATAACCCTTAATGTCATGAATGCCAACTTACAGTTTCTATTTTAGACAATTATATAGCCAAAATTAAAATTTTGTTAAATATTCTTTTTCATTTAATAATAAAAACGAAGATTTATTTATTATTAACAGATACCTGAAAAAATGTAACTAGTATATGGAAAAATATAACATTTTTATCACAAGAATAGTTACCTAATAGCCCCTTTTTATTGACTCCAACCCATCAAACATATACTCATTTCATTTCCAGCTCTTCAGGTTTTTAGTTTTCACTAATTAAATCGGTAGAGAAAGTTTGTGTGTATTCCACTCCATTGAACTATCGTATGTCATATGTATCATTTAACTGAACATAATGTCATAGTTTTCGAATGATCTCTCCTAAAATAAGATTGTCCCAGGATGGTCTTCAAAAATATTTACAATACCATTTTAAAGTGACGAAGATAATATTAAACCATGAGAAGACTAAGATATTTTCATTTTCAAGGTAACAAAAGAGGATGACCTATTTAAAAAGAAAAAGAATTTGAAAAACAACTACTGAACTAGAAGTTGAAACGTCAAATGAAGAGTATATTTCATTATGGTATATTCCTAACGAGGTCTTCAATAAAAATTGAGATTTTACGAAGAACCCACTACAACATCATAAAATTGTAAATTTTTCTTGTAGGAATAATCTTGGTTTTTCTTCGACTATTATGAAAAGACGAAGAAAACAAGAAAAAGAAAAATTAAGAAATTGTAGGTATGAAAAAATGTATAAAACATTTTTTTTGCAAAAAATTGTTTTTTTTATAGTAAAAACCCCGTTAATAATCCCAATTGTACAAGGTTCGAGTTAATATGGAAGATAAACGTTTTGAGACATGCTGCAGATTTTTACATCATTTTTTAATTTAACATTTTAAAAAACAAACAAATGTTTTTTCAAAATGCATCCTTTAAGTTTTAATATCCAGCAGCCCATGTATATAGATCACAATCAATAAAGGTATGCTATGTACATACCTGGTACTATATGGCCATATTAAATAACGGATTGGTTATGACGAGAAAATACAATCAATAATTAACACATTATTTTTTTAATTACTTTTTCGTTTGAACGTAAACATTTTAACTATAACAATGGCAATATTTGAGTGATATTAAAACATTCAAAACCTTTTCAATTATACAATGATGTAACCTATCAAAACAACATTCTGAATAAATTAATTCACTAATCAGTAATGCAAGAATAATTGTTTATTATTGATTGACATTTTTACCACTGTTATAAATGTATTTTTAATTGTGTTGATTGAATTGATTGACATAATAAATAATCAGAGCTGTTCCAATTAAGAAATTATCCATCATTTATATCAGCTTAAATAATTTCTTGGAAACATCACTCGTATGCTGTTAAGAAGATTTGCTTTGAAGACGATCGTTTTATTGTCTAAATTCGGTATCAACCTGGGAATAAATTACAAATGGTATAAATTAAAATTTCAAATTTTATGAACAAATTATAATTAATAAATGTATATATATAAAAAAAATTAGGAAAGACATATCCAACAACTCACCGTTAACAAATCTTATCCATTCCAAATTTTTATACAATTTTTTAAATCCGCTAATTAGATTAGACACATTTGTTTTACTTCGAGGATTGATAATTTATTATCTTAATTTAATAATATTTTTTACTTTTTTTTACAGTTATATATTATTTTCCAGTCGGTTCGATAGCAAAGCTGGCTGGTGTACTCACCTCGTTATGAGTAGTTTGTATTTGGTTTGAGCCATACTTTAGTCACAAATTATTCAAACATAGTAGCATAACACTTTACGTGGGGAAGAGATTTTGAATTGGAAATCACGAGTGGGTCGAGGCGGCCGATAAATAAATAGTACGATAAGAGATGAGGTTTTATAACTCGATGAATGTTTAACTCATTGATATCTACTGGAAAATATAAGACTATAGAAGATGTAGACATCTTTTTTCTTAAATTAACGTTGTCATTTCTATAAATTTTTATCGGTAAAGTGCACAAGTAATAACAAGCAGATCATAATTTAAACACTTTAGAACATTTTCTTAATTCTTTTGTTAGATTAATTTTTGTGTCCACTGCTGCATCCTTGTGTGCCTATTTTTTGACAACTTTTTAGCAATATTATTTTGTTTTTCTCATATTTCAAGCAATAAAAATTTATGTTAAGCGAGAGAGATTATGTGCATGAGTTATAATGGAATACAGTAAGTTTAATGTACCTAGATAATAAAGCCTTACGAGTCATCTTTTGAAAATAATAACACAGAATATATAAAAATGCCAGGTATATATGACAAACACATAATTCGAGTTCATAGACGCATTGGGCGTCCGTGAGGCTTTCTTCGCAGTCCAAGTTCTCTTTCAAAGATGAAGATGTAGAGACGTCATTTGCGACCTATGTGTGTGCTTCAAAATACTTTCGACTTGAATACAGCAGGGATGGATACTGTCTCCGATACTCTACAACGTATATTGAGAACTCGTAATGAACCTGGACCTAGCAGATGTAGACTAAGGAATACTCTTAAATGGCGAACGACTGAAGATATCATGCAGACGATCTTCGCGTATGGTCTAGAAGGACTGCAGACACTTATCACAAGAATAGCAGAGAAAACTGGAAGATTCGGTTTCGATTTTAATATTAAAAAGACTAAGTATATGGTTATCAGTAA
Organism: Diabrotica undecimpunctata; assembly: GCF_040954645.1. NCBI lineage: Eukaryota > Metazoa > Arthropoda > Insecta > Coleoptera > Chrysomelidae > Diabrotica > Diabrotica undecimpunctata. The sequence goes on from NC_092807.1 coordinate 50,180,636, forward strand.
AAACAAAATTACACCTGGACCTTTTCTTTTGTCTGACTATTAGTCAATCAACATCATTCATCAAAATGAAAAAGATTTCCAGTAGTTAAGATCTACAACACCCAACTAAGGTTCGCTTGCTGAGATTATATGTTTACTCCGTTATTTTGTACGGAGTGGAATCGTGGACCTTGGCTGAGGCATCCATCCAATGTGATAAAAGAAGAATGGCTATTACATTTTTACATGGAATAAACTAAGTCAGAATTCAATTAACTCAAAAATAATATTATCGAGAACTTTCAAAATATTATTCAGGACTAACAAGACGAAAACTATTAATTCATTAGAACTTAAAAATAGGGTAAACAATTTAAAACTAAGTTTATACATAATAATGATATAATTTTTATTGAACTCGAATGTAGTGATGTCATATTTTAAAAAAATTATACAAGCCAAGACAAAAACACTATAAAGATTGCATACCTATTAAAAATTCTATAAGGAAATCTGGTGAAATATTATTTACTAGTAAATTCGACATCAGTAATAAAAAACCCTCCCTTATCTCAAGTTTTACAACTTTCCAAATGTCGCTAAACGTCACAACATAAAATCTTTAGTAAAGAAGCTTCATAAAATTGCTGTTATATACGTCATAATAGCCGATTTTACAATACCTTCGTTAGGTCGCCATGAAATTATATCTAACCCTAAAATGTAACATTCTAGGTACCTCACCGATAACTGATTTTCGCCGTGGTTATAAAAATGTGGGATAAAATATATTAAAATCCATTTAATGTGGAATATGACCGATACTATCTTCAGAAATATGTAAAAATTATATGCCATAAATGCACGTGCCATAAGTTTACGAGTAAGAGAATTTACATACACTAATTATTTTAGATTAGATATATGAAGCTGACCCAATTAAAATTAATAGAAAATCTATTTTGGTAATTTTCCAAATTGAAATATGCCTTTAGAAATGATCTGGGAACAGTCGAAATCTAAAACTTTTAATAAATCTTTATTAAAATCGGACAGCAAATAAGCACACTAGAAGGAGCTAGGAGTGACAAAGATTACACGGAATAAACAAAAAATGTGAGATCATAAACGCTAATAAATTGTGTAATCTATAATATTTAACAAGGAGAAACCCGGGCAAATACCTTACTATGAATCTAAGAAAATGGTTTAGCTGCAGCTCATTAAAACTGCGGCTACTAAGGTTAAGATTGCGATGCTGATTTATTTTCAACCTCTGTTATGAGAAGGAACCTGAAGGACATACATTCCTGTACTTGTGATCTCCCCATTGCAATTCTGATGATTTAAAATATATTGGAGTTAGAGCATGGAGAAGAGTTCCAGAGACAGGGGCCAATGGAGGATTGTTATGAAGCAGGCTACGGCTCATAAGAAGCTGTTATGTCACTGATATTGATTCTTCTCTTATGATGCAAATCAAGCGTTTTAATTTCAGCTGTTTCATTATAGATGTTGGCCGTTTTATTATAGATGTTTCTGCAAAAGTTTCTAGTGTGTACGATGTATGCATTCGAATGTGGTGGTTGTATAAGAATTTGACTTAGCTATGATTAAAGGCTCTGAGGCTTCCGCAAATTCTTGATTCTTTTATTGCGTTCATTTTGTTCTCCTTAAGTTGGTGGCTACTACTGGATGTTTGTGAAAATAGTTGGTTTTAATTACTTGTTCTATTATATGCTCGTAGAAAGTCTGTTACTAGTTACTTTTACTCGTTCGTTTTTGCTCAACTTAAATTCTCATCGCTAACTATTTACTGTAAATCACTTCGAGAAAATTCGGAAACTAAATTGTATAAAATCTTGATGGAAGATAAAAATGGCATTGATAATATCAAGAGTTATGTCTTTTTAAATATATACATTTTCTAGCAAACATACTTGTAAATAATTCTAAACACATTATTAAAATATTCATATTTTAACCAGAGTTCTTGTTGAAAAACTAGATCAGTTTAACGATGCAGCATTTTCACGAAAACTCCTATATCCTCGTCAGTCCATGCGGGTTTCCCAGGAGATCTTAAAAAATTAGAGGATCCTGCGGCGTCAACTTATATGTCTGTTAAATACCTTAGGCAAGGTCTTTGAGATTCTTGTGAAGACAAGAATTGAAAGAGAGATAATGGAGAAAGGTGAAATATCCGAGCGCCAGTTCTAGAAAGAAAAATCTGGGTAGATACCATAAGCAAAATCAAGAGGGAGATATTCATATGTAAGAGCAGATGAATAGTAGCTTTCTTCCTCGATATAAAAAATGCTTTTAATAGTGCTGGTTGGAAAATTATTGTCAGACTACTTGACGACTTGAGAATATCTCTCTATTTGCAGAACTTGGTCAAGGACTACTTCACAGATAGATACATCAACATTGCGAGGAATACCTGTATGAACACCACGGCGGGATTGTCGCAGAGCTCCGTTCTGGGCCTGCATTGGAATGTTCTGTACAATGATATTTTGGAATCCGATCTGGGCGTTGGTGTACAGTCAATAGTATATGCGAATGACGTGGTGGTGCTGATGGAGCAGAATGAAAACTGGGAGGAAAAGAGGGATGATGCAGGGCAATTATGCTCTCAACAAAGTGAAGACGTGGATGGAAAACAGGGACCTCATGCTGACGGCCGAAAATACTGAAGCTAAGATCTTTTGCGAGCCAGAGACCATATAGCTTTTGTCCTAGGGGGAAAATGGATCTTAGTTGTCAAAAAGGTAAAGTACTTGGGGGTAGTTCTAGATACGAGGCGAACTTTGGATGAGTACGTTAAATACGTCGTTCGCAGGGCAGAGTACTCTGTATTCGAGTGCAGAATGTTCTACGAAGATAGAAACGAATTACACAGGGAGGTAGCTAGGGAAGTGCAAATACAGGTAGAAATGAGGGGAAAGCATGAAAATAAGGCAATGCTGGAGGCAGTAATTCGAATTGTTAGAAAGAAAAAAATATTAGAGAGGAATCTGCAGTAAAGATAAGAGAAATAAATAGAGAGAGAGAGAGAGAGAGAGAGAGAGAGAGAGAGAGAAACGAGAGAGAAAAGAGAGAGAGAGGAAGTGAAGACCGGCTATTCATGTGATGCATCGGTCTGGAGAGGACCTACCGCGTGAGTAGTACGGATAAGGAGGTTGGTAGACAGGGAGCTTTGAGTGTATATGTGAGTACGAATCCTCTGGGGAGACTACGTGCGGATGGGCCCTTCAACCCTGAATCCAATACATAGCAGGTCATCCTTAACGGGAAACGGCCTGTTAAGGTCTTTAGAAGATTTACCACCTCCTTCCGATAAAAAAGTCCCTGCGGCTACGTAATGATGTGCACAATTAACTTAATTATTGCGTCTTACCAAACTAGTGTTTTTCAACAGACTAGTTCGTTAAACTATGCGTCACCTGTTTTTTTCATGATGGAACTCTGTACAAAAGTGTTCACAAATTCATGCTGGTGATAAAAACAACGGGAGTTCATAAAAAAGTCGCGAGAATACGGTAAGAATATGGCAAGAATATTTTAATGTTAATTAATATCTCAATTATAATTTTCTGGACCTAACCTAGTTATTATTGCATTTAATTTTTTGACAATGAATACGTTAAGTTACTTATACACATTTGTTTTCAAGAAGAGTCGGTAACGTAAATCTTTGTATTGATGTGCGCTGTAACTTTCACATATCGTCGTACTTAATTATATGTTAATATGTGTTTACGAAGCATTCGAAGACATTTAAAATGAATGCGAACCGTGGTATTCCAACCTTGAAAGCAGTGAAGCTGAAAGTGAAATTCAGAACGAAAATGCACGAGACAATATTATAGAGAACGAGAATGCAAAATATTAATTAAAAATGAGAATACAGGAGACAATAAAGAAAACGAATATGCAGGAGAAAATATTTATGATGTATGTGGCTTAATCGAGCCAAAAAAGATAATAAAGGATCTTATGGGGTGAAATTACAGTCCAAAAAGAAACCTACTGTGTACAGTATGATATACAGCTCGGTATTCACGGCAACATATATGTGCATACTGTTTTTTAAGCTATATATGTCGAATTAACAAACTACTATAGCTGAACATCATTTCTATGACTATCAGTAGATGGTAACTTAAGAATTTCAATATTGCTGCTTTATGTACACTTCAGGACTGACGGCGATAATTTATCGTGTTGGTATTAAAACGTTATTAAAATCTTAAAAAAGCAAAAAGTATTTAATAACGTGTTCAAATTATATAGTATCTGTCTAGTTTAAATTGTCATAAATATTTAAAGACATGAAAACATTTTGGCATTAGTTATGTAAAATAGTTGTTGGTACTTTTGAAAACTTATATATAGAAGAAGTTTCTCAATTATTACAGGCCATCAAATAATACGTTTCCTTGAAATTGTACGACAAACAGTATCGGAAACAACGTCAATAACATTAAATGTATAATTTAGAAATCGTCAATGTTCTTAGAATTTTTTATTAGATGATTGTCACAGTTGTTTACTATTCACCCTCTTCAAAGCAACTTCCATTTATTCTGTATGAAGGAAAACAAAGTACAAAAACAGTATTTCTTATACGCTGTGTATATTTGAAATAAGACTATTGTGTAACAATATGGTTATTGGAAAAGCTAAATAATAACATTACGTCTACAGGGTTGTATCGAATATCACACTTTTTTGTAAAATGGTCACATAAATATTTTAGATTATAATAAATAAAATCGTTGCACGAATACACAACTACTAGACACGAAAGTTATTGATATAAAAATAATAGTAACGCTATATACAAATTAGATATATAAATTATGGTAGACGTAAACTCTGTCTCAAATATATTTCGTTCTTTGTAGATATTAAAATGTAGTGCCCAAGTCGCATATTGGGAATATATTAATGAATTCAGTCCAATTTAACAGCATCAAATTCTAACCTATCTGAGTAAGAATTATCAAATTTGTGAAAACTCACAGCACACTTACCAACCGGTCTACAATGGCAGGTTTAGAATGACCAAATACAACCTTCGCCTTCCTGCCGCCAATTATTAACCTTCGTCTATGAATGTTAAGACAATAAATTCGAATCGCCTAAAACCAACCACATCATAAAACCTCCAATATTTCCTATGGCCACAAATGCTCTCGATGCACATGATCACATGAAATCTACCAAAACAGATCAGTCACCACGAGCATGTGACGAGCTGGTAAATTGTAAAGAGTGATGCCAGCCTTACAGCAGCCATTCCGCTTCCAGATCGCTGGATGACAAAGGTGGGTCTGGTTTAGCAGTTAGGCGTTTGGCGTAGACTCGGCGACGAGAAGGCATTTTAAAGTACCTCGGGAACTATCGCCTGGAGTACGAAGAACGAATCCTGTACTAACGTCAGTCAGGCGGCGTCCTGGACTGAGATGTCTTTTGAAGATTCCAGACCCCCCTCTATGAAGACGAAAAAAAAAAAAATTGTAAAGAGTAGTTACCTATTTGTTCCAGCAGAAAATCTCCCACAAAACTGATGGACTATGACTACAAGTCGTAAGTAAAGAAAATTTATTAAGAAATTAGTATGAAAGAAGAACAAAATAAACCTCACAAATTACAGTAGGTATTAGATCTACAAGCACTTACATTCTGAGATATTGTTGATATTGTATGAAATACCGTAATAATTTATTTCAATTATAAATTATAATGGAAAATCTCAGTGGTTGGCTGTATAACACAGTTTAAAAAATTTATAATGAAGTAAAAATTAAAATTTTTAAAGAAATTATTCAAACAGATTAAAATTATCTTCCAAACGTTTTCGGTCCAGTCAGATCATCATCAGTGAAACCTAGAAGTAGTACCTCGTTAAAATGATTAATACAAAGGAGTAAAATTTTGACTTAGATAACATGAAAAACATATTGAATTTTAAAAAAGGGGTGACATGAGTTCGATGTTATAAGACATCACTTTAAGGGACCATAGTTATCCCTACTCGAAAAATAAACAACTTGGTCCAATGGTTGAAACCAGCCAACTGATCAGATCCGGAAGCAAAATTTATTACAAGAATTTTTAATCCTAGTGATATCCTATAACACCGACCTCGGATCACCACATTTTTAAAATTCAATATGTTTTTCATGTAATCTAACGGTCATTATACCTATATATGTAGCTAGCTAGTTTTAACTACTCTTAAGATGTAAGTATTTACCACATTTTTATTTTTACAGTCAAAATCGGACCTATTTGCATTAATCATTTTAACGTGGAAATGCTTACTTCTAGGTTTCACTGATGATGATCCGATTGGATTGAATACGTTTTGAAGATAATTTTAATCCGTTTAGATGTTTAGAACTTTTTATTTCATTGTAAGTTTTTTTAAATACTTGAAATTATTCTTTATATGCCGAAGTGATGTTTGGAAAAACATTTAAATAACGAAACAATAGTGGGTATGAATGAACGAATAGTACTTGACGGAGAACCAAACAAGATTTTTTTCGCTCATCTTCAAGCATGAAATTGAATTAACAAGTTAATTTCAATGCGTTTGCTGAATTTATTTTGAACGCAGTTTCATTTGGACTCTGGCTGGATTTATGCAGGCTTCACTTGAATGCTTGTTAAATTTACATCGTTACTTAATAAGAAACTGTAAATACGCAGCTATACTTTCAGGGCCGGCTTTTAACAGGACTGAGTTTACGTTTTCCGATAAATTAAGTTTAAAAATTCGTTTATTAGACCAGTCGTAATAAATATTTTTCGTAGATTGACAACAACCCTGACAAACTTTAGGCAGGAAATAAAAATACGTTGTAAAATATTAAAAGTACATTTTGGAAATGTAAAATTCCAATGACTAAAAATAATTTATCTTATAAATAATTAGTTACCAAATATATATACAGGGTTTTGCCTAAGGCATCTCGGACATATCACAGCTATCCAAAGAACTGGTTTTTATTTAAACGATCTTATTATCATTGTAACTATATATTGTTTATACAAAATGTTTTTCTTAAACTAATTTTAGATTTATATTTTCGTAAAAAGACAATTTGTCATCAACGTTTGAGTTATTTTGCAGACTTAAATTTTACTTCCATACTCTTCTTTTTCTTTTGCAATGAGTTGCCTTTTTTATTTGACACTTCGGATAGTAAATGGCAACGACAAAAAAAAATTAATATTAAAATCTTATTCTTGTTTCTATACTTTTTTTAGAAAAAGGCATTTTAAAACCTTGTTCTTTATTCTATACTTTTTTAAAAGAAGTTGAATTATTTTCTTTTATATACGTTAGTTCTCTATGTGTTATTCTTTCTTTGATTATAATCTTCCTATACAACATATTAGGAAGAAAATACAGTAAATTCTTACAGCGTTATTGATAACGACTGCCATTTATCAATAGAACTTAACAATTTCTCCCAAAAGAAATCAGAGGAAGCCACAACAATAACTCAATAAAAAAATAATAGAAATAAAGTATCTAAGTAAATATTATTTTCAATTTTATATGAATTTCTTCAAATTTTTAGTATTCGTATACTCTTTCAAATAATGCTTCTTATTGTCAACATTGTTGTTTAATGCTATTTGTTGGGATGTTACGTTATTAAATTCAAAAAATAAATGTTTTAGATTATAATTAAAAGGTACAAAACAATTTCGATCATTCTTAGGCCTACCAAGAGTATTTACATTTATTAAATATTTAGATTTTGCTTAGAAATCAATTCTTTAGAGCTGCAATAAGTACCCAGATTATCAACGGATTTCAAAAATTTGTTTCTATATAAATTAGGATAAATTTAGGTCATATCAAGACAGTCATAACCGTATAAAGCCACGGTTGGGAATAAGAACACATCAAGTCTGATAAATAGTATACTCAGAAATTGTACCCCATGTCCAACATGCGCGGGTTATTCTGACGTTTCATATACATACGGGAGGAAGGGTTGACAACAAATTTGTTATAAGGGGTACACTCAGATATGGTTTCCGAGTCCTTAGTACGGGGGGCGGTCAAAAATTTCATCGTAGCGCTAACGCTGCCAAACACGCGAGCACTATTAATTTGGCGGCGGTCGGAGCGCCGCCTCCGAGTGTCAATTCTTCACTTTTCACTACCTCGTTGGGATGCTTGTTGTAAGCCTTGGACTTCTTGGTGGTGGTGGATGACGGCGCCGTAGTAGATGTCGTCCAAGTTGTAGAGGACGTCGTGGTTCGTGGCGATGGTACGGACCACCACGACGGCTTTGCCGTTACCGGCGGTGGCGGAACCGTAGCGGGAGTCGGAGGTGGGCCCCAGACTTTGAACACGATCTTCATGTTGTGAGTTGTACATCGACCACCTATCCTCCTATGAGGGTCGTCGCTTGTAGAGGTTGAGATGAAGTAGTAATCATGACCTAGAAAATAATAATTTTAAATATTTAGTAACTCACAAAATACTAATTACTTAAATAATATTAAACTTTTTTTAGGTACATTTAACAAACACAACATGAGTATTAAGTTTTTTAATTAGACATCTGTTTAATTAAAAAAACATGTTTAACCGTGGGCAAATTAATCGTACCATTTATTGCTAGAATATTATGAATGCTTTTCTTATTTAATATAGAAATATGGTAGATATTCTGGCCTGTTTTGCTATTGAGCATATCTTTAAGTCATCACAAAAATGGACGTAAATAGAGTTCGCCAAGTATAATAATAAAAGTTCGTTACTTGATTATTTTTCTTTGAAACTGGAAAATATCAACTATTGCAGGTACTCATGAAACAATAATTTTCTTCTTCTTGTTAATTACTCGTTATATAATTACTAGTTGTATTGTTTTATATCAATTTGTAAACTTTGTATTACTAAGCTTTTAAGATACATTAAGTCTAACTTTCTACATTGAGATGTATGGATATTGTAAGATTCAAATACATACTACCAAATCTCGACCCATTCTTGTACCTATTTTTAGTGCTTATTTGTCTTTTACGCCCAAAATATTTAAAACTGTACACTTGTTGAATAAATGCTGTCAAATTTTTATGTCAAGTTTTATGTAAAAAAAGTAAAGGAGTAAAATAATATATAGGTATAATTTTTAAGGTTAAAAAATCCATTAATATTCGCTATCTAGCGAACAGACATTTTAGAGTTAAACAAGAAGATGCATACACTGATCTCAAGGATATTGAAGCAGGTGTTCCACAAGGGAGTGTATTGGGTCTAGTCCTATACCTAATATACACGTGTGATATACCTGAACTAGAAGACGACACCATAGCTACCTTCGCAGATGACACTGCTGTCTTAGCGGTAAGTAACACCGTCGAAGAAGCTACAGAAAAACTACAAAATTCAATAAATAAAATCCATGAATGGATCAAAAAATGGAAAATTAAGCTGAATGAGAATAAATCAGTCCATATAAATTTTACCAATAAAAGAATTAATAATATTCCAATTAGAATAAATGATGTCCAAGTGCCTATTGCAACATCAGCAAAGTACTTGGGGATCACTCTTGATGCGAAACTTCGCTGGAAAGCTCACGTGAAGAAGAAAAGAGAAGAACTAGGCATCCGCTACAAGAAAATGTATTGGTTAATGGGAAGACATTCCTCTCTATCCATAAATAATTAACTCCTAATCTATAAACAAATACTGAGACCAGTATGGACCTATGGCTGCCAACTCTGGGGCTGTGCCAAGCCTAGTAACATCAAAGTAATCCAGATATTCCAGAATAAAGTGCTGAGGAACATCGTAGATGCGCCCTGGTACGTTAGGAACAACGACCTTCACCGGGACCTCAAGATGGGAGACGTCAATCAGATAATCAAGAAATTTGCAGGGAGCCATGAACAACGACTCCATCATCATGTAAACGTCGAGGCTATCCAGCTCCTCGACAATACGAACCTAGAGAGAAAGCTCAAATGAACAAAGCCTTTTGAACTGGTATAATGAGTGAGTGAAAAGCAGAGTAAAGTGTTGTGCAAGTATGCATGCTAAATTTAATGCTAGTTATTAGAAATAATAGGAAAGATACTACTGAGTAGACACCTAATTTTAAGATTTCATTAGTAATTTAAGTTAGAAACAAATTGATAATTGGTCTTACTGACCAGATTTTAATGTAAGTACACTTCTGTGTCTTTAGTAAAAAAAAAAAAAAATATTCGCTGATCACATTGTAATGTCACACTTATTAAAAATATTTTTAAAGATTATACATGCAAGACTATTCAAAAAGTGATTGAGACTATTAAAAAAGTGATTCAACGAGTAATACAGCTGGACTTTCGGAACAGTGGAAGCTCTGTATAGTTTCACACCTCTTGCCCAAAAATGTCGAGACTAACAAAAAAATCTTTTCGTTGCGTTTATAGACTATGAGAAAGCTTTTGACAAAGTTAAACATAACATTCTCATGGAACGTCTAAAGAGAAAAGGACTCGATAAAAATGGCATTAATATAGTGAGAAACCTCTATTGGAACCAACAGGCTGTGGTAACATTAGATCGAAATAGCACGGATGCGCAACAGATAAGTATAGGAGTGAGACAGGGCTGTGTACATTCACCATTACTATTTAATATATATTCCGAAGAGTTATTTACGCAAGTACTTGAAAACTGTACAGAAGGGATCAAGATAAATGGTGAAAATATAAATAACATACGTTATGCTGACGATACAGTCATTATCGCTGAAAGTGAGACAGACCAGAAGACGTTACTGAACACAATTTGTGATACTGGAGAATAGTCTGGTTTAACAATAAACATAAGGAAAACAAAAACCGTGGTTATCAGTAAGAGGGGCAAAGTCATTACAAGGATCCAGATAAAAAATGAAGATATTGATCAAGTGGACAAAATGAAATCCTTAAGAGTCTGGATTACGGAAGATCTGAAACCGAAATCAGAAATTCGCTCAAGAATAGAGGAATAAAAAGCAGCCTTTTTGAAGATGAGGAAATTTCTGAGTAACCAAAGGCTCAATCTGCAAATCCGATATCGGATGGTAAAATGTTATATCCACTCTATTCGTATTTATGGTGTCGAAGCCTGGATTGTTAATGTTGACTTAATGAGAAAACTGGAAGCTTTTCAGATGTGGCTTTTTAGGAGAATTTTTAAGATACCATGGACCGATCATATTACGAACGAAATGGTGTGGCACAGAATGGGAAGAGACAGAGCTTTTGACCACCATTAAAAAGCGAAAGACAGCATATTTGAGGCACATACTTAGAAATGATAAGTACGAGTTGTTGCAGCTGATGAAGGGTAAAGTCGAAGGAAAAAGGGGTCCTGGTAGACGACAAATATCCTGACATTTGCAACTGGACCGGGTTAAGCACACATACGCTCCTTTTCATTAGTGGAGATGGCACTAGAAGAAGAAGATGATGAAATTGTTCGATTTCCTATAATTTGTACAACCTAATGTACACGTTGAACAAGATGCATGATGCATGCATCTTGTTCAACATCGTACTCGAGAAAATACTGAGGGACACAACAGTCAATACACGAGGAACAATCATTAATTAAGCGTGCAAATACTAGCATTTGCAGATGATGTTGACATAATCGCAAGATCAAGAAGAGAAATGATAGAGGCATACAACCAAATAGAACGAGCTGCACAAAATAGTGGTCTTAAAATCAATCAGACCAAAACAAAATATATGCAGGTAAGTAAAAACGCAGAAAGAAGGCAGCCACAAAATATAACAATAGGAGAATACAACATAGAGGGGGTAAAAAACTTTATATACTTGGGATCCCTAGTCACGTCTGATAATAACGTTACGGAGGAAGTGAAGAGGCGAATATTTATTGCAAATAAATGTTACCATGGCTTAATTAGACACCTAAGATCAGATAACGTCGCAAGAAAGACAAAATGCCAAATATATAAAACCCTACTCACATATGGCTCAGAAACCTGGACACTCACTAAAAGAGAGGAAACGTTGTTAGCCACCTTCGAAAGAAAAATCTTGCGACACATATATAAGGGCACAAAAGAAAACGGAATATGGCGAAGACGATACAACTCTGAACTATACAAAATATACCAGGATCTGGATATTATAACATTCATTAAAATAGGACGGCTGCGTTGGATAGGACATGTAGAAAGAATGGAAGAAGGCGAAATACCAAACAAAATATTCAAACAGATGCCAGTAGGAAAAAGAACAAGAGGAAGACCGAAACTGAGATACTTAGAACAAATAGAAAATGATATAACAACCTTAAAAATAAAAAACTGGAGAAAAAAAGCAGAAACAGATCAGAATGGAGAAGAATCCTGAAACAGGCCAAGACCCAAAAAGGGTTGTCGAGCCAGTGATGATGATGATAATGTACACGTTTTCTCAAAGTTTATTAAAATAGAAAACTTAACTTATGACAAATTTCGTAATGAGCAGAAATATAACTACTATTGACAATAATGTCATACAACAAACAGACACGTACAAAAGAATATAGTCCAGTCGTCACAGAGATTTTGACCTCTAAAAATCATAAGAACAAGTTGAATATTGCTAAGAATGTAAATGTTGAGACCCCAAAAGAAAGGAAAACAAGTTTACCACTCCTACACTCCGGTTTCACCCCAAACCCCCCCTCTAGCTGAGAAAAAGAAAAAATCGATTTACCATCCATACCATAATGACTGTGGCCATCTTCTAACGCCGAGACAATTCTTGTCGTCAAAACCTATGCTCATTGCAATACACTGACAGTGGCAACACTACACAAACAGTAATTTTTAATTGACGTTTAAACCACAAAAACAAAAATTATGCTGATAATGGTTATTACGAATTAGGTTAAGGGGTCCGTTTTACCTCAAACACTTATAGAAACAGCAACAACAATTTTTTTCAAGCAATCCTTTAGTAAATTATGTTACAACTGAAAATAGTTAAAAAAGAATAATAATTTCTAAAATAAATTCAAATTATGGGGTGACCGTAATTTTATGCCAGGCAGTATATATATATATATATATATATATATATATATATATATATATATATATATATAAAAAAGTTGAATTTTTGCGCAGGTTATTATAGGAGATCATATTATATATATTTAGAGATTCTACAGTATTCACTGCCTTCCCTCACTCAACCGTTTCCATCCCTCTCTGTTGTCCCATTCTCCATCGTTTAGGCCTCTCTTACTCATGGCGACGTCTACTTCGTTCCTCCAGGATTTTCGGGGTCGTCCTCTTTTCCTCCTTCCTATGGGGCTCCATTCGGTTATTATCTTTATCCATCTGCTGTCGCTATTTATTCTTACATGTCCATACCACTTTAGTCTTTTTTGTTCTATATATGTTAGTATGTCTGTTTCTATTGATGTTCTTTGCTTTATTTCGTCATTACTTCTCCTATCCATTCTTGTTACTCTGCAGCATCTTCGCAGGCATTCTATCTCTGTTGCTACTATCTTACTACTGTTTTTTCTATTTATGATCCAATTTTCAGCCCCATAATTATGTCATAATACTTCGCACTAATGTTTTATAAATCTGTGTTTTTGTCTTTATCTTTAGGTGTCTATCCCACCATATTTTAGTTAGAGTTAGGTTGTCGGATTGCTGTTCTAGTTTGTCCTAATCTTTGTGTAATTTCTTCCTTTGTTGTTGCCTTTTTCGTGATTATAAACCCCAAGTATTTGAATTTATCCTTTCCTTTGATTGTTACGTTGTCATCAATCTTGTAGATAGGTACTCTGTTTTCGCGAGGTTAATATCTAGGCCAGCCTTCTGGCCATAAGTTATATTAACTTATTCTTATATAACTCTGCCTGGATTGGTATGGGGTGAATTGAGTAGCTCTATAACCGATGCAGCCGGTCTCAAGCCCGGATAAAAAAGGAGGGATAGAGGAGTAACACCTCTAAAAAAACCAGGGTTCAGCTGACCCGGCTGATAGCACCCTGTGAGGGTCCCTGCCTGGGGTACAGGTGAAAACCGGTCAACGGTCTCGAGAGCAGAGGATGGCTGAAAAAGTCACAATGGTCGAGAGGGCGGAAGAACTCAAAGAAAGGAAAAGGTCCTCCAAACGGGGGTTGTGGCGTTAGGAATTACCAACCTAACACACAGAAAAACATAAGGGTAAGAAGCCAAATACTGAAACATATCCCCGGGTGGAAATCCACACCTCTGATAGAGGCAGTCCCATCGGATATAGGGGGGGGGGGGGAGGAGATTATTGGTCCTATATTTGTAGATGGTATTAAGCATGCTAATAGACGATGTTCTTCCTCAGTTGGCTAACTTATATCCCAATCCAATAGATCGACCCTACCGCATGAAACTGTCTGGTTCCAGCAGGACGGTGCAACACCCCATTATGCTTTAATGATGAGAAATTACTTGAATGAAATCTTCAATAAATGGATTGGACGAACGGGTACTATTGAGTGGCCAGCTAGGTCGCCAGATATTACGCCTTTGGATTTTTTTCTGTGTAGTTATCTCAAGAACAAAGTATATGCAACACAACCAACTAGCATTGAAGACCTCAAAGAAAGGATAACTACAGAAATACGGAATATTTCACCTCAAACTTTAAACAAAGTTCGGGACGAGTTTTATAGGAGACTGTGTTATTGCCAACAACAAGGTGGAGAACATTTTGAGCATTTATTTTAATGTAATCCAATCAATTACCTCGGGTATTCTATGATTTAATTGTCTTGAAGAAAATTATACTTAATTTCAAAATTTCACCTTGTATTATTCATTATAGACCCTACATGATATAGTTCGTTGAGATCAGGTTGTTAAGGAGCTTTTAAAAACATAAAAATATAAAGGATGTTTCTGTTAAAATACAGATTATGGACTATTATGGAGATTATGGACTAGGCCAGACTTGCGTGGAATCACACTGTACATTCAAATTTATGTTTAAAAAGCGCACATTTAAATTTAAAAGTTAAGGTATCTCAACGTTTTTTATTATTTTTTAGAATAAGGACACAAACAATTTTATTCCATAAGTGGTTTCTACACTGTATCTATAGCGTCTTTGTAAACGTGCTTATTAATCAACATTTAATTATACTGTAATGTTAATAATGTACAGTATTTACTATATTCAAAGATAACAATTAAAAAATCTACTTTTTATTATTAACCTTAAAACTTTTTTGTTACAAAAGCAAAAGAACTTAATAAAGAGTTTCTAAAATTACATACTTTTTCCGTACCGCTTTGATCCAAAGATACATTATAATTAAAACTAATTCCTATGTTTAATACATTAAATATTCATTATATTATATTGACTTTCTGCATTTTCAATGGAAAAAAATTGTAAGCTCTTTTGTAGGCCACATTTAAAAAATTCATCGGTCAAGCAGTGACAATATTGATTTATCCATCCCCTTCCTAGCTAGTGAATGACTTTTTGTAATAGAGGCCATAAATATAAATCAGTTCTTTATCTCGATACCCTTCGCATATTATTTATAATTTTATTCTTGTAAAATTACTAATTGTATAAAATGCGGAAAACACTCACTAACAGAATACACAATAAAAACAAAATATAGAATAAAACTATTACATAAAAATCTTCCATAACAATCCAAACATAACAAGAAATGTTTTGATTTTTAATTATGTAAAGTAAACCATAAAAAGAAACTAAGTAAACCATTTTCTCTATCTATAATAATTTTACTTACGTACTTTTTATGTTATACATAGTAGTATATTAATATAAAGTAATCGTAGTATCCTATATGGCAGGACTTACCAAACTTATTTGTACTGTGGTGCCCTTGGGACATTTTTGGACAGGCCCCAAATATACTTAGCAATTTTAGTACTCGCCTAGTAGCAGCTTATCAGAAAAACACTATTTGGACATTTATAATTTCTATTAGAAAATAAGAACAAAATCAAAACATATGCATAAAAATAAAAAGAGATATTTATCCAACTGGCTAATGAGAGCATGTGCTTGCATTTCTGAGCATAGCTTCTGAAACCGGGGCTCCAATTTGGAAACCGCCACTTTCATTTCTTTCTCACGTCTATTTTTGACCTGTACTTGTTCTTTATTATTGTAACTACAGAAAAGGCTGTTTCGAATAAATAAGAAGTCGCAAATGATAATAATGCCTGTTGCAGTGCTGATGGCACGATATTCATCAGTCATCAACAGTTTGTCCTTGTCGTATTGTAGCTTTAGGCTAAAAAAAGTACGTATGACATATAAAACAAAATGCTGTTTTGTACTGGCCTTTTGACAAAAAAAATCTTTTTAATATTTACAACAAATTAAAAGGTGTAAGGTAAAATAGGTCGATGTAGATATTCCACAAAATACATTGACCAGATGGTTGGATTAGATTCGGTTAGATAGAAAGTTGAAAAATATTAAGATACGTAAAGTTTATTATGATAGAACGATACCTGAATCAATTAATTAGGTAAGGTAAGTCCCTATCGTTTGTATGTATCAGTATTATAAACGATATTTATAAAACAACCAAAATGTCAAAGTTGGTAGCAACATTGTGTATCAATTAATTGGGTAAGGTAAGTCCCTATCGTTTGTAGGTATTAATATTATAAACGATATTTATAATACATCCAAAATGTCAATGTTGGTAGCAGCTGTCACTGTGACAGCGGCTACCAACTACTGCTAGCTCTTATAGGTCAGGACAATCATGTTTTTTTTGTGGTGGGCCAATACATCGAAGGAAAAACTGTTCTGCCCGGGAATCTATCTGCAAATTCTGTAATAAAAAGTGGCACTTTGCAAAGGTGTACTGCTCCAAGAGCACTAGTGCACCTGGCGATGTTTTTGAAGGCTACGATAACTTCACAACCTGCATTATTGCTGCTATTCCTGCTTTATTGAAGAAAGCTATAGTGCCTGAATTTATAAAAGATCTTCGTGCTGATGCCCTTATAGATACTGGTAGCTCTGTCAGTTTTATTAACAACTACTTCGCTAATCTGTCCAAACTCCCTAGGAAGCCATGTACATGGACTATTTCTATTTCCGTGGCCGTTTCTATTATCGCATACCTCTCAAGGTAAAGGTGTGACTACTCAAAATATTAAGAATGGTGACCACTCCTATTATTAATTTACTTATAGTTAAAAATCTCTGTGCTGATATGATTATTATATTTAAGTATGTAGTGTAGTTGAAGCCTCAGTTCTTGTAGTTCCTCTGTTTTATAACCCGACTTTAAATTGTAAACCTATTGCAGTAAGATCAGGCAAGCACAGTGATGAAGATCAGATTTTTATCAAAAATGAGGTGAAAAAGCTTTTAAATGATGGCAATATTGAAGAAAGTCAATCCCTTTGGAGAGCGCAAGTCCTTAAGACTTGTTTACACGAGTAGAGTTGTGAGGAGAGTAGAGTAGCGAGTAGAGTCGACTCTACTCGCTAGTCTACCAAAAATGGCTTGATACCGTTCACACGAGGAGAGTTACAAGTATAGTACCTATGCTAGTATACTGTGAAGTAGGTGTTTGTTTAGTACAAAATGAATTCAAGAAAAAGAAAATTGATTCAAAATTGTTTAGCTACTGTTGCAAATGCATTTGTAACTGAGGTCGCTTTGTAACAAAGAAAAGAGTGGATGAGAGAGTGGCTTAAAAGAAGGAATACACACGGGGCCTCAGTTCTTTTATCTTGATAAGAATACATTTTTTATTTCTTATTGTATTTTTTATTAACAAGTAATAAAAACCTGTAACTTGCCCGTGAGCCTTCAGTTTTCTTGTTTCTTTTTGCACCTTTCATGATTGCTTCCATAGGAGTGAACCATTTCACGTTCGGAACGTATACATCGGCTGAACCTGAACCCCATTTTTTTGATTTTTGTATTTTTAAACACTCTTGATTATAAGTGCACCTTATATCCTTAATTTTTTGCTTGAGCTCGTTTACTCCAAAGCCCCCTTTTGCCATTCTTTCGACGATTTCATCCTCCGCAGCTTACCTCATACTTTTATTTCTGTAGTGTACACTACCTAAATTCCATAAACACTGGTATTCGCCATACATCTCTACAAGTTTTAAAGGGAAAGTGAAATGAAGTTCATCTTCGGTGAACTTCATTTTCACTATTTACACAAAACACAACTCCAGACGGAATGACAGCGTCCCTATGCACTCTCCTACCTACTCTACTCTACCAGAATTGACCGCGTTCCATGGGTAGAGTGCGCAGGCAAGTGGATATTTTGGCGGTGGTGGTGGTAGTAGAGTAGAGTTACTTTGCCACATGTTGCTAGTCACTCTACTCTACCACGTACTATGCACTCTACTTGCTACTCTACTGCGCTGATCGTTTTTACGGGTAGAGTTACTCTACTCTACCAAGTACTTGCATCATTACTCTACTCGTGTAAACGGGTCTTTATCACTAAAAATGAAACTCACAAGAAGCGCCTTGTCATTGATTACTCTCAAACAATTAATCGATTCACTCAACTTAATGCCTATCCACTACCAAATATCGAGGAAACGGTGTCTGTGGTAAGACAAAGGTAGAACATGACAAAAATCTTGAGAACTTTCTGAAAGCCACAGACAAATATGGCTCGACTCTAATCAAAACAAAGAGCAAATCCAATCAAACAGTAATCAACTTACTTGGTTATACTATAGGACCAAACCATGCCATAAAGCCTGATGCTAGCAGACTACAACTCTTATTAAAAATGCCGATGCCGAAATTCGATGTAAATTCCGGAAAGAACATTACCCACTCTTCGTATGCAAAAGTTTTCAAGACCTTATAATTGTAAATGAATGAGATATTAACTTCAGAGTATAAACTTATAAAGTTTGTCCCTAACTGTCAAAATTTTTGAAAAAAGATGAATAACTCAAAAAATATGAAGTTTTGACCTATGGTACTTCATACAAATTTTATCTAAAATATAATGCAGAATCTAAAGTCGTAAAGCTCGTAGTGAAACACCCTGTATATAAAGTATAATAACTTTAACCATTAGCAAGATATTAAAACAAATCCAGTAAATATTTAACGATCAGCCATATACTGCTGAAATAAATATCGTTCCAAAAATATCGCATACTTTATGTAATTATCAATTAAACAGTTACTACTTTGCACTTCATTCTCGATGCAGTTTCCGAGGAATAA